>NC_142880.1:63440000-63740000 GCF_051225735.1 Oryctolagus cuniculus | reverse complement strand
GAAGTTCAAAGCATATATTAAAAAATATCTTTGGGAAATGGCAGGGCAAAGTTACTACTTATCAATAGTCACATTGAACATTAATGGCCTCAGCTCTCCAGTTAAAAGATACAGATTGGCTGAATGGATTAAGGAACAAAACCCATCTATTTGCTGCTTACAAGAAACACATCTTTCCAACAAAGATGCATACAGACTGAAAGTGAAAGGCTGGAAAAAAAATATACCATGCCAACAGAAATGAAAAAAGAGTGGGCATAGCCATCTTAATATCGGACAAAATAAACTTTAACACAAAAACTGTTAAGAGAGACAAAGAGGGGCACTATATAATGATTAAGGGATCAATTCAACAGGAAGATACAACAATTATCAATGTATATGCACCTAATTACAGGGAACCAGTTTATTTAAAAGATTTGTTAAGGGACTTAAAGGGAGACTTAGACTCCAATACAATAGTACTGGGGGACTTCAATACTCCACTCTCAGAAATAGACAGATCAACCAGACAGAAGATCAACAAGGATACAAGTAGATTTAAATGACACTATAGCCCAAATGGATCTAACCCATATCTACAGAACTTTTCATCCTACACAGAAAGAATTTACATTCTTCTCAGCAGTACATGGGACCTACTCTAGGACTGACCACATACTAGGCCATAAAGCAAGTCTCAGAAAATTCAAAAGAATTAGAATCATACGATGCAGCTTCTCAGACCATAGGGGAATGAAGTTGGAAATTAGCAACTCAGGAATCCCTAGAGCATATGCAAACACATGGAGACTGAACAACATGCTCCTGAATGAACAGTGGGTCATAGAAGAAATCAAAAGAGAAAGCAAAAACTTTCTGGAAGTAAATGAGGATAACAGCAAAACATACCAAAACTTATGGGATACAGCAAAAGCAGTGTTAAGAGGAAAGTTTATAGCAATAGGTGCCTACATCAAGAAATTGGAAAGGCACCAAATAAATGAGCTTTCAATGCATCTCAAGGATCTAGAAAAACTGCAGCAAACCAGACCCAAGTCTAGTAGGAGAAGAGAAATAATTAAAATCAGAGAAGAAATCAATAGGATTGAATCCAAAAAAATTACAAAAAATCAGCCAAGCAAGGAGCTGGTTTTTTGAAAAAAATAAACAAAATTGACACCCCATTGGCCTAACTAACTAAAAAAAGAAGAGAAAAGACCCAAATTAATAAAATCAGAGATGAAAAAGGAAATGTAACAACAGACACCACAGAAATAAAAAGAATCATCAGAAATTACTACAAGGACTTGTATGCCAGCAAACAGGGAAATCTATCAGAAATGGATAGATTCCTGGACACATGCAACCCACCTAAATTGAACCAGGAAGACATAGAACACCTAAACAGACCCATAACTGAGACAGAAATTGAAACAGTAATAAAGGCCCTTCCAACAAAGAAAAGCCCAGGACCAGATGGATTCACTGCTGAATTCTACCAGACATTTAAAGAATAACTAACTCCAATTCTTCTCAAACTATTCAGAACAATCGAAAAAGAGGGAATCCTTCCAAATTATTTCTATGAGGCCAGCATCACCTTAATTCCTAAGCCAGAAAAAGATGCAGCATTGAAAGAGAATTACAGACCAATATCCCTGATGAACATAGATGCAAAAATCCTCAATAAAATTCTGGCCAATAGAAAGCAACAACACATCAGAAAGATCATCCACCCAGACCAAGTGGGATTTATCCCTGGTATGCAGGGATGGTTCAATGTTTGCAAAACAATCAATGTGATACACCATATTAACAGACTACAGAAGAAAGACCATATGATTATCTCAATAGATGCAGAGAAAGCATTTGATAAAATACAACACCCTTTCATGATGAAAACTCTAAGCAAACTGCTTAGAGGAAGGAACATTCCTCAATACAATCAAAGTGATTTATGAAAAACCCATGGCCAGCATCCTATTGAATGGGGAAAAGTTGGAAGCATTTCCACTGAGATCTGATACCAGACAGGGATGCCCACTCTCACCACTGCTATTCAATATAGTTCTGGAGGTTCTAGCCAGAGCTATTAGGCAAGAAAAAGAAATTAAAGGGATACAAATTGGGAAGAAAGAACTCAAACTATCCCTCTTTGCAGATGATGTGATTCTTTATTTAGGGGACCCAAAGAACTCTACTAAGAGACTACTGGAACTCATAAAAGAGTTTGGCAAAGTAACAGGATATAAAATCAATGCACAAAAATCAACAGCCTTTGTATACACAGGCAATGCCATGGCTGAGAAAGAACTTGTAAGATCAATCGCATTCATAACAGCTACAAAAACAATCAAATACCTTGGAATAAACTTAACCAAGGATGTCAAAGATCTCTACAATGAGAATTACAAAATCTTACAGAAAGAAATAGAAGAGGATACCCAAAAATGGAAAAATCTTCCATGCTCATGGATTGGAAGAATCAATATCATCAAAATGTCCATTCTCCCAAAAGCAATTTATAGATTCAATGTGATACCAATCAAAATACCAAAGACATTCATCTCAGATCTGGAAAAAATGATGCCGAAATTCATATGGAGACACAGGAGACCTCGAATAGCTAAAGCAATCTTGTACAACAAAAACAAAGCCGGAGGCATCACAATACCAGATTTCAGGAATACTACAGTGCAGTTGTTATCAAAACAGCATGGTACCGGTACAGAAACAGATGGATAGACCAATGGAACAGAAAAGAAACACCAGAAATCAATCCAAACATCTGCAGCCAACTTATATTTGATCAAGGATCCAAAACCAATCCCTGGAGTAAGGATAGTCTATTCAGTAAATGGTGCTGAGAAAACTGGAGTTCCATGTACAGAAGCATGAAGCAAGACTCCTACCTTTCACCTTATACAAAAATCCACTCAAAATGGATTAAAGACTTAAATCTATGGCCCGACACCATCAAATTATTAGAGAACATTGGAGAAACCCTGGAAGATATAGGTACCGGCAAAGACTTCTTGGAAAAGACCGCAGAAGCACAGGCAGTCAAAGCCAAAATTAACATTTGGGATTGCATCAAATTTAGAAGTTTCTGTACTGCAAAAGAAACAGTCAGGAAAGTGAAGAGGCAACTGACAGAATGGGAAAAAATATTTGCAAACTATGTGACAGATAAAGGCTTAATAACCAGAATCTACAAAGAGATCAAGAAACTCCACAACAACAAAACAAACAACCCACTTAAGAGATGGGCCAAGGACCTCAATAGACATTTTTCAAAAGAGGAAATCCAAATGGCCAACAGACACATGAAAAAATGTTCAAGATCACTAGCAATCAGGGAAATGCAACTCAAAACCACAATGAGGTTTCACCTCACCCCGGTTAGAATGGCTCACATTCAGAAATCTACCAACAACAGATGCTGGCAAGAATGTAGGGGAAAAGGGACACTAACCCACTGTTGGTAGGAATGCAAACTGGTTAAGCCACTATGGAAGTCAGTCTGGAGATTCCTCAGAAACCTGAATATGACCCTACCATACAACCCAGCCATACCACTCCTTGGAATTTACCCAAAGGAAATTAAATTGGCAAACAAAAAAGCTGCCTGCACCTTAATGTTTATTGCAGCTCAATTCACAATAGCTAAGACCTGGAACCAACCCAAATGCCCATCAACAGTAGATGGATAAAAAAATTATGGGACATGTATACTCTAGAGAATACTATACAGCAGTCAAAAACAATGAAATCCAGTCATTTGCAACAAAATGGAGGAATCTGGAAAACATCATGCTGAGTGAAATAAGCTAGTCCCAAAGGGACAAATATCATATGTTCTCCCTAATCGGTGACAACTAACCAAGCAGAACAAAGGAAACCTGTTGAAGTGAAATGGACACTATGAGAAACAGTGACTTGATCAGCTCTTGTCCTGACGGTTGATGTACAATGTAATACTTTATCCCTTTTAGTATTTTTTTGTTCTACTTAATACTATTGGTTGAACTCTGTAATTAACACACAATTATTCTTAGGTGTTTAAATTTAACTGAAAAGTGATCCCTGTTAAATATAAGAGTAGGAATAAGAGAGGGAGGAGACGAACAATCTGGGACATGCTCAATTGGACTTGCCCCAAATAGTGGAGTTAGAGATGTGCCAGGGGATTCCAATACAATCCCATCAAGGTGGCATGTACCAGTGCCATCTCACTAGTCCAAGTGATCAATTTCAGTTCACAATTGATCACACTGATAGGTCTAAGAGTCAAAGGGATCACACAAACAAGACTAGTGTCTGCTAATACTAACTGATAGAATAAAAAAGGGAGAGAACGATCCAACATGGGAAGTGGGATATACAGCAGACTCATAGAATGGCAGATGTCCTAAACAGCACTCT
Source organism: Oryctolagus cuniculus (assembly GCF_051225735.1). Lineage (NCBI taxonomy): Eukaryota > Metazoa > Chordata > Mammalia > Lagomorpha > Leporidae > Oryctolagus > Oryctolagus cuniculus. The sequence continues at coordinate 63,735,593 of NC_142880.1, read as the reverse complement.
GGCCTCAGAATCAGCCCTTAAAGCATTCGGATCTGGCTGAAAAGCCCATGAGAGTATTTTAGGCATGGAAATCCAAGACACTCTGGAAAAAAAAAAGAAGACCTAAATGAAAGATCTCTGCGAGTGAGATCCCAGTAGAAAGAATGGGCCATCAAAGAAGGAGGTACCTTTCTCTGAAGGGAGGAGAGAACTTCCACTTTGACCATGACCTTGTCTAAATAAGATCAAAGCTGGTGAACTCAAAAGATTTCCATAGCCTTGGAAACTCATGACAAGAAGCTAGGGAGATTACTGATGCCATAAACAGGAGTGTCAAATTATTAAGTCAACAACAGGAGTCACTGTGTACTTACTCCTCATGTGGGATCTCTGTCCTTAATGTGTTGTCCAATGTGCATTAATGTTATAACTAGTACTGAAACAGTATTTTACACTTTATGTTTTGTATGGGTGCAAACTGATGAAATCTTTCCTTAATATATACTAAATTGATCTTCTGTACATAAAGATAATTGAAAATGAATCTTGATGTGAATGGAATGGGAGAGGAAGCAGGAGATGGGAGGGGTGTGGGTGGGAGGGTAGTTATAGGGGGGGAAAGCCATTGGAATCCATAAACTGTACTTTGGAAATTTATATTTACTAAACAAAAGTTTAAAAAATGATTATGCCATAGAAAACTACTATTAAATCTGGACTCAATAACAAAGGGAAAAAAGGAGCCACCTGAGGGTCCTGGGGAGACAGAGTCTGATCATGACGGCACTTCAGAACACGGGAGAAGGGAGTCCGAAGGAGCAAGTTCCCACATGGGTGTCTGTTAGTAGGTATGAGGTTGAGGGGGAGGGGGAGGATGCAGAGGTGCAAGCAGGAACACTCTAGTCGTTCTGAGCAAGGGAACTAGAAAGCTGGAACTGTGGAAACAGAAGCCACCAAGGAGACTCGGACGTGTCTCCATGTGTCCACCCATGAGTGCCAGTCTTGCACATTTCAATTCTCAAACTCTCCAGACAAATTATTAACTAATATTTGTGAGTTGGCTTAGCACATGCTCATAAATTGCTTTAAGTCCTCATAAATCAAGTCATCTCTTCTTCTAAGGAAAATGAATGTCAAAGTTATAAACAGCTTTAAGTTTTGCTTCCAGAAAGATGTTCCTTCTCTATTGTCCTTGGGGAAGCACCAGGTGAAAGTCTAAAGCTTCAATAATTCACATGTTACAACATGTTCATATTATCTATCCCAGTGGTTTTCCTACCATTACCTGATCCTGGCTAACTCCCTGTGACATTAGAGATGTGAGTGGAGGGTGGCATAGAAGTTCAACAGCCAGTAATAGGAGTACCTAATTCTCCAACTTTATTAGCAGCTCCAGAACCTTCTCAACCCTAGTCCCATACCCACCACTTTCAGTTGATGGGAGAACACCACCTGTCCTGGGCACACCTGATTTGGGGGTGACTTGGATCAAACAGCAGCTGGTTCATGGTTGGCAGTCAGGTTATAGGGTCACCTGGTATTTCATGGTCAGGAGTTCCCTTGTAACACAGGCTCTATAGCAGAGCCTCAAAAGGAAAATGGTTATTTGTTGAAAAGAGGATGGCTTTGCTCAAAGACTCTAAGGGTTTTCTTGTGATCTACTGGGAGCTGACATAGGCTCTTCAAAGAAACTCAAACTGCTGTGAATACTTCAAGAATGCTTGATCTCCCGAATCAGAAAGTTGGGTAGTACAAATATTACTGTTTGTTGTCCAACTTGAACTAGTTGAAGCCCCATCTCTTGCTTGGGGGAGGGGGTGCCTTATGCTAAATTAAATTAGCTGAAAAGTGACCAGAGCATCACAATGCTATTGTAACTTACATCACATCTCAAATTCTGAGGACTGCCTAGCATTTTGCCTCGTGGTAGGAGTGAAAGCTACACCCCTTTTCTTCTCTGTGGAGATTTGCTGACCAGGCCATTGACTCTCCAAGGAAACCTTGAGGTGGAAAGTCTTTGTATCTGGGAGGATTGATTTCTCATCCTCTTCCCTAAGCTGTAAAAAACCTGCTACCGGCCGGTGCCGTGGCTCAATAGGCTAATCCTCCGCCTTGTGGTGCCGGCACACCGGGTTCTAGTCCTGGTTGGGGTGCCGGATTCTGTCCCGGTTGCACCTCTTCCAGGCCAGCTCTCTGCTGTGGCCAGGGAGTGCAGTGGAGGATGGCCCAAGTGCTTGGGCCCTGCACCCTATGGGAGATCAGGAGAAGCACCTGGCTCCTGCCATCGGATCAGCACAGTGCGCCGGCCGCGGCGGCCATTGGAGGGTGAACCAATGGCAAAGGAAGACCTTTCTCTCTGTCTCTCTCTCTCACTGTCCACTCTGCCTGTCAAAAAAAAAAAAAAAAACGCTACCTTCCATCCTCTGGGTTCTATAATCTCATCACTACCCAATTAAGCTTTAAATAACATATAATAATTTTTCAAGATCATACTTCAGGATCTATACATCCCCATGCAGGGTTAAATAGGACTTATAGTGATTAATAACTGTGTGATTAGTGACTCATGTTTACAGTGATTATGTACCATCCATATGTATCATGCCATTTGATTATCATCCTATGTCCACTGGATCAATAATATAAAAGGGATTGCCATCCTGCATATCTCAAGCAGTGTTGACCTACAGTTACCTTCCACACCTCCCAGGGATGCCATTTTGTTTTCTGGGAAGGACTGTCAGTCCTTCCTGCCATTATGTAGACCTTACTGTACAGGTAAGGATTCTTCTAATTGTTACTAATGGGTCTGTGTACTCGAGTGCTGATGAAATCACCAGGATGTGCTTGGGATTTCTCCAAGTTGCCTTTAAACAAAAAGCACCATGTGGTCCCTGCAAGCGTCCTCTCGATCTCTAAGAATGTGTCAGCATAGAGTCAGTGTCACAGTAATCTCTTTCCCTGAGACTGTGGGCAGTGTCCCTCAGTTACCTTTGATGGTGAGGAGGATGAGCCATCTCTTGTCCTGGGGGTACCTCAGTGTCCCTAACTCCTTCATCAACTGCTCGATTCCATCTGTTGTTACTCTCTGCCCTAGTGGCTTAGCTTACAGTCAGATATGGGGCTCACATGAGTTGGAAGCTACACGGCTTCAACTGTATTGATAACTTTCAAATTAGGCCCCATGACCTCAGAGGGGAGTTTTCAGTTTATCAAAATGTTTTTGTTTTCAGCTGAGTTGGGGGTTTCTATTTTGTGCTAGGTTTCCAGTGGGACTGTCTCTCCCAAACTTTGTCAGTGTCCTGGAGTCCATGAACCAAGTGTGGTGTTTCTGTCAATGCCCCACCAACAGGATATCCCTCACTGTCAGCTGCCTTTGGATTCCCTTTTCATCCCTCCAACAGTGTGGCCCAAGTCACCCAGTCCACCATAATTCTTTGAGATCTGATGGATCCAATCTTAAAAAATGAAGTCTTCCCAGGGACAAGCTCTTTGTTTGCAATGCTTGCTCCCCCACCCCAAACTGTGAATCAACAGGTCATACTATCACTTCAGTGTTAGGGCTAAATTCTCAATTCTGCCACTAAAATGGAGCAGTTTGGTTGGGCACACAAATGTGAAATCAAGGGGAAACAGGTATTTTCTGTGTTTACCGACTACGTTTAGCTCCTTGCTTCTCACAGTTGTTCCTCCTCAATAATTTGTGCGTTCTGTGCTATTGGACAGGCAGTGGTCAAGTATGGGCAGATGTCTTTCTGGTGTTTCATTGTCTTCCCATGGGTAAATGACCCTCAGGCCTCAGATTTCTTGATGGGAATCACTGGTAAAGAGAGCAGCAGGTGAGTTCATGTTCCTTCCTCTCTCACAGATTTGCACTATGAAAATCTCAGCAAATTCTCGCCTTGAATGGTATTTTCAGGTGTATGAATCAATTAGGACCTTAACGAATCTTGCCCATTGACCCATGGAACTTCAGAATTAACTAGCTTTCACCAAGGATCCTTGCCATCTACACAGTTCCCATTGCCAAGTCAACTCTGCTGCCCATCACAGCAAACACACCCCTTTGCACCTGCTGGGCAGGGCCGTCTCTTCTGTCCTCTCTCCTCACCAATCCAGCTGGCTCTATCAACCCCCCTGGAAAGAGAGAGCCCATTTCAACTCTAGTGCCTTCTATGAGCATACCCAATCCCACACCAGCCAGTATGAAAGAATTACTGAAAGATGGCAGGCCTCCTCTCAACAGTGTCATTTCCCAAGGCTTTGGTGAGGAACTCACCAGCCCCTCCAGAAACTCAGAGACTGGCTGCTGGTCTAATACACTAAATCTATTCCAGCTCTCCCATCTTTCAAATTCTTTTGACTTCCTTTTCTAGTTTATGCTAAGAAATTTATCTCATCTGATGTCATTTAGGGACTTCAGTGTATGAAGCCAACCACAGAGATCAGTAGGTGCACCTGTACTCATAAGGTCAGGCTACAGTTACGCCCTTTCCTCTTTGGTCAGGCAATCTGGGAACAGAGTCATACGTGATTCCCTAGATTTTTGCATATAAAATTAGAAAATTGTTATGATTTGGGTTTTTGGTTGCTTGCTTATATTTTTTCTTTTTAGCATATAAGCCTTTATCTAGATTTGTCTTTATAGATGAACCTCAAAGGCGTGGTTAGGCCTGGAAGGGTGAGGAAGCTTCACCAGCTCTTACTGGTTTTCTTAACCTGCTCATATCTCTGTAAGCAGTCTCTTCATTATGGTCTCTTTGAATCTTTCATTTGATCCCGTGTCTCTCCCTCAGTGTGCATGGTCGTTGGCAGGGGTTTTGACTGGCTGAGCCTGGGTCATTTGCTTGTGTCCTAGTATCTCTGGAATGAAGGCAAGGGGATGCTCATGCTTCTTGTGAAATGGGTTCTACCTTTCACCAAGACCCACACTCATGGGGATTTCTCCAAAACCACCGCTAACAACAACAGGTATTATAATGATTGGCAATTTTAAGAGAAGAAGCAAATGTCCAGGATAACACAGGATTGGCAAGTGGTTCTGCTTGGACAGAGCGAAGGAGATGGCTCCAGAAGCAGGTGAGGTTCTTCTCTCTAAGGGCTCAGACTCCAGCCCGTGGATAACACTTGTATGTCACATGGAATGGGACAGTCTTGAGCAGGGAATTGCATACAGTGTGTGCTTTGAGCTCTCTTGGCTAGGACAGTAAAAAAAAATACCAGAGCACAGAATTTTACTTCCTGTTTTGGATTGTGAGCTGCACAGGGGCAAGTCCTTGTGGACTGGTTCAGTGTTTCTCTTCCTGGTGAAACTGGCCATAGATTGGATACGCGGTCAGTACTCGTGACAGAGAATCAAGAAGCACAGACTGGTTAGCAGGCTATTAAGCCTGCCCTGGTGAGAAACCATGAGGCCTGAGTGTGTAGAAAGAGAAAGGACCTATACTGAGCACTCGTCACATATCAGGTGCTTAACCTGTATCATCTCATTGGGCTCAATCTGTTATAGGAGGAACACATTATTTGTTTCCATGACACAGATGCGACTTGAGTAAGTTGAGTAAGAAGTCCACATTCACACATGATAAGTAGTGGGGGTGGGATTTTAACCCATGTCTGACTCTGGGGCTCCATCATGCTGTCCAGGTTAAGGATGGGTGGAGGAAAGGAGAGAGCAGGTGTAAGAGATATTGGGGATGGGCTGGGTCCAGTGGGTGGGACAGAAGAATGAGACGAAGGTGAGGAGTTTCAGGTGTTGATCTGAACCACCAGGAGAATCTTGTGACATTAAAAGCAACACAGACATCAAGGAGAGGCACTGTCAGGGACAGACACTTGGGTCAGCCCTGGATGTGTTGAATGAGGGTCCTGAGGGGCAAGTTGGGGGCACCCACCCACCAAACAGTGAGAAACGCAAGTGTGAACTCCAGGCAGCCATAAGGAAGTGGGTTAGCAGGTGGGTCACACTGAATCGGTAAGTTGAAGCAGAGCGCCCAGGTGAGAAAAGGTTACCCAGGACACAGCAAGAATGCACCCAGTGCGAGCCTGCCCTGCAGGAGCAGTGAGTATGTCCAGGCTTTAAGGCAGGCCTGGAAAGTAGATGTCCCCCCTCCCCAGGTCATCATATCATCACTTTTCTTATGGTTTCCGCATTGATATAAATGTGGCGTCCTGGCAAGGGGTGAAAGATGCAAGAATTCTGATCACCGAAGGATTTGCTCTTAGTGCGATTTATGTCCTACACATCCAGTAACTTGCTCAGACTTCTCAGAGAGGAAATCTTAACATCCAGGTTAAGAGCTGACATGCTGGTGGCTCTCTGCCTGGGAGCTGAACACTCAGTGTCCAAGGCCACCTGCTGCCAGGGTGCACAAGGACAGTCTCCAGGGTTGGGTTTCTGTGGCTCAATTCTCCTCCCTTCCAGAAAGCAGCTACCTTGGCTGAAGGGGGTCCCCTTGCCCGGGGGCTTTCCAAGAAGTCCCGTTGTCGCCTGAGGAGTGGTCATTACACTCGTCCTAGGAAGTGGGGACCCTGAAAAGCTACTTCTCAGGCCAGTCTGCATTCCAGCCACAGTCGGAGACAATCTCATCTTTCTACATCAAACCAGAAGAAATGACACAACATTTCTTTTTAAACATAAGTAATTCAAAACGGCTGAACTTTAAGAATAGTTTTGCAGGCAACACTCAGCGATGGAAGAACACTGATTAATTTAGGAAAGCTGGCACCCTGATTCAGCTATAAATGACTGAGAAGACGATTTTGCATCTCTTTTCTTTAGGATGTTTCACGAGCATCTAGCGCTGCAGAACAATTTCCATGACAGTAAACACAGACACCTGTGACTCGATGGTTGCAGAACTGTAGTTTTCTACTGCTGCTTCTCAGAGGCGCATGGTTGCCTGTGTGGTTTCAGTTCCCGTTTTTGTTTTTTGGGTTTTTTTTTTTTTTTTTCGCCTGCAGAGGAAACAACAAACGTAAGACACCAAAGCAGAGTGAGAGTCAATAGTCCATTGCCGCCGTCAGCCGAGCGCTTATTGGACAGTTATCTGGGAAGCAGGCGGGTTCAGCTTCACGCACCCTGAGCAGCAATGCTGGCTAATGACCAGCAGAGGGCAGGCACAGCCTCCTAATTCACCGCGAACGCGGTTAGACCACCGTCCACGCCAACAGCACCCTTGCAAAACCTTCCAACTCTCGGTACCACGGTAGAAATGATTGCCGTGATGGAAGGAGACCTGCGTTGTGTCCCGTCGTCACAGCCTGTGTTAGATCCTGGCTCTGCCACTGACTAGCTGTGTGACCCCAGGCAATTTATGTAACCTCTCTGGGCTTGTAGCTTCTGAAATATCAATAATGCCTACTTCAGGGGTCAGCATTGTGGCATAGTGAGTCAGGCTGCTGCCTGCAGCTCTGGCATCCCATATGGGCACCAGTTCCAGTCCTGGCTGCTCCACTTCTGATCCAGCTCCCTGCTAATGGGCCTGGGAAAGCAGTAGGAGATGGCCCAAGTGCTTGGGCCCCTGTACCCAGGGGGGAGACCCAGAAGAAGCTCCTGGCTCCTGGCTTTGACCAGCCCAGCCCTGGCTATTGTGGCCATCTGGGGAGGGAATCAGTGGATGGAAGATCTTTCTCTCTCTCTCTCTCTCTCCCTCTCTCTCTCCCTCCCTCCCTCCCTGACACTCTTTCAAACAAATAAATCAGTCCTTACTTTTAAAAAAAATGCCTACTTCATAGGCTGGTTGTAAACATTTAATGAGTTAAGCGCCCAGGGCAGAGCCCAGCACATGGTCACCTAGGATACTTATTGCTATGACCGCTGCTATTACACGAAACACTCTTGATTTCTCTTTCATGGTCCCAGCAGCAGTGTCCGCGGGAGGAAGGGAGGAAAAAGGCCTTGGCAAGTCTCAAGCCATGCCAGGGGTCTCTGGGTGATGGAAAAGGGATCTTGAGAAAGGGCTGCATCCTGGCAAAACAGGAAAATGGCTCCAACCAGGGCTGGGAGAGGCAAAATCTGCCCTACGTCCACTGCTTCTTTGCTAAAGACACAATGCCAGACCTGAACTCAGGCCATGGGGAGGTCAGCAGGCTTCCAGCACACGAAGGGCTAGGGGCAAGGCCAGAGCAAGACACTATGCTTCTCTGCTGCCATCAAGCATGGTGCAATTAGCAGCAGCCTGGGGGTCGTCCTGCACTCTGCCACTGGGGGGCGTCCTCTCCCAGTCTGGGTGAAGGACAAGGGACGACACAGCTGCCACAGAGTGGCCTTGGAGGTTGTTACACAACCCGTGAACACAACCCGAGGCCCAGGAGGCAGGTGGGTGGCCTCGCTGCCTCCAGCAGAGGTACTAATGTGGGAGAAGTGAGTGGTGCCTGTGTGCGGGGTCCACAGCTGGCAGAGGGGCCACACCCCCTGGGGATGCTTCAGAAACCTCTGGGTAGTGACCTGGAGGAAATTCTGGAAGCTTCAGGGCTGGCACCCCCTTTGGGCCATTGTGGAGTAGCAGCTGCTGGTCGTAGGGCTACAGGTGCACTTGCCAGGTTTGACCACTGCATCTCCTGACACCTGGTAGGATGCCCCTCTCCTGTCCACTTGACATCAGTAAGGCCACGTGACTTCCTCTGGCTAATGAAATACCCAGAGACACATAGCTTGCAGAGCCAGTGCGACTTTCCCAGGTCTGTTTTCCCCCTGAGCCGGCTGGCAATGGCTGTACCCGCAGCCCGGGTCCCTGTGTCACTGCAAGGAGCTGAGCATGCCTAGGCGGACCAGTGATGGATGTGGAGCGTGAGGGAGCCTCCATTGCTTTGAGCCCCGGAACTGCTGGGGGCTAGTTGTTACCACAGCATAACCTGGCTGGTGCTGACTGAGACATCAGCTCCCCTGTGCCCAGGCCCTGCTGGATCCCAGAGGCCTGTTTCATGTGGCACCACCCTGCTCAATCCCCCAGAAAGTGCTCTCATCTGGGTCCATCACCCCCATTTTCCAGATGACAGGATTGAGCAAAATGACAGAGCTGGAAACCTAACGCAAGCCCTAGATTCCGAATCCTGTGCTGGTCCTGCTACCTGTCACCCTCCGTGGCTTGCTGCCTGGTCCCAGCCAGTGCACCCCAGTGAAGCGCTAGTCTGGCCAGCAGTGACACCCCTGCGCTTTCCCGGGGGCCATGCTCTGTGCTTCTGTTGTGAACACATTTGTACCGCACTGTGTCATTAACAGCAAAGGGGAGAGCAAAGGAGAGGATGCATCATGCTGCGTGGCCCCCAGGGAAGGCCCTCTTCCCGAGATTGACAAGCTAACGGTTATCACAGTGTTTTAAACCAGTTGCTGCGGTTGGCTTTCTCCATGGCTCTCATCCTAGTACCGCTCCCTGCACACCAAGGCCCTGACGCGGTCACCCCACCTCTGAGGTTTCCCCCAGGAAGGTTTGCCTGGCCTGGTGTCTCCTTCAATCACAGCCCCGATTTCTCATGGACACTGACAGCCCTGTCCAGCTGACCGCATGCCGCGGCATCTGCATGTCCCCCTGCCTCTCCCAGGCTGTCGCAGCCAGGGGACTTTAGAGCGACTCACAGCCCGGTAGGGGAGTTCTCGCGGAGCCTCCCCGCTGCTCATGACAGCTCAATCGCATCCTGTACCTGGCAGCCAGAGCTAGCCAGCCTGGGATTGCTTTCTGCACCCATCCATCTTTCGATGCCGCCTTTGAAGGGATCAAAAGAGCCCTGTGTGTTTTTTCTAATCTCCCTAATCCTCCTAACTATTCCTGTGAGGATACAGGTATCATCACTACCATTTTTTCAGATGAAACGAAGGCCCCAAAAGTTTGGGTGACAGACCCAAGGTCACCCCCGCGGGCAGCCGGCAGCACAGAGAGAGAGAGAGAGAGAGAGGAATAGAACTGACAGCTGAGCGCCCAGCTATCAGGCCTCCAGGGGACCCCGCTGTCGCGCTGATTTCCCCCTGCAGTTTTCGCTGAATATCATGTTCTTCTGCACTTCCTGCCCGAAACAGGGCGACAGCTGCCAGAAACGCCGGCTGGCGGTGCTTCCGAGGCGGGAGAAGTCGTGGCTGGGGTACGAAGCGCGCCGCAGCCCTGCGGGGATAAAAGGGCCCATTGGGCTGGGAGAGATCCTTGACGGTAGAAAAGGGATGCCCGACTTTCAAATGACGCCGCGTCGGGAACCAGGCTAAGAGGGAAACACCCGGGGAGGGTGAGTATGGGAGCTGGAAGGAAGGGGGGGGGAGGTAATGGGATGAAAACTTGGCAACCAGAGAAAAAATACAGACGCAAAGGAGCAATGCCCTTGGTCAAAGTGCCAGTACACAGCTTTGCTGGATTGTCCTGGGTTCAGAATCTCTTGAGAACAGTGCAATAGGGCTTCAGGGGGATTGGAAGCGAGAGGAAGCAGTCGCTTCTCCCTGTTCTGCCTGTGGCGGCTCAGTGCTTCTGAGAGCCTGGGGTTTATCAGAATGACCTGCAGGGCTGGGTCAGGCTGTTTCTGGGGCGCCTGCGGGGAGCTGGTAGCCAGCAGGATGCGCGACCGACCTGCAGGACACACGCGCTAAAAGGGGAGCCAGGGCCATTTGGGTTCATGAGCCACGCCCTGACCCCTCCTGGATGCTGGGGGAGGGTCTTTTCCCGTGGAGAAGCAGCCTTGTGTCTGCCGCGGGCCGGGGCCTCCTGCCTTTGCGGCCGCCTGTCTGCAGGTGGAGTGAGGCGCAGCGCTGCAGTGGGCGGAGGCCCCGGGGGTGGGGGAGACGGGGCATCTCGCCCTTGGAAATCTGAGCGGTTTGGTCCAGGTCAGGAGGAAATTGAAAAACTTCCCAAGCAAAACGTTGACTTCCCGAAGAGATAAAAAGCAGCTCAGGCTCATAAATCTGAGCCAACCCCCAGGACCCAGAGGTCAGGCTGAGGGCCAGAGCGGATGGACACAGGCCAGCGCCAGACATGCAAGGTGGAGCCTCCTAGGCCATCGGGGGGCCCAGCCTTCCAGAAATGCCCAGGCCCACGGGCCCAGTGGGCTCCTAGAAGCCCCCGGGACTTCGGGGGTCCAGGCCACTCGCATGTGGCTGGGCAGCAGGAGCCTGGGGGAGGGTGCAAGCCTTCGCCCTCTGTGCTCGCTGTCTGTGCCCTGGCTGGTTTTGGCAGAGGGGACCCCGGAGAGGTCGGTCTGCAGAAAGGAAGTAGATTAGCAGGACAGGGACGCAGCCTTAGGGGTAGGGAAACAGTTTCCACTTCTCTCACTAAACCCTTGTCACCTGGGTGGGGCTGGGACTGGGGGAGGAGGGGTGGGAGATATTTCCAAGGGCAAGACGCGTGCTTGCGGGGACATTTTACATTTTCTGGATACATTTTAATCACTTCCACTGCACAAGAATGAAGCAGAGAATCCCTCTGTTAAGGGGGTGGGGAGGAGAGGAGACGTTTTCAATAATAGAAACTCTAAATAAGGCTGGTTTCCCTCCAAGATGGCCCTGACGCGTCGGGGGGGCCTCAGATTTTCCCTCCATGATGTTGTTATTTCACACAGTCAGCGAATCGCGAATTTTAACTGGACCTGGAGCCCTGTGTTTGACAGGCAGCAAAAGCTGATCAGAATAACCGTGTGGCATCGCCGTGGCAAAATCACAAACTCCATCTAAAAGCTGTTAGTAGCTGGATGGGTAGGCATCACAAAGATGGAGGTTAACGGTTCAAGCAGAGACCCCACTGTTCATCAAAGAACTAAGTCTCTATCAGGATGATCCTTTCTAAAGGGCACCTCCCGTTTCAGGAATGAAATGACAGATAGGACAGAAATCAGGACAAGAAGAGGTGGCCAGGGGGAGGGGGAAGGCAGGTGCCGTGGATTTGGTCCCTGAGAGTCTAGTCTCAGCATGAGCCAGCTTCCTGATCCCATGACGCTGGCCCTTGGGTCCCCCATGTTTTTTGAAGCTGTGGCTAAGCAAAGGAACAAATGAAAATCACTGCCTCCCAACAGAAAATCCCCTGGATGATTTTAAGTACACCGTACAGAATGAGCAATGTGAACTCTGCTAGGTGCGTTGTCGCACAGCAGAACCCTAGAACATTGTCGTTTGATGGATTGAAGCTCCATACCCATTGGACAGCAACCCCCCGTTTCCCTCTGAACCCGGCCCTAGGAAATCATCATTCTACCTCCTGTTTCTGGGTTTGATTACTTTAGATATCTCCTACGAGAGAGATCATCACAAAGTCCATGGCAACGTTAATTATGAAAAAAATAAAACTAGGCATGGATTTTAATTTTGTATGAGCTTTCTTGAAATAATCTCCTCAGTGAAATCAGGCTCTGTCTTTTGGTGTCTTTCTCTACTTAACATAAAGTCCTCAAGTTTCATCCATGGTGTAGCATCTGCCTGTATTTCCTTTTTTCAGGCTAAATGGTATTCCACTGAATGGACATACCGCATTTTCTTTATCCATCTGCCCTTTGATGACACTTAGGTCGCTTCTACATCTTGGCTACTGTGAACAGTGCTGCACTGAATGTTGCTTTGTAAATATCTTTTTGAAATTCTGCTTTTAATTCTTTTGGATATATACTCAGAAATGGGATCGCTGGATCACTAGGTCATTTTATTTTAATTTTTGGAGGCATTGCCACTGTTTTTCATCATGTCTCACCATTTTACAATTCCACTGACAGTATGTAAAGTGTCCCAGCACTCCATGTCTCTGTCAGTTCTTCTTATTTTCTGTTTTCCTGATAGTGGCTGTCCTCATGGGAGTGAGGTGCTATCTCACTGTAGGGCTGATTTACGTTTCACTAATACATAGTCCCATTGAATGTCTTTTCATATGCTTATTGGCCATTTGTATATTTTTTTAGACAAATGAATATTCATGTTCTTGTTGATTTTTTAATCGGGTATTTTTGTTATTTAGTTGTATAGGAATTCTTTAGGTACCCTGGGTATTAATTCATTATCTAATATATGACTTGGAAATATTTTCTCCCATCCAGTAGATTGCATTTTCCCTTGGTTGATCATTTCCTTTGCCCCACAGAAGTTTTTGAATTTGATGTGGAGTTTGTCTATTTTTGCTTTTTTTTTTTTTTTTTTTATTTTTTTTTGACAGGCAGAGTGGACAGTGAGAGAGAGAGACAGAGAGAAAGGTCTTCCTTTGCCGTTGGTTCACCCTCCAATGGCCGCCGCGGCCGGCGCGCTGCGGCCGGCGCACCGCGCTGATCCGATGGCAGGAGCCAGGAGCCAGGTGCTTTTCCTGGTCTCCCATGGGGTGCAGGGCCCAAGCACCTGGGCCATCCTCCACTGCACTCCCTGGCCACAGCAGAGGGCTGGCCTGGAAGAGGGGCAACCGGGACAGAATCCGGCGCCCCGACCGGGACTAGAACCCGGTGTGCCGGCGCCGCTAGGCGGAGGATTAGCCTAGTGAGCCGCGGCGCCGGCCTATTTTTGCTTTTGACACCTCTGCTTTTGGTGTCATAGCTAAGAAACATTGCCCATTTCAATTTCATGTAGCTTTTCTCCTGAATTATCGCCTAGATAGTTTCAGGACTCATACTGAGGTCTGTGATTGATTATGAATTAACTTTTGCATATAGTGTAAACTAAGATGCTACCTTCATTCTTTTGCATATGAAAATCCAGTTTTCCCAGCACCATTTGTTAGGGACTTTGCCCCCATTTTGTGGTCTTGGCACTCATGTCAAAGATCATTTGACTGTAAACATGAGAGTTTATTTCTCAGCTGTCTATTTGGCTCCACTGGTCTATCTTTTATCATTATTTCTGCCCCATACTGTTTTGATTATTATAGCTTTATAATATGCTTTAAAATTAAAAAAAGTAAGATCTTTAGCTTTGTTCTTTTTCAAGAGTGTTTGGATTATTTAGGATTATTTGGGATTCCATATGAACTTTAGGAATTTTTTTTCCTATTTTACAAAAATTTCCATTGGGATTTTGATAGGGATCACATTGAATCTATGGATTGCTTCAGTTAGCATAAACATTTCAACAATATTAATTCTTGTAATCCACGAGCATTGGATGTCTTTCCATTTTGTGTGTGTGCCTTTTAAAATTTGTTTCAGCAACATTTTGCAATTTTCAGTGTATAAATCTTTTGTCTCTTTGGCCAAGTTTATTCCTAAGCATTTTATTGTATTGTAAATGGGATTATTTTCTTAATTTATTTTTTGGGTTGTAACTAATTTTTGAGTGTTGGTTTTGTGTTCTATAACTTTGCTGAAATTATTGGTTCAAATCATTTTTTGTGAGTGGAAATGTTAGGAGGAATATATTTATACATAAATAATTTTACTTCTTTTCCATTTTCAGTGATTTTAATTTCCTTTCCTTGTCTAGTCTCTCTGCTGTGTGGTGAGAGGGCATCCTTGCCTGTTGCTGAGCTTAGAGGAAAAGCTTTCAGTTTTTCACCACTGAGTATAATTCCTAGATGACTTTTAGTACGTCATGGCAGTCTCCTTCTATGGCTACTTTGTTGAGTGTTTTAATAATTTTTGTCAAGTGCTTTTTCTGCATCAGTTGAGATGATCACATGACTTTTTCTTCATTCTTCATTCTGTTAATATGCTGTATTACATTGATTGATTTTCTTATCGTGAATTATTTTTGCACCCCAGGGTTAAGTCCCATTGATTCTGGTATATAAGGCTTTCAAGGTGATGTGGAATTTGGTCTGCTAGTATTTTACTGAGGATTTTTGCATTAATATGCACCATATATTATAAATAATATATATAACGGTCTATTGTTTCTCTTCTTGCAGTATCCTTGTCTGGCTTTGGTATCGGTAATGCTAGCTCCATAAAGTGAGTTTGGAAGTGTTCCCCTCTCTTCAAGTTTTTGTAACAGTTTGAGAAGGATTGGCATTCATCCTCTGACTGCTTGGCAGACTTCTCCAGGAAATCCATCTACTCTTGGGCTTCTCTTTTTTGGGAGGCTTTTGATTACTGATTGAATCTCACTATTGAATCTCCTTTGATTACTCACTAATGATAAATTCAGATTTTCTATTTCCTCATGATTCAGTCCTGGTAGCTTGTATGTTTCTAGAAATCCTTCCATTTCCTCTATGGATCCAATTAATTGAGGGTGTAACTATTCATAGTAGTCTCTTAGTTTATTGTATTTCTGTGCCATCATTTGTAACACCTTTCATTTCTGATTTTAGCTATTTTTATTATAAGGAAGTTGTTGAACTAGGTGAATGCTAAGTGCTAAAATTCTTTGACCTCCCTAAAGAACATTTTAAAATGTATTATACAAAATGGCATAAGGAAGAATGCAATGAACACTTATCCAGCTTAAGAAATAAAGCAGATTACCCTCTGTGTATCCTTCCCCAAATGTGTTTTGCATCTCAGAAAAAACTATCCTCCTGAATTTTGTGATTTTCATTCCATTTCCTTATGCTTTTTATTTTATATATGAATATTTGTGTATCTATATCCATACATTCATATATGTATATAAATAGATACATATTATGTTACCCGTTTTCAAACTTTCTTAGAATTATCATCGTGTATTTCCTAGTCTACACATAGTGTTTTTCTCTTTGAACATGTGAGATTCATCCTTGTTGCTGCATGTAGCACTTGTTGATTTTCAGCTCCTAGAGTACCTGTTGCATGATAGTGACATATTTAATTATCATTTGTCGATAGACATTAGGTTACTTCCAAGATTTTGTGTTAACAAATAATCTTTCAAATATCCATGTGCATATCACCTTATGATACTTGCTCTAACGGAAAACTGTCTGGGGCTTAGGGAATGTACATCTTCTCCTTGACTGAATAATGCCACTTTTCTCTGTCAAGGAATCTCTCCTACCAGCGTTAGGTGGTTCAACATCCATACTACCACTTATGCTAGTATCAGACATTTCATGCCCTATTGTATGTTTCAGCATAGAATGGTCATCTGCTATGGTTCTCACTTTCATTTCCTTGGTAATCACCAGAGTGACATTTTGTTGAATGTTTAAGCCATCATCTACACTCCCTCCTCTGTGGATTGTTTTTCTTCTTCTTCTTTTTTTTTTTTTCAAGCTATTTACCCTACCCCAAGAGAATCACAGATTTCCTGACCAGCTCTCACCACTGTGGACTGCATTCTTGGGGGTATTTTTTAACATGGTTCCCAATTGTGTCACCAGTCATGTGAGGGAGCATTACCTCTTCTCAAGACATTAATATGTCTATATTTTCTTCTTATCTGCCAGTGCAGTTGCATCCCAGGGCAATGCACCGTCTGAGAATGTGAGTTTCCCATCAGCGAATTGAAACTCTGTGTCCCCATGGCAGCACATGCTAAGCTGATGCTGCTTCTTTCCCGATGGCCACACGAACCACCCAATCCGGAGAGGCCTAAGCATGCACTGTAGGGAGGCTGTGCATCCACGTCCTCCACATGAAGGTTCATGGAGCTGCAACTCATGCTCTAGTGCTTAGAATGTCCTGGGTGCTATGGAGAACTGTGCATTCCTGGAATTTTTCAAAGTTGCAAAATGCCACTATTTATTTAGAGATATGTCACAAACCAAATGAAACATGCTCAAGGTTGAATTTGAGATTTCTCAAGCCGCAACTTGGAGTGAAACATTTATGAAAAAAGGGTCAGGAGTGAAGAAGCAAGGAGCTTATTATGTTCATTCTTGTTTAATCCTCTTACTGAAACCTAACTTTGTCCATAGGGTGTAAGTAAGTTAGGATACAAGAGGTAGCAGACAGGACATGAGATAAATGGGTATCAACTGGCAGCTTAGTCTAGACTTTATTTGTGTGAATTACTGCCATTGTCACTGTAGGTTGTTGTTCCAGCTACAGTCAGATTGGGTTGGTTTGCACGGTGAATTGCTCGTTTCAATTGGTATATCCAAAATGGACACATCCCTGCTAGAGAAAACCAAATTCTCATCGTCGGCTCTCAAATTAAAAAGGGAAACTGTGGCTTTGGAGTTGAAATACAGTTCATAGGACATTAAAGAGGCAGAGAGGAATGGTTCCTTTTCCCCCAGCTCCCAAGCCCCCTGAAAAACATATATGTACACACAAACATGCACACACACATCAGTTCAGAAAAGCATATCTACTGCCCGCAGCCCTCAGTTTCATGATTTTAGTTTATCCTATTTCTGTTTTTAAGTAGCAAGAAAAGTAAAAAGTTGGGATGTAGGAGATTAGGAAAAACAAGAAAAATTCTACCTATCAGGCTTGAAATTCACAAGAAGAATGAACAAATATGTTTTCCAGCAGTCTGTGAAGCAATCGAAACACCATGAATATGTCAATTAGGGTATAATTGTTGAATGCAAGGTTTTGTGTCTATTCTGCATTGAGAGGGTGAGAACTCTTATGGTTTTCCCATAAGCTTCCAGAATAGATATTGAGGGGTAGTCCATACTTGGACTGTTATTTCAGTTTTCAATCAGCATCTTAGATTATGCAGCCTATAAGAGAAATACAGAAAAAAATAGGGCCAAGTGGGAAATAAACAGGCTATAAAGGGAGCTGGGCAAGTGGGATCTCTGAAATATACAAACCTTGAGTTGATCACTTCATTTACAAATATGTGTTTATTTACCTTAAAGCTTTTATGTTAATGTATTATTAAGGCAAAGAGAACAGATTCAATGCAGTCCATTATTGAGGACCCAATATACGTTATCAATGTCACTGTCCTATGGGCAGTGTCATAGTATCTTTCCCTCTGTGGTTCAATTTTCTCAACTGCAAATTGGAAATAATAAGAGTACCTGCCTTGGAGGATTATTGTGAGCATTAGATGCAACAACATTTAAAGCATGTAGAACAGTGGCTGACATAAGGTCGGTATGCAATCAATAGTAAGAACAGAGGAAAAAGCGTAACCACAGAGAAACTAAACAATAAAGACATCATTACAAGAGATGTCACAAGGCAGTACATTATTAATTGCCAAACAAATGCTTCTCACCCCTGAATGTCAAAACCGAGGGCGCAGAGCTCAGAGAGAGCCAAAGAGTTTGGTTTCTCACACTTGCCAAGCACCTGCCTTTTGCACGTGTCTGAGAAGCTGCAAACTGGGTCCCTCCAGAGATACCATGGATCATGATGGGATCTTGGGAAAGGCACAGAACTGCCCCTTAGCAACAAGAGTGGGGCCGTGTAGTGCTAGAGGCTGCAGCTGTGGCACAGACTGCCCAAGTTCAAAGCCTAGTACTGGCACTTATTAATGGAAGGCTCTGGGCAAGTTATATGACTCTTCTGAGCCTCAGTGTGTCTGTAAAATAGCAATGACGACACTGTCTATTTCATAGGTTGGCTTGAGGATAAAACGAAATACTGCATATATGCTGATAATTGGCATATACAAATCAAATTGTTCATCTAAACTGGATACTGAACCAGCTGCTTCTCCCAGATCTCCAGGGGAATAAATTCTATGCCCAAGCCCCCATGTTCAATCTTTCCTAGTGTTCAAACTTTCTTCCTGTTAGGAAATCTTTCCATTTTTTAAAGTGCATCTAATTTGAGGGAGCCCTAAGCAACTCTCATAAAACCACTTCAGATGTACAGATGAGGAAATTGAAGCCTGAGAAGTTGAAGTGACTGACCCCAAGTCGTTCAGGTAGCTAACAGCAAGGCTGGGCATGGCTCCCGGGTCTCCTGGCACCCGAAGCCTTACCCTTTCTATATAGACTGTACGTAGAGTTCCCTTTGGAAGGCCTCTCAACCCATGCTCTTCTTAGTGCAGAACTTTGACACCACAGGACCCTGAGCCCTTGGGCAGAGCTTTCCCAGCCCTCCATGGTCCTGCCTTTATCGCCCTGGCGAAGCACTCAACACACGTGCACTCTCCACAAGTGGCAAAATTAAACAAAGGGTGCCGACGGAGCCACAGCATCAGCTGTGCGGTGCATCAGTGGGGGGACACAGTGCTGGGGGAGAGCCCAATAGGCCTGCCACCTGATCCCCAATGGGAGATAGCCACCTTCTGCCCCCTGCACATGGGACATGGAGTGAGGGATTCCAGGAAACAGCTATTTCCAGTCCTGAGAGGAGGAAGGCAGACAGGGGCTGAGCAGAATGTGCCAAGCTGTCCCTGCCCACTTAGCAATCAGAGAAGTCATTACACCTTCCCCAGCAGGGAGAGAACAGAGACAGCCATGGAGGTCAGCAGTGTATGAAACAAAACCCCACTTTGTTAGAAACCAAGAGAGGGAAATGCCTTTGTCTTCTAGTCTCATCCTTTCGGACTGCCCCTGCCGGTGTTCCCTACTCCCTGGCCCTACAGATGGCTGGAACCCAAGGCCTCACTGCGCTCTCTCTGCTCGCATGATTCCTCGTCAACTGTGTCCTTGCTCTCCGGGTGCCCTTGGGCCAACTGCTCTCAGTCTTAGTCCCTTCGGGCTGCTACACAAAATGCACTAAATTATCTGCCTTCTAACAGACACTGATGTATTTCCAGATGTGGGGAAGGCCAAGATCAAAGCACCGATGGTATCTGGTAAGGGCCTGCTTCCTCCCAGATGCTACCTTCTTGTTGTGCCCTTACATGGTGGAAGGGACAGACAGCCCTCTCTTCTGAGGACACTAATCCTATTCACGAAGGCTCTGCACCCATGACCTGGGTCGCATCCAAAAGCCCCCATCTCTTAATAGCACCACACTCGGGATTCCGTTTCTGCCTATGAATGTGTAGGAGAGGTGGAGGCATCAACAGACCACAGACAGCACACTCCCATCATG
Source organism: Oryctolagus cuniculus (assembly GCF_051225735.1). Classification (NCBI taxonomy): domain Eukaryota; kingdom Metazoa; phylum Chordata; class Mammalia; order Lagomorpha; family Leporidae; genus Oryctolagus; species Oryctolagus cuniculus. Next base: position 63,715,862 of record NC_142880.1, on the reverse strand, counting down.
CAAGACAGGGTTCATGCACCAGCTTCTACACACATCTCTTCCTTCCTCTCCTCAGCCCCACCCTCAACTGTTCACGCGAGCAAACTGGCAACCCGTTCTTGGTGTTTGGGACAGGTTTTCTCTTAGCCATTTTAACACTTTATTCACTTAACCTCCTGAGGGCAGAGGCTGCACCTTACTCATCCATGCCACACACAAAACTCTGACAGAGTAGGTCCTCAATAAGATTTTGTTGAATAGATGATGATGAATACTCTTTGCTAGGTGTCACATGTGATAGTAAGTCAATGCTTTGGCTTCTTCTCTTGCTAAAGAATCTCATTCTTTGATTTACACTGTTAAGTTCCAACAGGTTTGTGCCACTGGGTTAGGCATCACATGGACAGGTAGCTTGTAGCCTCTCCTTTCCAGAATTCTAAAGCCCATTTGGAAAGATAAGGTGTGGGTGCAGGAAAGCACCAAGTGTGTTCACATGATTTATGCAAATACTTCTTTGTATTTGTAAAACACTTTACAATTTATAAAGAAAATCTGCTTCCACATGCCATCTGATGGATGGCTACCCTGTAAGTGAATCAGGGGACTCATCAGCCCCATGTGACAGATTAGTGCATTGAGCTTGAGAAACCCGAGAAACTTACCCAGCATACCCAGCTGGTAAGTGACAGAGCTAGAGCTTAAATCCAGGCATTTGGCTCCTCATCTAGTTTGTAATTTCACACTGAGTAGCAAAATGGAGAATGTTTGGCTATACCAGGAAGTTGGGTGGTGCACACACCTGCTAGGGTCACCTCTGGCAATGCCAATAGGTCTGGTGTGTCTGCGCTGGCTTCCTGAATCTCAACACACCCGTGCTTCATTCAAAATCTGCCAGTAGGTGAAGCCAAGGTCTTTCTCCCAAAGAATGGGGGAAAGTTAGAGGAAACTTAGAGATGGAGAGAAGTAGAGAATATTAGGTAAGGTGGAATGCTAGCTAGCTTAGAGGAAAGACATGCAGATGTAGGCACACAATTTCATTACCTTTATAGGTTCCGGCTACACTCACTCTGAACTTCAAGAGTATATGCAGATTCTTTAGGTCAAAAAGGACTCTTAAAGATGGAATGGGATGGTGGTAGACTGAACAAATTCAGGTAGGGACTGAATCATTTTCTGTCTTAAAAAATAGGATTATAATATGCAGGCCATGAGATGGAAATCATTCCGATATATAGCTAAACAAGTGACTGCACGTCCCATTTCTCTTTAGATTTTACTTGAGGGATATGGGTCTTTTCAGCCTTTAGCATGTCTTGTTGTAGTTTTCAGTCATTTTTGTTCAAATACTTGAATATTGATGGCATAATGTGGATGTGTAAGTGCAAGTTAGCTGTAAGCCACATTCATGAACACTGGAAGAGATCCACTATAGAAGGTATATCAGAGAGTAAGAAGTAGAAAAGATTCGGTTCTCTAGGTCCAAGCTCGTATCTGAGAGTTGGTGATTTAGCAATAAGGACGGGCAAGCATTTCCACCACCCCCACCCCCACCGTGGTGAGGCAAGTGGTGTTGAGAGAACTGTCTGCTGGTGGTGCATCTGCCTTTGAATGAAAGGGCTGTGAGAACTTGACAAGTCCACCAGCCCACCTCCCTCAGAGGTGTGTACTAGGCCTGGGCTTCATTTATCCTCTGCATCCCATACTTGGTGGGCGGCATGGTGCTGATTCTGCTGGCTGGGTATCTGATGCGTTTGCCTCAGGATAAATCTTTTAAGCACCATACTTGTCAGACTGCCTAAAATAGCCAAGAGTGGGGACATTCTGAGTTTACAGAATCAGGTCACGTGGTTGGTTAGGGACCTGATGGTCATTGTCAAGTTGGAGTACAATGGTGTAAAACAGGGCCTGAGGTTTTCTGTCACTGTTGTTGCCACCAAGTAGCCAGGGCATGGGGGCAGATCTGAAGTTCCGTACACCCCTAATGACTGGGGACAGTTGCTGTTTCCCACCGGATCCCATCAACTGTGGATGGCTAAAGTGGTTTCAAGTCCTTTGAAACAGTCCTCAGCAAGCCCCTTCCCTTCCTAAACAAATCCCTGGATGTTTTCTCCTCCTTCCTTTCTTTTTCATTTCCTAGTTCTATCGAGTGACTCCTGATCAAAGGAAAGGGCCTCACAAATGGTTGTTAAATCTTCACACCTCTTGCACGCGTTATTTAATTGAATTCTCATTATAATACAGTAGGTATTGTCCTAGTTCGTAAAAGCTGAATCTCACAGAGGTTAAGAAACCACTGTAACTTTACACAGCTGGTGAGTGATGAAGCTGAGATTGAAACAATTAGAATTAAGAACTTCCACTCCTCTTTTCAGCAGACAACATACACACAGCTTAGAAAGGGGCCGATAATCATTGTCCCATCATGCTCTTACAGCGGATGGCTTCCCCGGGATATCCTGGCAGACTGAAAGACAGTCATAATGACCAGTGATCACCCCTCCCTCGTTCACTCGCTGCTCTATCTGTAAGCACTCCCCGCAGTGTTCCTCTTCCATTTCGGGGCATCATGGAGTGAATCAGAAGACAGTAGTGCTGCTAGGGAGTGCAGACTATCAGACCTTTTTAGTCAGATCAAGGACTGTAGGAAGAGACTCAAGATGAGTTTCCATTTTTCCTTGTTGTCCTGAAAATGCAACTATGATATTTAAAATATAAAAGGAGAAAATTAATGAAAAACTGTACTCTAAATTAAGAGAGACAGTTAACACAAAGGTAAAGTAATCTATGGCTAGAAACCAACCCTAGAACAGGAAGAGGTAGAGTAATAGGGAATTAAGATATGTAAGCAGAATTGCATAAAGCAGTTTTGGTTATTGGGGAAACACTACATTGGTCATGGTCAAAGAAAGAATTTGTGAATTGGAAGACACTTCTGACCAACTGATTCAGAAAACAGCTCAGAGAGATGAAAAGATGAGGAGGAAAGCTCTATACCAGACATGCAAGGAAGAATTTCACACACAAGTCAAACTCTTCAGCAGAAGGCAGAGCAGCCAAGGGATACTCAAGGAAGAAATGGCTGCACATGTTTAAGAACTCAAGAAGGAAGTTCAATGTGATTTTCCCCAAGGAGTGATGCCTTCGGTTCTGCTCCAGCGCTGCTCAGTGTGGAAACAAACATGCCTTTGCACAGCCTCTACTCCACTCCCCAGCCTCCTCCGGAATCAGGCAGCTCTGTCCTTCACGGAACGGTTTCTTCTCCCACATCTTTGCCATTTCTTTCTCCTCATCTTTAAGTTGGATTATTCACTGCCTTGAAACTGCCTCATTTTCCAGAAGAGAACATAAAAATTGCCTTTGATTTCCATTTTTTGTCTGGGTCATTAGGAGATACCTATTTCTAAGTCATTTCCCCTTAATTTCTTCGCAGACAAAACACAGATTAATTGACCTAAAATCAGGACAGTTCAGATCACTACACTATTTTATGCTTGACAAGCCTCTTAAACATACACCAACCTCATTTAATTTTCATCACAAAAAAGGTCAAAGTTCTTATCATCTCCAGGGAATCCAGGATCAGAGAAGTTAGACAATTTTTCTACAAGGACAAAACTACAAGGACAAAAACCAAACAAGCAAGCAAACAAATCACGAAGCAACAAATCGAATGCTTGAGGGTCCAATTCAAGAGATGATTCCAAAGTCCCAGGTGACCTCCAGGAAGGAAAATGCATCTCATCTGCCTACACCTCTTGTCCCCTCCACCTGAGCGGGCTCTGCAGGCCCCTAGCACTCCCTAGCGGATGCAGAGGAATATTCTCATAGAGCCACGGTTAAGGGCAGTGCCAAGTTAGAACCAGCACGCAGCACTAATCCCTGGCATAGGCTAGGAACTCCATGAATACTTATTCTTGAATTGGAATTAGAGTTCAGACCTCTCGTGGGTTAGATGGACTACTGCTTGGCTGGCCAGGGAAACCAACTAGCACTTTCCTCTCCCCATTGTTCATTCAACTCCGGCTCCTCTGGCCTTGAATATATTGTCCTTGACCATCCCAAGTTCACGTTTGCCTTGAGCCTGGAATTTTACTCCTCCACTTTCTTACTCTTAACTACCAGGTCTTGCTCAGATGAAGTCTTCATGGGTCATCCTATTTACAACCCAGCCCCTTCCCATTTTATTCCCCGCCACAGCATTTAGGATCACTCCACATTGCAGCTATTTTACTTGTTTCTTTGTGGGTTCTTTCTCCCCTCCAGGAAACAAACTCTTGAGGACAAGGGTTTTTGTCTGCTTTGCTCCCTGTAAATTTCCTAGTACCCAGAATAGTGCCTGCCTAGTGGTAGTGCTCAAAATGTACTATGAGGAATGAACAAATGCAGGTAGAATGCAGTTTCTGGGGACTTCCAGGTTCGCGTTTCTGTTCATTTCAAGATTCAAACAACTGATATGCAGGCTGACTGTTGGATCACCAGTCAGTTCATAAATGGGACTTTCTGGCCATGTTTTTGAGTGCTAATAATAAAATCCAGAAACTACTTTGAATAAGTCATTTAACCTGGTCTCACCTAAGGGCAACTCTGGGCCATCCAAATATTCAGACACATGCAGGAAAAGAGACTCACTGGGCCCTCTTGGTCTCCTTGAAACTTGGTGGGCACAACTGAGTAGATGCTGGGGGTGGGGGTGATAATAGGGTTGTGGTTCTGGAATTGAAAAAGAGCAAAAGACACACAGAGGCAGAGAAGCAATCCATTTTGAGTCTAGGACAGTGCTGGGCACTGCAGGCCAGGAAATGTCTCTACCATGACTCCAGGAGTTAAAAATCGGGGGAGGGCATCATCCTAGGGTAGGAACACCACACACACACACATACACACACACACAGTTGTAGCAGAACTACACTGCATGTTACAGTAGATGCTCTAGCAGGAAGCGCTCGCTCGGCCCTCGCAGCTTTCACAGAAGCCTCTCTGGAGGTCCTGGATCTGCCCTTTGATCAGGGTGGGAGCTGTCGCCCCAGGAAGGAAGGGGACAAGGAGCCCTAACTGGGCCAGTGTACTTGGTACCACAGAAACAGGGACCACAGTGCTACCCACAGAGAAGTCTGTGCTAGCAAATGTAAAAATACCTCCCTCGCTTTGCTTTTTTCTTTCCTTCTTGGTCTCTTACTCTTCTTCAGCCCCTCCTTCCCACTTTCTTCCTCCTCTGATTAGCCTTTCTGGCAACCCCAGACCTCCTTTTCTCATCCTTGGCGAGAACTCTGACCAGCTTGGGTGGGGCGGCGTTGGGGTGGGGGCAGTGGGAGAGTGGTTGTGGGGACAAAATCTCGCTGGACTCCCTGCAGGTACAGGTTGGCAGCAGCACCAAAGGCCTCCACCTCCCCCCACAGACTCCCTTCCTTCAAATGCCAATTAACAGGTGTCAGCTCTGCTGGTCCCAACTCAGAAGCCCCACGTCTGCATAACAACCCAACTGTTTTGGCCCTCCACCCCAGGGGCATAAATATCGTGGTGTTTGAGCCCTTGGGGCCTGTGGAGTTTACAAGTATGCTGTCAAGATCTCTTCATTGGGCTAGCGCTTGAAGTACTGCCAAGAACCCAGGGGACTCCTTTGCTTTTATGTGCTCCCAAGCGCAGGCTGCCCTGGCTCCTGGACGAGCCCTCTGGGGACCGAGTGTCGGTGTGAATCTCAAACAGCAAGCTGACATTCCGGTTGGGAGTGTGACAGTGCATGCCTGGGTGATGATGCCAGGGCGGCAGGTGACACGGGTCCACCGTGGAGGGGGAGAGTAACTGGAGCGGCTTCCAGTTACGTGTCCTCAGCGCTCTGAAGGATGGAATCAGGGTCGGGGGAACAGTTATAAAATGATGTTACAAAATCCGGATGTCCTGCTCACATGGAGACCACTGAGATGGGGCATTTGCAGCACAGTTGATACTGGTGTTCCCAAAAAAAGCATTCCACTTGGGCTAAGCAAGGATTAATGACTTTGCAAGGCAGAGACGCAAGCCACTGTCCCCCCGGTGAAGGCACACCCGCACACACGCACACAAACACTGTCAACCCTGCAGAAGGAAGGAGTGGGCATCCACGGATGCGCCGTGGGCGTCTCCCCAAGGAATCCGTCTTCCAGGTGCCTTCCCCTCCCCCGGGCTCCACACAGCCTCTGAGACTCTAACTCTGGGTAAACATCTGAAAACAGAGAGGCTGCCAGAGAGGAGAAAGAAGAGGCGAGGGTGGAATGGGGTGGGGTGGGGCATGGCGACAGGAAGAGCTCAAATGATTCTCAAGTTGGGTGACTACCAAGGTTGGCTTGTCCCAGACAGCAGTCGGGCCCCAGCCTGGCGGGCGATGGGGCAGTGGGCATGAGGCTGGCTCCTGCCAAGGGAGGCAGTATTTCCTCTGCCATTCGTACCCACCCCAGGGACTCTGCCCTGGAATTCAGGTATGGAAGATGTTGGTGGACATTTTGTGACGTTGTTTCCACTGCATGGAGAGCTGTATCAAAGAACTTGAACACAGAATGCCTCATCTGCTTTGGGGTCTATACGACAAGTTGGAAAAGTCCACATGAAGAGACTTGATCGCGGAGCGCAGCTGTGACACCTTGCCTTGGGGTCAGCCTGCTTATGTTTTTGCAGCCATTGCTCTGGAAATTGCGATGAAAGGAGGAAAAGTCAGTGCAGATTCTCCTAGCTCTTTTGCCATAGACATCTAGAATATTCAAGATTTCACATCTGTGGGGACCAAAGCTGAGTGAAAGGCAGCAAAGGAAAGAAGATCAAATAAATACTTGTTCTGGTTTTTGGCACAATCTAGCCCATTGGTCCATAATACCCAGTGATACATTATTCCGTGTTCTCTGCGTCTTACCCATATTATGATTTATTGAGAGGGTAACTTAGAATAAGTAAATGTGTCTTTGAGAGTATTTCCTTTGTCCTGAATGTGATTATAAAGGCTTCGGGAGCAGGTGGCCTCTATGCCTCTGCTCCCTCGGCTGGTTTCCTGGGCATTCTCAATGCAGCGCCTGCTCCATGGGCTACTGGAACCTACTGATTGGAGGGAAAACAGCCCACAGAGACTGGCGCTGTCCTGAGAAATGCCCGCCTGACCCTTAGCAGAATCCCAAAGAAGACACAGAGCACGGGCCCTCAAATGTCAGCATTTGGAAGAAGTCGCCTGCCTCCGAGTGAAAGCCAGATGCCTACAGAGGTGAAATAGGACGCTTTCAGAGGGGTGAGATCAGTTCTCTGGAAAAGAAATCGAGGCGGATGAAGGCAGAAAACAAATCGTTTTTCCCAACAGGAGAAAACAACATATTTCTCTGCTCCATGGGGGCCCAAGGCCGCTGGACTATCATGTGTGAAAGGAGTGTAGGTTTTAGAAGGTGGCTGGGGGGCTCATTTTAATTGTACTGTGCATGGCCCCAAGATGGCCAAAGAGGAGTGTCAGAGTCTCGAATCTTTGCTCCCCCCCTTTTTTTGGGAGGCCGCTCTGGGCAGACATTTCGCTGGTCATAATCACTTTTATATGTAACTGGACCTTAATTCATTCGGGAGTATGAGCTACGGAAGGGCGGCACAGATTAGAGAGCTATGTCTGTAACTGACGAAATCTACGCCTGGCGTGCATTTGTGGGGAAATTAAAAATAAAATGAAGCTCATCTGAAAAATGCGTGGACTGGAATTAGCCGTCTCCTGACTGATCACGCATGGAACTTGTCGGAGAGACGACCGGGACAGAAAAGTGAGACCCGGGCAGCCGCTTCCCAGGCCTCATTGCCCGCCAGGCTGAATTTATAATGGATTGTCGTAGGAAATAGGTGAGGCCAGCATGTCTTCAGGAGACAGGAAAGACTACTTTCATTTAAAAACAAAAAGTCCCGAAAACATGTCCAAAAACTGTGTGACCCGTTGCTGTTGATGCCACCAGATGCTGCATGGCTTCCCGCGGTTCATATTCACCCATCAGATCCTCTGCTATCAACGTGATGTTTGACAGAAGGTGAATGGTACCCCTTCCTAGTGCTGGCACAGGGGTTCAGGTATGCGGCCCTCACCGTAATGCTCGCATCCAAATACAATGGGATTTTTTGCCCAGATCTGTGTGGCTTCCAACCTTGACCCATATACCGGCAAGGAGAAGTTAGAATCCTCCTCCAACTGGGCAGGATCTGCAGGATCCCGATTTTACTGCAGCAGCAGGCTGCACCTCAATTCTTAGCTCACCCAATCTCATCTTGAAATCCCATCTTCTTTTCCTGAAACAATCACGTAAAAAAATGCACTTCAAATTTTCAAAGATGATGGCAATTAAACAACTTAGTTTCCATTGTCAGCCTGGCTTCTGTGCCTTGGTAGAAAGTCTAATGGGATGTTTTACAATGATGACAAAGACAGATAATGCACATCAAGCAGAGCTTCCCTGAAAGGTTGGTAATTAAGGGCTTCGCATTGTTCTGGAATGCCAGTCACCTTCTTAGTGCACCAGAATACAGGCGCAAGCCTTGAGGAGCATTTGCATTTGAGCCACTCTCTGTGTGAACACAGCCTTTAGTTTTTCATTCAGAGAGCTGCATTTCAATCACTGTAGAAAGAAGGACCTCGAGGTGGCTGCCTCTTCCAAAACGCTGGCACTATCCAGCCGCTTCAGGCATCAGAGGTTAGGCAGTACACTTCACATCTGTGATGCAGGGACAATTCAGGCTTGTAAGGAAGGGTTGACAAGAAGCCTGGATGCAAAACACAGTCGCAGCATTCATTCCTATATGTATTCTCCCACCACCACGGCTCCTGAAGAGTGTGTGTGTGTGTGTGTGTGTGTGTGTGTGACAGAGAGAGAGAGAGAGAGAGAGAAAGAGAGAGAGGAGAGACAGAGAGAGAATGACTCACTGAGGAAGAGTTCAATGCCCTCCTTGCCAATGTCTATGTAGTCTACGGAGCAGAGGAGGTAGGAGACTGCTGTTGAGACATTTCTAAACAGCACATCCCAGGGAACTTTTACTCCTCACTGATGCATGAATTTTTCCATTGGGTTGAAAGGAGAAAGGGATAAATCTTGAACAGATGCCTACTATGTGCCAGCCTCTGTGCTAGGCACAGTCTCAAATCTTTTTAATCCTTATCACAACCCTCTGAAGTACTATTCTCTTTTTAGAGATGAGGAAATTGAAGCTAAGACAGGTTAGGTTACTTGCCAAGCATTACATAACCCATAGCCAGCCTAAGATTCAAATCCACGTGTATTGGACTCCCAAAGTGAACTCTTTGTCCCCTGGTGAAATGTGACTGTCCCTGAGAAAGGTGGCACAGGAAACACTGTCAGTCACTCACACCACAGTGTAATGCATTTATCTTATCCTTCTGAGAGTTTCAATAACAAAACCTAAAGGTCCAGATTCTACAAGGGGGTAGAAAGGTAGTAAGGAGAGAGGAGAATGATGATAAAACCACGAATTGGTCATTTTTTCCAATTTTGCATGGCCCTAAATATTTCAAGCAGAGTTAACAGAGCAGGTTCACAAGGAAAAGGAAAATGTGAAGAATAAAGTCTTCAACACTGTCTATTGAAAAGACAGTAGAGAATGGAAATACGCTTATATTACAAGAGTGATGATGATAAGGGAGGAAGGGAAATTTTTGATTTCATCCAACCCAACTCAACCTGCAAGAGCAGCCAACCTAATGGACTTGGGTCTGCGGAGTCTCTGGGCCGATTTGGGCCAGGATGAAATATTCCTCAAGCTAACCTGCTTAGCCTAAGTCTCAGAGCTGCTGGGATATGGCAATGTGGGTAAGAGCAGATCGCTGGCACTGGCCCTGGCTTTCTCACTCCCCAGCTATGTCACCTCCAGCATGCTAGCTATGTGCCCTGTACAGATTTCTCATCTGTAAAATGAAAATCATAATGCCTGTCTCTCAGGGTCATTGTGAGAATTAAATAAAATAATGTGTGGGTAACATGCTGTAAATGGTATCTAACGCTACCATATAATCTGTAGTCAAGATAAAGGGAGAATTTGATGAGAAAACTTTGGGGCCAAGTCCACCCTAGCCATAGTCAGAGCTTTCTGCTGCTATGCAGTATGATTTGAGGGGTGATGCAAAGGAATTTCAGCCCCAAAATATCTCCTTTATCCAAAAGGTACAATAACTGGACTTCTGCATGCAGGAGGTAGATACTCTCGGTAACTGCCCCCCAAATCCTTCTATTAGTGCCTTGGATGGGTAATAAATTAATGCTATCTTTTGAAAGAGTCCCCCAAAATGCCTGTGTTGGAAATGTAATCCCCAGGGTAACAGCACTGGGAGGTGGGGTGGAATTAGTAGTGGTTTATGATTGAGGTCATTATTGTGGGAGTGAGTTAGTTATTGTGAGAGTGTTCTTGTTATAAAAGTGATCTCTCCCTTGATCCCTCGCCCTCTCTTGCACTTCCGCCGTTGCTATGGGCTGATGTCATAAGAAGGCTCCCATCACATGCCAGCATCTTCAGTAGACTTCTTGCCTCCAGAGCTACAAGGAAGAAATCTCTATTCTTATAAATCACAGCAGCACAAAATGGACTAAGATGGGTATCTACTAACACTGGCTGTCCATTACAATCAATTAGGAGGCTTTAAAAAGTTGATGGCCAGGTCATACCCTAGAATCTTTAAAGCATTTAGAATCTCTAGGAGGAGCCCAGGCATTGACGAAAAAGTGCCAAACATTTCCACTGTTTAGCCATTGTTGAGAATCTTTGCATTAAACTATTTTGTTCCACTAGAATCTAAGGCCCCAGAAGCAGTGAGCACTGGTACAAGTCCCAGGCGCTCTGCTTCGGATGCAGCTCCCTGCTAATGAGCCTAGCATGGCACCAGATGATGGGTCAAGTACTTGGGCCCCTGACAACCATATGGGAGATGTGGATGGAATTCCTGGCTCCTGGCTTCAGCCTGGCCTGTCACTGGCTGTTGTGAACATTTGAGGGGGTGAACCGGTGGAAAGAATATCTTTCTCGCTCTCTCTGTCTCCCTTTTTCTCTGTCACTCGCGTTTCAAATCAATCAAGCAAACTTTTTTGTTTGTGTGTGGGGAAAAAAAAAGAATCTAAGTACTAGGAAGCCAAGGAACACAACATGGAATCCCTCAATTGCTACTACCCTTGGCACACACCAAAAAAACAATTAGCTTAAAAAAATTTTCATTGATGTTCCCATTGAATAAAAATAAATACAAAGAGAGAACATTTTCAATTAAATATTTCGACAATTCCACCTGGCAGTTGGAAGAAACAGAAAACCAAAGGCTCTGGAATCAGAGAGCTTCAGCTTCAGCTTCAAATCTCACACTCAACACTGATTACTTGCGTGATCTCATAGAAGGAGAGGTCGGGGGTGAGGGAAAGAGAGAGAGGGAGAGAGAAAGAGAGAGAGGTGGGGGGGATTTATAAAGCCCTTATGATCCTCAGTTTCTGTATCTATAAAAGCAGAGTAATGCTATTCATCTCGCAGGGTGGTGAAGAAATCCCAGGGAATCAGCCTGCACTTCGTAGATGACTGACAGGTGCATGTGAGTTTTCTCCTTCTGTCTTCCCTCCTTCCCTCCACTCCTTCCTAGGAAACAAGGCTATTAGTTACTCTGTAAAGATCAACTTTTCAAAAAAAAGGTATCAGTTTGGAGTTTCTTGTGTTGCTAACTGCTGATGGTCATGGGAATGTTAGGGAGAGGTGAAGTAGGTGTGTAGGAATCAACCAAGTGGAAAGAAAGAAAAGGACTACACAAGAAACGCCAGGTCCACTGAAAATCAGACCCATATGAGTGCTGGCTGAAGCCTGAAATCAACGGGGTGGAGCTCACGCTGACTTCAGACGACACAAGGCACAGAGATCCTTCTTTTTATGCGGTATGGAAGAGTGCAAATAGTCCAAGAATGGTTTCTCTTTCTTTTTGTTTTTAAGGCTCATTCGAAATCAGCTCCATTTAGTCTTGATAACATTTTAATGGAAAACTTTGATCACTTTCCTAATATCCTCCCAGTAAATTTTCCATACAAATTTGTGACCTGATCATGGGCTATTTTGGACACTTCATATCATTCTATAATTCTGTTTCCATTTGGGCTTTTCAGCTAAACAAACCTCTTTGTATCGTTATACTTCCTAAGTGATTGTTCTATGGATTAAGAGGCATGTTAACGTTTCATAATCTTGGAGTTACTATTACACAATGCAATGGTATAGGTAAGTTTTATCTTTCTCTGTACTTTATGCTTTAGTCACCTTATGTATTTCATCTGTGTTTAGTATATGAGGATAATTTTAAAAGTTCATTGAAAAGTGGGATTAAAAGATAAGTTTATTTTGGTGAAAGGCAGTTTTGAAATGGATGCCTTTTTTTTTTTTTTGGTAACACGCATTTTCCATGAATTTTTGAAGATCACCTATACGTTAAACTATTTGATACTACTCCATATGTTCTTGAGGCTCTTAATTGTCACTTTAGCTTTCTTTTTATTCTTCACATTACATATCTGTTTATCTATCTTAAAATTCACTGATGTTTTCCTCTGTCACTTCCACTCAGCTCTGAATCGCATTCCGGAAGACATATTTCAGATATTACAAGTTTACATGTGTGTGTGTGTGTGTGTGTTTTCTGTTTTCCAATTGAGATGTTCTTTTTTATCCACTATGTAATATTTTCTTTCACGATAATGAACATATTAAAAGCAAGTGCTTTACATTTTTTGCTTATTCCGAAGTCTGAGCCATCTTACAATCCATCTTTCGCTTAAGAGTGGGACACATCTTCCTGTTTGTTTACATGTCAGTTAATTTGTATCTTGAACATTGTAGTGTGAAGTTGTAGACATTTTGCATTCTGTTACAGCCCCTAAAGACAGCCAGCTTTTCTGCTATAGCATGCAGCTAATTCCACCGAACTCCTACTGCAAGCTCTATGTCTTGGACTGCAGTGGTTGTCCTGTACCCTCTGGTTCCATGAACCACTGCGTTTCAGGGTTTCCTTCAGAGGTTTTGCCACCCTTCATGGTATAGATTGAAAACTATCCTCTGGAGGAAAAAAGGGAGAACACTCACTTCGTATTATTTCCTTCTTTTAAGTTGTCAATTGAGAATCTGCCTCCAGAGTATACCTTTACAAGTGCCTTCAAGTAATTCCATTTTTATTTTGTCTATAGTTCCTGGTTAGTCTGCTAAGAGGTCACTTGTAATACTGCAAGCAAAATCAGGCCAGGTATTTGTTTTAGGTTTTCAAATTACTTGCCACAGGGGAATTATAACTATTTTAATCTTTTGATATGTACATGAGGGTACTGCAAAACATTCATGGAAACTCATATTATGATAAAAAAAAAGTCTAGATTTCCAATATTTTGTATCAAAATAAACACTCCCATATATATTCCCATTCTACTTCTTAACATTGTGCATGAATATTTTTCTCTAACCAGATTTATAGGAGTGTTATTTTCTCTACTTTGTAAACTTCTCAAGGAGCTGCTTTTGAAACGTTTTGTCCTTTTCCTTTCCCTAATTGTTTTCTTCATTTCAGCTTCATTTCATTACCAGCTTGCAGTTTGGTAACTTTGTGGGGGAAATATATTTAAAAAACAGTTGAACATTCGCATTTGAGCCAGATCAAGGAGAATGGAAAGGTAACGTCTTCATTTTGTTCATCTGTGTCCAGGCAGGTGGAGGGTTGCTTAGGAATACAGAGAGGCAGCAGGGAAAGAAGACCCCTGCTATTCACGTCCACTGCCTGTTGATCATGGACCACTTGCTTTGTATGTTAGAACAATTTTCCTGGTTTTTTTTGGGGGGGGGGGAGAAGGGGGGTTGTCTACTTCTTTTTCTAAAAGACCTACATAAGGATATTTGTTGAAGCATCGATGACAAGAAACTGGAATAAACCCTCCCTAGCTCTGACATGAAATTGGAAATTGGAATAAGGCCATAATCAATGAGACTAGGAGAATAGAGCTGTTTCCCCAAGGTAACATAAATGGACTGGGAATAAGGCATTTCCAAATGAAACCGTGTCCAAGGAATTGACATTGAAATTGTACGTGTAACTGAAACTCTCTGAGATAGAACTTTCTTCTAAGCTCATACAATACTATTTGTTTGTTTGTTTGTTTTGGGGGGGAGTCAATTGCAAGACTTGGACCTTGTTAAATGGTAGAAATGAAATGTCACAAGGGAAAGTTAGATGTAAGCATCAGTAGTGGCCAGCTCCTAAGTACCCCCAGTTCACCCAACTTGGAGAGAACACTCAGCAGAAGGAACCAGAGACTGCTGGTGGGTCACTGGCATGCAACCACTCTGGATTACAAGAAATATTTGGGCCCTTACCCATCTTGTTTTAAGGAAGAAATGCTTCCTCAGCTGCAGCCAAACCAACTTACTCATTGTTTCTGGGACATGCCTGTGGGTTCAGGGCACACGGAGAATGCCAAGACACGCCTCCTGGCATGTGAGGAAAGCAGTGCATGTGGAGAACATAAGAAAATCTACCCCTCCAAGAAATGATGGGTACAAGTGCAAACTTTACTTATTTTGTGCAAGTGCTTTGTCTCCAAGACTTGAAGTTCCTTAGAGTAGTGTTCACATTTTCTTCTTTTTCTTTCCTACAGAGCTTAGCATAGCACTTGTTTGGCAAATATTTTTTGATCAACTAATTGAGAAATATTTCTTGATCCTGAGCGCATTCATTTTTTTTCTATTTTTCATATTCATTTCCATATTCTGTACTTTTAAAGATTTATTTATTTATTTGAAAGGCAGAGTTACAGAGAGAGGCAGAGGTAGAGATGGGGTGGGGGTCTTCCATCTGTTGGTTCACTCCCTAAATGGCCACAAAGACTAGAGCTGGCTCTATCCAAAGCCAGGAGCCTGGAACTTCTTCTGGGTCTCCCACGTGGGTACAGGGGCCCAAGGACTTGGGTCATCTTTCACTGCTTTCCCAGACACATTAGCAGGGAGCTGGATCAGAATTAGAGCAGCTGGGACTCGAACTGGCACCCATATGCAATGCTGGCACTGCAGGCAGCGGCTTTACCTGCCAAGCCACAGCACTGGCCCATCTTCTGTATTTTTTATCTTTCATCTCTTTACTCTTTCCATTTTCCATCTTTTTGTATTTATTTCCATCTTTCAGTTCAACTCCGTTCATCCATGTCAGCCCCACAGACAAAACATCCAGCCTTTCAGCTGCAAGCTTCCGTGAAAAGGTAAGAGTTGAGATGATGGCCAGACCACATTGTCTAAGATCAAACAGTAACTAGAGCCACTGGAACATTTGAAAATCCATTGTGGTAGGCAGAAGAGTGGCCTCTTGGAATCCTTATGTGGTTACCTTACATGGCAAAGGGACTTGGCAGGTGTGATTAAGGTAAAGGCTTTCAGATGGGGTGGTTACCATGGATTATCTAGGTAAACCCTGTGTAAACAGAAAGGCCCTTTAAATGTGGAACAGAGAGACAGTAGAGTTAGTGTCAAAGGGATGCAATGTGAGAACAATCCACTTGGCCATTGCTGACTTTAAATATCAAAAGGCTTGTGAACCAAGACATGCAGGTACCCTCTAGAAGCCAAGAATGTAGGAAAACAGATTATTCCCTGGAGCCTCTAAAAGGAGTACCACCAACATAAGTTCAGTAAAGGCTGTTGCAGACCTCTGACCTTCAGTACTGTAAGATGACAAATTACGTTGTTTGAAGCCACTACCTTTGTGATAATTTGTTACAGCAGCAATAGGTTACCAATATACCCTCTAGATGTTAAATTTTTCTGCTGAAACTTTTCTAATTATACCAAACTGTCAATTTTTTTTTGAGTGAGATATTTTATAAACCAAAGGAGCTTTTGAATATATAATTTAGTTTTTTAGAACTACATTAATTTGCTCCTTGGTCTCTAAGTTAAGACCTAATAATCCATAGGTATACCATCACCAGTGGGTACCATTTCTAACATAGGCTAGATCAGCGTCAAAGTGTTTAAGTTGGAGGTTTCAGGTTTTCTGAATAAGCTATTTTCCTCTACTCTTGTAATTCTTGATATTTATTTTGAGCAAAGGTAACAGTTCTGCAATTTATTAACTAGTACAACATAGATCACTACCAATAAGCAGAACAGATGTTTGGCTGTGTGCTCTACCAGTGCACACCAGACTAAAGTCCTTACATTGAGTTCCTAAAAAGCATAGATATTTCTCTTGACACACGGATATGGCTAAGATCTAATGAATTCACCATTGCTGATCAGGAGAATCTGAGAGGCCAACTAGATTGAAACCATCCAACTTGACTGTGAAGTTGTGACAATGTTGATAAAAATGGAAAATTTAAATTAATACTTTAGTACTCTATTTCTTCTAACTCTGTGTTACTGAATAAATATGTTTGCAAGTCACCTTTTATAATTAGATTTCTAAATTTTTATTGATTGCATTGACAGCCAGAGAGACAGATAGACACAAAGAGGGAGAATTATCATTTTTCAAATGCCCAGATGGGGTTGGGCCAGTCCAAACCCAGGAATTGGGAACTCTGTTCAGGTCTGACATATGAATGGCAGGAACTCACCTGCTTGAGTCATCATCACTGCTTTCCATGGGCTGCACTTGTAGGAAGATAGAGTCAGGAGTTGGAATCAGGCATCAAACCCAGGTACTCATACACGGGATGCAGACAACTTAGCTACTAGGCTGAATGCCTACCCCTGCTAGTCACTTCTTGTTACAACTTTGCCCTATAGCCTTGAAATGCAAGTTGGTAGGCAGACAGACGATTCATACCAATAAATATGAGTTTATGTATCAGGCTGGCTGAATCATCTGGCTCAGCACCATTACTGTTACCATAGCAACCCTTAGCTTTTTACATCTTCCACTTCCTACCCCTCAATTAAAATCCATCCTATTTAGCGTGGCCTGGCATAAATCCCTCCCAGACCTTTTACTCAAACATAGTCAAAATAGCTGGGGAAGTGAATTCCAAAACTCTGGACCTGTTGCCAAGAATCTTTAAAGTACAAAATAAAGAACTAAGCATTGTTGGCAGAAATGCACATGTAATTGTAGCTGCCATAATGGCAAACCATCTAGAGAAATAAAAACCCCCAAGGAAACCAGGTCTCACCTGTCACATTTGGGTTTCATAGATCAGCTCAGACAACATGAATAATGATCTGCTGAGTCATTTGGAAGGAAGAACAGAGGGGATATTTGAGCGCAGCTTGGTGCCAATTCAGGGAATGCCAGGGGCCACAGTGGCTGGGAATCCAGTCCCCAAAGACGAGAAAGCCTGTCTATGCTCAGGACAAATATCTGCATCGTGCCAAATACTGAGCTTGGCCAAAATTGCTATTGGATTTTCCCCCAACCCCTGTACCTACCACAAACTCTGTAGAGGTCCTAGGACCCTCACACTATCTCCTGGATGTCCAAGACATTTCGCTGAAATGAATCAAATGAACCCAAGCTTCTCTGATCATGCTACTTGTCCTGAAATATTCCCTTTTCTTCTCTAAGTCACTGAAGATATAAAAATGTCCAATTGCCATATGATTAACTAGTTCCTTTCAAATAATTAATAGATGCTATACAACTGCCTTTACCCCTGCAAAGACCTCAACACATTGAATTTATTCCTCCATAAAAACAAGGAAAAAATTCCCTAACAATGGCTTGGATCAAGTCTCTGCTCTCTTCCCAGACCTTGTGAAGGGTCCTCTCTCCTATCTCATCATGTGGCTGTAGGGGTTCTCATTTACCAGCCATGGACTTCCCTCATGTTGCCCCATGTAAAGGGGCTCTCTTTGTTTCCCCTGTGTTTCTCCACCCTCCATGGAACCTGGACGTCCTGACTGTCTCATCTGCTATCTCCACTTTAGAGTCCTTCAAGGCCCACACTAATACCATCGTATTTACCACTCTCCATTATTCCTGTATGCCAGACCGAAGTTGTTGCTCCTCCCTGTGAATTCCAATAGCTAGCTGCATCTCCATGGAATCATCTTCTACTGTGGTCTTTGTGTATACAACTCACTCAAATCTACTGAGTGTCAGTATAGAGATCTATTTATGAAGTGTCCTTGCATGTCCCATGGCACAAAATATTAGGTGTTTAAAGATAAAATATCCCCAAGTGTTTATTTACTGGGATGCTCTATTCTGAAAATCACACACACACACACACACACACACACACACACAGACATTTTAAGAGATACTTTCATTCTAAGGAAAAAAAATTGACCATTCAAAGGAATAAGGCTGGACTCTTCAAAAGACTCATGAGAGAGATAATTTGGAAATGGTAAACCATTCATCCTCCTTCACATTGTAATGACTTCTGGATCTTTTCTTATAAGCACTGGCCACCTCTACAAGAAGTCACATCAAACACCTTAGCCACTGCTGTAGAAGATGCAGGTTCCTAGGATGATAGCTACAGCACTCACTGGCATTTTCTAGGCTATCAGCTGTTCCTCCCTTCCCTGCTTTTTTTCATGTCCTTACATCTGCTTCACATGCCCCAGGGAGAAAATCTTAAGCAATCTTAAATAACTAGTTTACTTTAATTTCCCTTGCCAGTGATTGGTTTAGAAGGGTGCATGGAGGGGCCGGCACTGTGGCTCACTTGGTTAATCCTTTGCCTGCAGCACCAACATCCAATATGGGCACTGGGTTCTAGTTCCGGTGGCTCCTCTTCCAGTCCAGCTCTCTGCTGTGGCCTCGGAGGGCAGTGGAGGATGGCCCAAGTCTTTGGGCCCCTGTACCCACATGGGAGAGCAGGAAGAAGCACCTGGCTCCTGGCTTTGGATCTGCGAAGCTCTAGCAGTAGCGGCCATTTGGGGAATGAACCAATGGAAAGAAGACCTTTTGCTCTATCTCTCTCTCTCTGTAACTCTACTTGTTAAATAAATAAAAAAATAAAAAAAAGAAAGGTGCATGGAGTCAGCACGGCCATTGATCCACAAGGGCAAGGGAGCTCAGGAACTTCTGAGATGGCTTCCTTGTGCATAAAAGGGGAAAGGCAGGCTCTCTTCCACTGAATAGCCCCAGTTTATGGATGTCAACTACTAAAAATTATCAAGTCTCATAAATTTAGGATTTACAAGGTTGGCATTTTCAACAAGGCAGTGGCTGAACTGGACTTCACTTTTGGTTGAAAAAGAATATTATAAAAACCAATTCACAGTGTAAGTAACTCTTCAGGATGCACTGTTAAAAAGAGAGGTACTAAATCAGATGACGAATAAATGGGTGGATTGATGACATTAAATTTTATTCACTCATTTAGCTATCAGCTGTGATTACACACGAAGTCTTCTCTGAGGAATTATGAAGAATCACCAAAAGCCAGTTGTATCAAAGTTTTATTTTAATATGATTTATTATATTTATTTTAGTATGCTTTCTCCAGGGACAATGGGTGAGGGCAATATTAAATATGATGTATCTTAATTTTATTAAGGTATTTGACATACCTTGTATGTATTTTTTATTAAGGAATTTAATATATCATTTGGAGTAACATTTCCTTCAAAAGGATTTTTATACAAAACATTCTATAATTCAGTCCTCTTTAATTAACAATAATCATTATTGAGATTTACTTTCTCCTGAATAAGTACAAAGCATGAGACACAAAGTTACTTATTGCATAAGAACAGCATAAGTAACCAGACAATGTGACAATGATTGATTCTTATTTCTTAGGGGATTAGTAGGGGATAAAGGGAGGTAAAACTTGAGCTGATGGATTTCAGATGAATCATCAGATTTGGTCCATATGTCACAGTAGTTCCCTTCCTCTTCCCAGAAATGCTCTTGGTATTAACTTTGGAACAGTACAAAGCAGTTGAACTTTGCAAAGTCTGCACATCATTAGTGTCAGCGGATGCACAGCACAGTAATCATCACATGAGTGCAGCCTATCACAGACTGGCATTCCTTCGGAAAAAATCAAGCAGAGGCAAGTAGAGAGTCACAGTCATGGTTTCAATCCTCCTATATCCTTCCTGATGGGCAACTCAGTAGTCTGAAAAGTCTAGAATCCACCAACTGGCATTGGCTGGACGTAGTGATTCCTCCCAGTGCTGCCTCCGTGACGCAAGCAAACAGAAGCTACTTTTGTTCCACTTCACCCCTACGCTCTGAAAAGTCACAAATGCCTTCTTGATGGGCTGGCTCCTGAAACCGTGCAGCCCCCACGGCTGATTTCCTTCTGGCAGGCTCCTTCCTGGTAAACCTCACAGGGGTGAGCAAGAGGATGTGTGGGTACAGAGCATTGATATGGATCTGTGATTATGATTCTGCTTTTGGTCATCGTCATCTCCAAATTGCACATCAGGAACACAGATTGTACTGGGGACGCTGGGGATGGAGGGGAAGGCTTGTTCATTTCTATTCAAGGAAGATTTATCAGAGCTTACATCTCCAAATTTCCACTGCTTTACCCAGGGAATTGGAGGAAGGAAGGATGTGGACTGAAGTCTTACATGCCTGGAAAATTAGAAGAGATTTGATTGTGGTTCAGCTGCATCACAATCTCTTCCCACTTGTCTTTCTTTTATAGACTTTGGCTCACATTGGAAGACAGACATGGTTCCTTGTCTTGAGGCAATTTGCCCAGCTTCATATTCTGAAATGAAGACTTGTTTTGTAAGGAAATAGAGAAAGATTCCTGGTGGACACCGAAGGTGGAAAGCTAAGCAGGGATGCCATTCAGGAAACAGTTCCCAAAGGTCATTGAAGCCTGATCCTTAAGAAAGCTCGGGAGTGTCAGCTACCCTTCTGCATTCATCCCAAACTGAAGCAGTGGATCTGGGCTTTCACTCCTCTGTGCCAGTCAGTCATTGGCTAAGGGCTGCTCAAGGCCATGTAAACCCTCAGGAACTTCAGAATTACAGCAAAGGCGTCGAGGCTTTCCTCTTGGGGAGTCACAGGTGTAGAGCTAGGCACAAAATCTCCCCGAAGCCAGGGGAGCAGCTATGAAAATGGTAACATGGATCTGAGGGGCATCTGAGAAGAGCAGTGTCCAGCACTTTCCTGAGCAAGGAAGGCAGTCATTTAGCCAATGGCTTTTCTATGGCTTTCAAGATCTGCCTTAGGAATCTTTCAGAATATGGTTTTATGAGAGTTACACTAGGAATCAAACTCAATGGAATCAATGCATACATGATGCGACCCATATTCTGTACTTGAAAACTGATATGACCAAAACATTTTAGCAGACCTTGAAAACCATTAGAATGACTTGCAGTTGATTTTGTCCATTTCTCTGCATCTCTGACCCACCAAAGGCAGTCTTCTCCACTTGCTTTGGCTTCACCAATACTCTAAACTCATCAACACGATCTTCTGCAGAAAAGGTTTCCCTTTTTATGAGATGGTGGCACTATAGCCTGAACTCTTACCACTTAACAGGCACTCAGAATCTGCCCTACTTTTTTAGTTTTTATACACATCTTACTCTTCTAAGTTCACTGCAAGATTCTTTAAGGCAGGGATTTTGCCGCATGTTTCTTTTTACCCTTCCTTCCTGGCATCTAGCAGAGTGTCCAATGGTCTATCAAAGGATGTTATAAACCCTCATTGACTGGTGAATTGAAAAAATGAACGTCTACCTTTGCAATAATCTAATTTTCTTATGCATCTTATGACAACTGTTGGACTAATCAAATGCATTTCATTCATAATAGATGATTTGCAAAAGATGTTGAATTCCAGGGATCTTGAAATTTTGATAAGAAAGACTGGCCCATTTGAAGATAGCTGTAGCTACAGGCATGATTTAGATATGGATGTAGACACACACACACACACACCAGCCAGAGGTGAGCCAGCGCAAAGAATTCTAGACAGGAAGTTAAAATATACTAATTCTCACATCAGGACTCCTGACCCCCCCATGAGGCCTTCATCAGGCTTTCATAGCTTTGAGCTTCAGCTGAGAGATCTACATAGATGACATATAAAGTCGCTTCTACTTTAGAAACTTTAATGGCTGTGTTTGTTTTTTTTTTTTTTTTTTTGAAAGAGCAGAGCCCAATAAAGCCATTGCTTCAACCCTTGCTACTGTGCTTAGCCAATGTGCATTCACACTGATGTTATTCTGCACACCCAACCTTTAGGTGGATTTATCCTCCACTCAGATATATATGAAAGGATTATAAGAAATAAGAGGAGACAAAAGCAAAAGGTATTGTGGGAAGTTATCTATTCATTCCTAAGCATACATTTAGGACCTATAACATGTGAAAAACTGAGATAGGTACAGGAATCCCAGGGGAGGCAGAATCGTTGCTTTTGTGGAACTCATCGATTGGGGTTTAGGGAATTCCAGATCATTCCAGTCACTTGGGGAAAATAGTGGAGGTGATTTTGGTTTTCAGTGAAGTAAGCCCTACTACAAATGTCTCATTACTACATGTTCTTCTTCCATTCACATTCCAGGCATCTAGCTTGCCTTCTTTCCAAAGGAAATGAGTGTAGGGATCTGATCCAGCATACCTGGTTTCTAGTTTCATTTCAGTCAGTCACCACCTCTGTTCAAAGGGCACATGACACTTATTCTACTCATCTCAAGCAATTTTTATGAGAACATTAAGGTATTTAGGGTAAAAAGTGCACCAGCACTATATAACATGAAGTGATGGTTTCCTTTCAACAATAACATCATGCATCTGTTTGGAGACGCTTTTTCTCTCTCAAAGGAGAATAATATGAATTTGTTAACTTTTTTTGCAATTTGTTTTGCAAATGGATTTTTTCTTTTAGTACATAAAATTGTTTTCTGAACTTAGTTGTTCATCAAATTGCTTTACAGTTTTAAATATTTTCATTCCTTAGTCCCAACTCAGAAAATATGGAGGTATATTTCTGTGGAATAAGGAGAGATAGGATACATTTACTTAATAAAGGCTAGTGAAAAGTTATCCAAAATATCTTCCTCTGTTTTATGAAAGTATGATGTTCTACAAGTAGTTGAATGTAAAAGACTCTGATGAGTCTTTTACAAAAAAAGACTTTACTTTACAAAAAGTAAAGTGCTTACTAAATCATCCCTTTAAAAAACCATGAAATAAAGAAGACTTGAAGATGCTCAGATCTGACAATTCAGACACAAAATCAAGTCAACAAATAAAGCTGCTGGCACAAAATGTGAACAAAGCCATTTACAATGTCACTGTGCCTGCTTCTCCAGCTCTTTATCCATCCATTTACTCATTCTTTCCACATTCCTTGGGTATCTAGAACGTGCAAGGTGGTGTGCTGGGTGCTGAGCAGAACACCAGGCTCTTACTGAATGCCCCCATCGTTTGTATACCGTAATTGAAATCACAGAGCAGAGGAGAACATTAAAACACAATAACGCTGAACTGAACAAAGCCATCTCTGAGAAGCTACCTTTTAATGTCAAGTTGAACAGCTCTTCCCATTTGTACATCTGGTACCCTTTCAAAGATTCTTCTCATTGCTGTTGAGGCCACTTGCACCCATTCTCCCT
This sequence comes from Oryctolagus cuniculus, assembly GCF_051225735.1. Taxonomy (NCBI): domain Eukaryota; kingdom Metazoa; phylum Chordata; class Mammalia; order Lagomorpha; family Leporidae; genus Oryctolagus; species Oryctolagus cuniculus. The sequence goes on along the minus strand of NC_142880.1, from coordinate 63,692,352 downwards.
TCTGCAGTGCATAAAGGGCATCTTTGTTTTTCTCGGAGTGAACTCTGAGGCAAGCCCAGGGAACAGTGAAACACCCAGGATGGAAATGAGGTGTCTCTGAGAGCAGACTTCTTCTTTGGCCCCCATTTATTGAGATCAATGTGACTGAGTCACCAGTGGATGAAACCAATGATTGTTTTCTCTGCCTTCCGGGAGTCATTGAGTCAGTGGGTAAACTGGGATTAGAACCCAGCCTTGTGCTACGGACGCTGAGCAGTTCTACTATATTTACCCAGGGTCTCATGATTCTTAGTGCTTTTGCTCTGCCCTTTAATTTGCACTGTGTCTGCTATAATATCTAAACGGGAAGTTGCCAGCTAAAATGGTCATTATCCGAGAAATCTATTTAAACATGTTTATAAGGTCAAATAAAGTGGACAGTGGATAAGTTAGAAAGAAAACAACAAACGCTTTGGTTCAGCACAGCCAGTGAGGCAAAAGCTAAAAAAAGAGGTGTTTTAATGTTGAACTAGCACATGGCAAGAAAAGGCAACCTAGGCAAAACTATATCTAAATGTGGGGATAAGCAGTCAAAATAGTGAACCAAAAAATGATTCTAGTGAGGAAGCTGGACAATGGACTTGACTTATTTTAATTCAATTGCTCAGGAATTTGAGGCAGCATGTTAATACAGCTTCTATTCCCAGTTTACAAATGCTGTTTACATTCATTCGTGCATGCCAACCAGAGGGAAGATTTTGGATAAAGTAAGATTATCCCAAAGACCAACTAAAAATGATCTTTGGGGGACTTGACAACAGAACAGTGGGTGTTACTGAGCCAGAGGGAAATAAGTGAATTTGAGGGGTGGAGTACCTAATGTCTCTTGGAGTCCAAGCTAAGATTTCTGTATATTGAAAACATGGAAGAATAGCTATCAACCCCAACAAAATCCACATCTCAGAGCTCTGAGCCAAGTAGCTCATCTGTGACTCTGAGGCTCTGCCCATCCATTCTTAAACATCAAAGTAGGAAAAAGAAGGGGAGAGAAACTCTTTCCTCATTCCTGTTTTCTAAGAAACAGGGTATGAGTCAGTGGGACTCAGGTGAGGAGTGCAGCATCTAGAATGTTTCCCACTTGCTCTGCATGGGGGTCACATGCTAGTTCAAAAAGGACAGTGAAGCAGATTATATGGCACTGGGTGAGATCCAGCATAGCTACTGCTGGAAAATTTGGTACACATGGGCATGGAGTAGTTAACTAATAATGAAATTTTTTTATTATAAATGAAATTCATCTAATGATTTCCTTTTCATGCACATTCCTTTAGAAATATTGTCTTCCTGCAGCTTGACTTGGCATGGTTTGAGCTGGAAATGCAGATGGTTTGCTCCTTCTATTTTACCATGAAATTCTCTTTGACCCTTTCTTTTCTTCCTGACCATTTTCTCATTTATAATAAGAAATTCCCTGCTGTGAGAAAGACAGAGAGAGAGGGAAAGAGTGAAGATTACTGGAGGAGGAGCCATGGAGATCGGGGAAAGTAGGAAAAAGGAAGATAGAGAGCTTGATCAGAAAGAGAGCGTGAGGATGACAGGTGAAGGTCACTTCTGTATTTGGGAGCAGTGCATCTTCCGAGAGCTGTGCCACTGCACTAGCTATGTGTGGCTGTCAGGCACGTGAAATGTAGCTGATGTAATAAGTACAAAACACACTGCAGACTTTTGAAGATTTTGTTCCAAGAATTAAATAATTATGTTAAAATGCTATTATTTTAGATATATAGCTTAAGTTAAATACATTGTGGAAACTAACTGTACCTATATCTTTCAGAATGTACCTACTAGAAATATTTAAATGACATACCTGGCTCCTGATCGGTTTCTGTTGTACAGTGCTGTGCTGGTGCTTCATGAGAAGCGGTGGAATTTTGTTCCACTCCCACCACTCTACCATAGGCAGCCCCAAACTCCCACCCCCAAATTCAAGCCCTCACATAATCGTAAATCCTTCAACAGCAATGGCAATGCTTAAGGTTTCTCTGCTGAGATCAGAAACATACATCACAGCCTCCAGTCCTTGGGATCCAAGTGCCTGTGTGAGGACCATCAGGAAGAAATGTCCCCAGTGTGCCCTTTGGAATTGAGACTCCTCAGCCTGGCTGTCCCTCCAGCCTCTTCTTACTCCAGTCCCTGGGGCTCCTGGCACCAGGGGGCGCTTTTCCTACTCTGTAGCCTCCTCGTCACAGTGTGCTCTGTTTCAGCTACCTCTTTAATTACAGGTATTTTCAGCCTAACTTTGGGTAAATCATAAAAATCTTTTATAATTCAGGGAACATAATGCATCAGAGAAAACGTGGGTGCAGTTCTGAGTATGTTCAAGGCACTCTGAATATCTTAGGGATTTTGCAGTGCAGACCAGAACAATGCAAAACTCCAGGGAGAAAGAGAAAAGGGTTGTACCACATAGAGCAGGTACAACCCAAGCCCTTCGGGGAGAGATCAACAATTTTCAGTCCGTTATTAATATCCAAATATCCAGTCAACATGCTGTTTCTCTGTAAGGTCTCCATATATCAAACAGCTGGGACCTATTCCTGGTGGTACTGCTGCCCCAAGTGCAGTCTACCTCTTTCAGGATGCCCAGAGCCAGAGCAGGTCACAAATAGATTTGGGGATGTAAATGTGAATATTGCAGAAGCAGCAGGCTTCATTTGCCTCACCCAGGATGGGGCAGCACCGCCACCACTCACCAACAGGAGACTCATCCTGCTCACTGAGCAGCCCTGCCTGAGGATACTCCATATGCTGCAGTACTGTAGGCTTTGTGTGAGAAAACACGGCTCCCTATCCCAAACTTGAGCCAACTCAACCAGAGCACAAATGAACCAACAGTTTATGTTCCAGCTCAATGCAGCCATTGACGCTGCCCTCAAAACAGTTCCAGAGCTGAGCTAAAGCTTAGCGTGGGTAGGTGTTTTGTGGACATACCTGAAAGTCTGGGAATAAGAGTCTCCTTTCCTCTGCTTTTCCTCCTGTAGCCCTTGATCATATCACTTGAGGGCAGGCTATGTTTGGTGAATCTCAGACAGACAGACACTAGCATGGAGCCCAGAGACATGGCCGAGCCCAGCCTCTCAGCGTTCACTCCAAAGTAGGAAGTTTCCTGTGACTTTAAACAGAGAACTCACTGGGTTGTCAATGTTCCTTTTTCAAGGCCAGTGCCTGAGAATCATCCATTTTGTAGGTGCCCGAAGTGTGCCATTATGTTTCCTTACTTACAATTTGGTTCCTGGAATACAAAAACAACTTCAAAATTTGGTATTGCAGTGTGGCTGACATTGCCCCTTTGCTTCTTCTCAAATTAACCCCAGCTGTAGCCCTGGAAGCAAGGGACCCAGCTGAAGGACCACATTTCCCAGCCTCTCTTGCAGTTAGGAGTGGCCTTTGACATCCAATTGGCATTTTCCAAGTAGAATTTAAAGGAAAACTCCCTAAAATAAGGGCAAACTGCCAACACCTGCTCTTTTTGTCCTTTCTTCCCTTTTTCCTCTTCTTTCATTGTGTCTAAAACCTAGATGCGATAGCCAGAGCCCTAGCAGCCTTCTCAGATCATTAGGGGGACTTGAGGATGGAAGCTATGCCCTAAGAACTGTCAAAAAAAGAGAAAGAGACAGAAGGAGCAAGGGACACTGGTGATCTTGTAGGCATCCATCACAGCCCTGGGTCCCGACCTTCTACCTCTTCTATAGAAGAGGAAAATAAACCTCTATCTTTTCTGTTAGAAGCCATCCAACCTAACACTAACAGATGCATGTAGAAAATACTCTAAGGCAGTTCTCCAGAAATGTATTTGTAATGGCCATTCATCAATTCAGCAACTTGCTAAATGATAAGTTCACTTAAAATTTATTTCTAATATGTATTTATGAGCTTTGTACCAAATTGCATGCTATTAGATCCTTTTAATGTTCTCTATACTTTAGGCTATGATGATTTTTTTTCCCTCAGTGCTGAACATAGGATGAATTTCAAGAGTTGTATAAGCAATTAAGTAGATCTCTTCTTCCCCATAGAATGTCCATTTTGTGTAGACAAATGATGTTTAGAGTCATGGGTTGGGAAAGCCGGGAATACCTTTTCATATGTCTCCTGTCTCCTCTGTGACAGACACCTAGGACCCCTTCATGTTCTAAGGAGAATGCTCTAGAACCCCCTGCTCACACTGTTCCCCTCCCCCCCAGAGACCTCAGGGTCATTCATGCACACTTTGTCCATCTGACAACAGACAGTTACTCTCTCATCTAGGACCAACAAACTGTAGTTGCCCCATTCACATATGAAGGCACTTCAAAAAGTACACGGAAATTTTGAAGTAAAAGGTCAGTTTATGTTGGTGCAAAAAATTTTGAAACCCTGGCACACCTCACAGTCCCATAGTCATGCTGTTGGTGTATCTGTCTCCTCTAATTTGTTCATCTTTGTGTCTCAGTTGTCTACAGCAATTGTTTCCTGACAGTCTTGAGAGACTGAGACTGTCACAATTCCCTACACGTTTTAGTAACTTTATTTCCTTTTTACTTCTATCCCCAAGTTCAGCATCATTCATTAATTTTATTCAGACTTCTTGGGTTCAGATCTCAGCTCTGCCACCTACAAGCCGTGAGACCTTGGGAAGTCATAGAAGTTCCCCGTGGCTGCATTTCCTCATCACCTGCACAGGGCTAAGAGCAGTGCCTATTTCAAAGGGATACCATGTGGATAAGATGACAATACCTAAAGAGCTCAGAGCAGTTCGCAAGGCACAGGAAGCACTGCTTTTATTCACATTCAAAAGATATTTGCTGAGTGCCAACCCCATGGTAGGAACTGTGACAGGCAGAGGGAGGGGAAAGAAAGGCTTCCTGCCTTCCTGGAGCACACACTGCCCTCTGGCAGGTTTCTATACCCCTCCCTTGGAGATTCTGATTTCAAGCTTGTAGCTGAAATCTAGAAGTTTATATTTTTAAAAAATTTAAATTTATTTTATTTATGAAAGGCAGAGAGAGCAAGGTGGGGCAGAGGGAGACAGGCAGAAAATGGAATTTTCATCCGCTGGTTCACTCCCCAAATGCTTGCCACAGCAGAGAAAGGGCCAGGCTGAAGCCGAGAGCCAGAACTCAAGCAGGTCTCCCACGTGGGCAGCAGGGGCCAAGTACTTGGCTCTCCCAGGGTACACATTAGCAGGAAGCTGGAATCGAGAGCAGAGCAGGGACTTGAACCCAGGCACCCAAAGATGGGATGCAAGCATCCCAAACAGTATCTTAACCAGTGCACAAAACACCCACACACATAAATTTGCATTTTTAGCAATACTCCAAGTGATTTGATACAGATGGTCAGTGAGTCAAATTTTGAGAAACATTGAAAATGCATTCATTCCTATGTACACAGGATGTAAACTCCTCCCTAAGTTCAATCACAAATTAATGTACGTCGTGATCCTTTGAGAAGGGCCCAAACTGGGAGAGTTGAGAACCCAAGCACCAAGATCCAGAGCCTGGTTGTTCTGGGTACTCTTACGTGGCAGGCAGTCAGGTACGGCCACAGGAAGAGACACAGAAGGGCGTCAGAAAAAGGCTCATTAAACCCACAAGTCACAGAGACAGGACCATGCAGGCCACACGGAGACACGAGGGCAGTTGAGAGGCAGAAGACGCTGTGCAGGGTTCACTGTGGCCAAAGCCTTGTAGTAGTTTCCAAGGTAAAGGCAGGCAGGGAGGAGCAGACAGTTTAGGACTGGCCAATCTGAGTCCCTACAGCGGCTCTCAGCTGTAGAGGTGGCTGCTGGCTGTCTGATACCCCGCCCTGGGAGGATTAAGGCAGAGGGTTACTGCCTCCCAGGTGTATGCGCCAGAAAGAAGACATCTGGCTCTGAGTTGGGTAGTTCCTGTATCAAAGGCCTGATATATATATATCTATCTCCTCCCTGCCCCAGAGCCCTTTGCTAGCTCTAAGAATTGGCTAAGCCCGGAGACAGGCATTCTCTCCCCAGCCAGAGAGGTTTTCTAAGATGTCAGAACAGGGGCTGGTGCTATGGCACAGCCAGTAAAGCCACAGGTTGAAGTTCCAGCATCCTATATGGGTGCCGGTTTGTGTCCCAGCTGCTCTACTTCTCTGCTGATGTACCTGGGAATGCAGTGGAAAGATGGCCCAAGTCCTTGGGCCCTGCACCTACATGGGAGACCTGGATAAGGCTCAAGGCTCCTGGCTCCTTGCTCCTGGCTTTGGCTTGGCTCAGTCCTGGCCATTTCGGCCATCTAGGGAGTGAACCAGCAGATGGAAGATATCTCTTTCTCTCTGTAACTCTACCTTTCAGGTAAATAAATCTTTTTTAAAAAAGGTTTCAATGGGGCCAGTGCTGTGGCATAGCAGGCTAAGCCTCCACTTGTGACACCAGCATCCCATATGGGCGCTGGTTCACATCCCAGCTGCTCCTCTTCAGATCCACCTCTTGGCCTGCACCGCAGCTCACTTGGCTAATCCTCCGCCTGTGGTGCCGGCACCCCGGGTTTTAGACCCGGTTGGGGGGCTGGATTGTGTCCCGGTTGCTCCTCTTCCAGGCCAGCTCTCTGCTCTGGCCTGGGAGGGCAGTGAAGGATGGCTCAAGTCCTTGGGCCCAGCACCCACATGGGAGACCAGGAAGAAGCACCTGGCTCCTGGCTTCAGATTGGCACAGTGCGCCAGCCGTAGCGGCCAATGGAAGTGAACCAACGGAAGGAAGACCTTTCTCTCTCTCTGTCTCTCTCACTGTCTAACTCTGCCTGTCAAAAAAATAAAAAAAAAAAAAAAAAAAAAAAAGAAAACAGATCCACCTCTTTACTTGTGGCCTGGGCAAACAGCAGAGGATGGCCCAAGTGCTTTGGCCCCTGCACCCGTGTGGGAGACCTGGAAGAAGCTCCAGGCTCCTGGCTTCAGATCAACTTATGTCGGGGCCATTGCAGTCATTTAAGGAGTGAACCAGTAGATGAAAGACCTTTCTCTCTACATCTCAAATAAATAAGCAAATAAATAAATATCTTTTAAATAAGGTGTCACAACATAATATCCAGAAAATACTATTTATGTGTGTGCCTATATATAACAGATACACACAAATGCACATTTATAGTCATGTTTACATATATATGTATATATATATTTGGTCTGTATGACTGATTCGAATGCACGTCTGTTGTGGCGGGAGAAGAACAAGGAAGGGAGGGAGTCTCTGGGCAGAGACAGAGAACCACGAAAGTGGTGACGTGCAGCAAAATTCTGCCACCTGAGCTCTCTTCTTATCTTCCATGGAAACAGCTTCTTGTGGGTTTGTCTGTGTCTAACGTCGCTGACGGTTCCTTTAAATAGTAGATCCAAGCAGGTTCCGACATGTTCATGTTTAAATACGTGTAGGACAGATCCACAGAGATGTGTTCATTTCCAGGGAGGCTACAGATGGATGTGACTGATGGTGGGGCAGACCTGCTAGTGACCTGCCCATCTTTCTAGCAACCTGTGACTAAGAGATGCAAGGGTGCCAGCCAGGAGCCCACACTTGCCAGTGGGTGGTCTTCCAGGGGGCAGATCTCACGAACCCTGCATCGTTTTCCTCCACCTCTCCTAGGTATCTTGGTATCTTGAAGCCACTGAGCCAAAGCCATCAGCTACCCATCTCTGAACTTTTTTGAAAATAAAATCCTTGATCTGTGCAAGCCACGGTTGCAGGGTTTTGTTGTCCTGGCTACAAAAATCTGATACAGAGAGCAGAGCGCCTACCCATGCTTTTCCAAAAACCCCTGTGATGGCATGGCTAGGGTCAGAATAAAGACCTATTTCTCTAGAAATGTACAGGCCCAAATGAGAATTTGCCTTTGCACAATAGAGAAAAAGGAGAACAAATAGTCTCTGTGAATTCCCTTCTTATCGTTAAGTAACTTCTTACTGTCATATTTTGATTATTAAATTAAATTTTATTGAATGGAAATAGCATTGCTGACAAAAATCACACAATTTCTTAGACAAACCCACCTGGAAATCTCCAAATAGCCTATGGCTGTGGGAAAAATATAGTATCTATGGCTACAGAATCACAGAATGAGAATTAATTTAGCATCAATTGGGGCTCAAAATGTGCCAGTGTGGTTGCCTATTTGTGGAAATATCTCCTGCCAAATCAAATTTCAGAAACAAAGGCCAAAAGGTTGTGTGTTGCTAATGTGGGAATAACCAAATGTCACCAGTGATCACATCAAATAACCAGGTTGTAGTGGTGCTAAGTCAGAGGTGTGGAATGTCCGGCCCATAGCTGGGTAAATCTGTGAAATCATTTGGTCTGGCCTGGCTGAGGCACCCACAGGTAGGACTCAAAATTCAATAAGTCTAATAGGCTAATTCTTAGGTTGATAATATTGTATGGCACACAAATGGATATCAATATCCAAATGGCCCTTGGCAGAACAAACCTCCCCCACTCCCGTAAATGGTCAGGTGAGGTTAATAAACCCCACAAGTGTCCCTAAGCACCCCTATAAATGCACCCTTGACAGTGTGCAGGTATCCAGGAGAGAGTAACTCCTTTCCTCCCCATTAGCAGCTAGGTTGTTCTCACCAGTATGTTCATAAACAAGTTTCAGGTAGTCCTGGAAATGATGGCATGCAGTTTAGAGAACCACTAAGTTAATCTCCCCAAATGCTGGACAGGGTTGGATTCCAGGTCTAATTCTAAAACAAAGAAAAACAATTTTTACTTTACATTTAGGTATCTACAGAGCATCTCAGTAATGGAAATGGGTACATTTTCCATCACTTTCTTTAAGGTTCATTTATTTATTTTGAAAGAGTTACAGAGAAGGAGGGAGGAAGGGAGGGAGACAGTGAGAGAGGGAGAGAAACAGTGAGAGAGAGACTGTGTGTGTGTGTGTGTGTGTGTGAGAGAGAGAGAGAGAGAGAGAGAGAGAGAGAGAGATCCATCTTCCATCTGTTGGTTCACTACCTAGATGGCTGCACTAAATTTTTTAGATACAGAAAATTCAACCAGTGGTTCTTTCTATAAACTATCTTCAACATGCCAACATCATTTTCCTCTCCTGTTATTATGAGGTAATAAGTCTCTTATATGGAAATAACACAGACATAGACAGCTGCAAGGGTCAGGGCTGTGCCAGACCAAAGCCAGGAGTCAGGAGCTTCATCTTGGTCTCCCGTGTGGGTGACAGGGACCCAAGCACTTGGGTAATCCTCCACTGCTTTCCCAGGCACATTAGAAGGGAGCTGGATTGGAAGTGGAGCGACTAAAACATGAACTGGCACCTGTATGGGATGCTAGCATCATAAGCAGCAGCTTTATCTTCCATGCCAAATGCCAGCCCACACACTAAAATTTTAAGATGCAGAAAATCCAGCCAGTGGATCTCTCTATAAACTGTCTTCAATGTCCCCACACCATTTCCCTCTGCTAGTTGTTATTATGAGGGAATAAGTCTCTTCTATGGAAATAATGCAGATATAACTGCATGGCATATGTAGGCCATGTGTTCTAGTAAATCCATAAAAATGTTTTGACAAAAGGCACACAATCTTTCAAGGACATTCATCATTAATTTTGGAAACATAGGGTTAATATGGGGCTTAGTTCAATATTGGAGCAGTGCTTTGTAAATACCTGTCAATGAAACATTCATTCATTCAATAAATATTTAGTGAGAAGTGACAATGCTGAAATTTAAGTGCTATGCCTTCCCTGGAGAGGCATCAGTATATAATAATATGAAAGATATTCAGGTGACAGTTAAAGTTTATAAGACAAAATACTCAAGAAAAGTTATTTTAGGGTCAAGAAGGATGCTTTACAATAAAAGAGAAGTACCCAATCTTTTCTCATCTACAAATGTCCCTGAGATTTTGGTTAAGGCTTCTCAGGTAGAAAAGAACAGAAGCCCACTGAACCCAGCTTAAACTAATTTTGTATCTCAGGACAGGAAGTATATCCAGGCCTCCCTAGATCAGAAACTCTAAAACTACCAGAACTTGTCATTTCCTGTCTCTCCAGAGCCATGTGGATTCTCATTTCCACTTTTGCCTGCACGTTTGCAGCATTCAATTGTTCCCTCTCTGAAGCCCGGGCTTCTCTGCTTCTCCAACTTCACATCATGGTCTGGTTCAAAAGATCAGCTGGTTCTGGCTGTAGATGCCGGGAAAAGAAGATTTGATTGGTTCGGCCTGGGTTGGGTGTCCACCAGTGGTCCAATCAGTTTTGACAGTGAACAGGAAGTTCCATGACAAAGATGTGCCATTGGAGCCCAGCCGAGAGATGGGGAGAGGGGCTCTCTGAGAGGGGCAGCGTGGACAGGGCACACACGCCCAGGCTTTCTTCACTTGAGCCTGAACAGAGCACACTCTGAGTTGCGAGGTTTACTCCAAAGGGAGCAGTGCAGTCCTAGCCCTCACTTCATTTTGCAGGAAGTCCTCCAGGACAAAGACTTTGCTCGCTGCTAGCTGGAAGCGAAGCTGCTGCGATTCAGTCTGAGCCCTGTTTCGTGCTCTAAGGCAAACTAGCTTCACTGAGCAGTACAGACACATCTGCCTTTTCCTTATGAAGGACCTGTGATGAGACCTGCCTTGGACGGGTGCTGTGGTACAGCAGTTAAGCTGCTGCTGGTTGCCCATGGAAGTGCCTGGGTTCAAGTCCCCCCTCAGCTTCCAATTCAGCTTCTGGCTAAAGCACATTCAAGGAGGCAGCAAATGAAAGCTCAGGTGCTTGGGCCCCCGGCACCCACGTGGGAGAAGCACATGGAGTTCACGTCTCCCGGCTTTCCCCTGGCCCAACGCTGGCTGCTGTCGAGAGCTGGGAAGTCAGTCAGCAGATGGAAGACACCTCTCCCTCTCCGTCTGCCTCTCAAAGAAATAAAAATAAACTGAAAGAAAAAAAGAGGGGTGGGATCCCATGCAGTCTCAGCTACATTCTTTTTCATTGCAGGTACTTCCTCTCTGGGAGTTTCTTTGTGTCATTCCGTAGTTTGTCAGCCTGATTCCGCTCCTGAGACATGTCACCCCCACGTAGTTATACGTGTCTTTATTGTATTGGCTTAAAATGGTCATTGCTACCATAACGCCATACAGTCCTGAGAAACATCCCCTCGATTCAAGTCAAAACCAAGAACGCCTAAATAGCCCCCTTTCCCGTGTTCAAACAACAATCTACATCCACTCTGGTTGTCCAGTATCATTTTCTGGATCAGCTCTTTGCCTTGTCTTGTCTCAACCCCTTCTCCATGGCTGGATCAAGGTAACTTATCCTGTTGACATGGTAACACTGTTCCACTCTGGGCCACTGCCTTCCAATTTAGGAAATCATGTCAAACTTTTACCCTCATTGCTCCAATTCTTGTACACTAATCTCAGTGAAAAATTACAAAGCTGATGAATATTCAAATAGCCTAGGCGACTCATGACAAGAGCCTAGGGTGATTACTGATGCCATAAACAAGAGTGTCAATTTGTTAAGTCAACAACAGGAGTCACTGTGCACTTACTCCTCATGTAGGATCTCTGTCCTTAATGTGCTGTACATTGTGATTTAATGCTATAACTAGTACTCAAACAGTATTTTTCACTTTGTGTTTCTATGTGGGTGCAAACTGTTAAAATCTTTACTTAATATATGCTAAACTGATCTTCTGTATATAAAGAGAATTGAAAAGGAATCTTGATGTGAATGGAAGGGGGGAGGGAGAGGGAAAGGGGAGGGTTGCGGGTGGGAGGGAAGTTATGGGGGGGGGAGCCATTGTAATCCATAAGCTGTACTTTGGAAATTTATATTCATTAAATAAAAGTTTTTAAAAAAAAGAGAGAGAGGTGGAAATATGGTTTGTTAAAAACACTTCCTGGCCGGCACTGCGGCTCACTAGGCTAATCCTCCACCTTGCGGCGCCGGCATACCGGGTTCTAGTCCTGGTTGGGGTGCCGGATTCTGTCCCAGTTGCCCCTCTTCCAGGCCAGCTCTCTGCTATGGCCAGGGAAGTGCAGTGGAGGATGGCCCAAGTCCCTGGGCCCTGCACCCCATGGGAGACCAGGATAAGTACCTGGCTCCTGCCATCGGATCAGCACGGTGCGCTGGCCACAGCGCGCCGGCCGCGCCAGCCACTGGAGGGTGAACCAATGGCAAAAGGAAGACCTTTCTCTCTGTCTCTCTCTCTCTCACTGTCCACTCTGCCTGTCAAAAAAATAAACAAACAAACAAAAAAAAACCAACCACTTCCTTCCCTAACATGAGAAACTGATTCAACTCTTCTGTTTCACAAGGCAGTGTTTTTCAGATTAGGCCAACGTGCACCCATTCTAATAAGGTAACCCCACTTAGGGGCTCAAATTTTCTCAGGGGACACCTTCTCAGAACAAAAGTAATTCGGATTTTTGTGTGTTTATTAGATTTTTTAAAGATTTATTTTATTTATTTGAAAGAGTTACAGAGAAAGGTAGAGACAGAAAGAGAGGTCTTGCATCCACTGGTTCACTCCCCAGATGGCTGCAACAGCCAGAGCTGTGCTGATCCAAAGCCAGGAGCCAGGAGCCAGGAACTTCCTTTGGGTCCCCCACGCAAGTGCAGTGGCCCAAGGACTTGGGCCATCTTCCACTGCTTTCCCAGGTCACAGCAGAGAGCTGGATCGGAAGAGGAGCAGCTGGGACTAGAACTGGCACCCATATGGGATGCCAATGCTTCAGGTGAGGTCATTAACCCGCTATGACACAGCACCGGCCCCTTGTGTGTTTATTAGAAATACTATTGATCTAGCTCTTCCAGAGGTGTTTTTTCAAAACACATCCATAGAATTGATCTTACTTTATACTTATAATAAAGATGTGAATGAAGCAATAATAACAAGGAGGGGGGCAGAAATAGCATTCCTCCCATTTTAAGGATGAGTGAGCTGAGGCCTGAAATAACTAGCTTTGTGACTTCATCACAACTAATCCCAAAGCCCTTCCTTAATCTGTAGAATGGCAGTGTTGAACCATGTGGGTCCCCTAAAGTCTCATCTAGCACCAATATTTCATCTTAAATGAAATAATTCATTAAATTTTCTCAACAAAGTCCTACTCTACCGATAAGGCTGATGCTAGGAATTCAGACTGTCTTACTCCAAGTGCTTTGATGGGGAGTCGGAATATGCCGTGTGATGGAACAAAAATAGGATGTTCCAACTCCAGAGTGTGAAGTTGGTGAATTAGAGGTTATGTTTCTGGGATTGTGACAATACCCAGAGTGAATTATAGAAGACAATGTAAATAATTCGAAAGGTGAAGTTCAACTTTCACTGGCAGAATCTTAGCAACAAGTGGAATATTTGAAATAGAACATCAAGAAAAAGTTTATCTTTCAAGCTGTAAAATGGTCATGTTGAAAAATTCCATCCATTTTCCAGCCCAGGGACCCAAATAAAGTTACAAATGCAGGTGGACCTAGAGTAATTTTTCAAAATGGAAAGGTTTTTATACAAGAAATGGAGTTTTTGAAAAGATCATCTCTGGATCATGGCTGGTTGCCTGTGCCAGATTTAGCTTACGTGTCAGAAGCAAAACACTCCAAGCTCAGCATGGGACTGTTGAAATTCCACCCTCAAGCGTGGGCTGCAACTACAGTGGGAGCTTACTCGCAGGAACTCTGGAATCCAGGCCCTCAGGGACACTGGGCTACTCAGTTCTGGGAGCTGTCACCAGATAACTCACCCTCCTGGATGAGCTGTGAACGTGGCAGGGCTTGGCAGGACCTTTAACCACCATTAGATTTAAAACCTTGGCCCAACTGACACAGCACTGCTCATGGGAGCAGCTCTACTCCGTATCAACACCCGTAATTTTCCTATTATGATTTCTTTTATTATGGGTAGATGATTGAGATGACTGTTTTTTCTATCCATAGTGTCTAATATTTTTTTTTTTAAAGACAGCTTTGTTTAATTTGCACATCATAAAATTCATCCATTTAACTTGTAAAAAAATCAATGGTTTTCAATACACTGCAGCCATCATCATAATCAAACATTAGACCATTTTCATTACCCCATAAAGAAACCTCCTACCCATTAACATTCACTTGCCATCCGTGCTGACCCTTGCCCTAAGCAGCTACTAATCTACTTCTGTTTTTGTAGATTTGCCTGTTTTAGACATTTTCTAGCAAAGAAATCAAACACCAGGTCTTTTTAAATTAACAATGTTTGTGAGGTTTATCCATGAGGTGGCAGGTATCAGTACTTCATCCTTTTTCTTGCTGAATAATATTCCATGGTATGAGCTTATCACATTTTATTCATCCATTCATCACTTCTGGACATCTGGGTTGCTTCTTCTTTGGAGCTATTCTAAATAATATTGCTATAAAATTCATATGCAAGGTTTTGTGTGAAGGTACTTTTTACTTATCTTGGGTAGATGCCTGGAGTGGAACTTCTGGGTTAGATAGCAACTTCATGATCCTCTTGAGGACCTGCCAAACTATTTTCCATAGTACCCATAATGCCATTTTGTAATCTTGCCAGTGATATACAAGGGCTCCAATTTCTGCACCTCCTCCCTGACACCTGCCATTGTCTGGACGCTCCATGCTGTGTTAATATAGATGGCATGGCTCTCCCACTGGGCTCCTCATTGTACTTTCAGTGGAACTGGGGGACAATTGCCCATCTCCTTGATGGCCTCGTTTTGAAGGTTTTCAAAGTGCCTGTTGTATGTGCCATAGTCAAGACTCCCCAAAACATATTTGGAAAAAAAATCCTTATTTGCTTTTGCATGATGTGATAATAATTTCATTCACGTATCCAGGTGCTAACCATTCAACATTTTCTTTTCTAAGAACTTCTATCCAGGGTCCCAGGATGCAGAAATCCACGCACAGGGAAGACAGAAGCTCATTTAGCCAAAGGAAGAGTTTCAGACTTCTCCAAAATGGCAATTTACACAGAAACTCAGAACACAGTGCTACTTATTATTTTGATAGCAATGCTACTATAGTAGTATTAAATATAGTAGTGTTAAAATAATGAGGAGGGCTATTGTTCCAAGACTGTAAAGCATTGTTTCTCCAAATGACGCCTGTGCGCCACCTGCATCAGAATTGGCTGGGTGGAGTGCCTTGCCAATTATCCAGAAGAGTGGGAGAGCTCAGGGCCCTGTGCCCTGGAGTTGTCTGCATGCCTATCCTGGCTAGGGAGTGAGAGAGGCTGCCTGCGACTTTTAGCCTAGCAAGGAAGAAGCAATAGTGGGGAGCAGAGGCACCGGCTCTCACCCTTTTAGAGGCAAGACTCCTGAACTTATGTGAAGTGAGTCCAGGTGTACCCACCTCACCTAGTTTAAGGTTTGGGACTCTTGTGTCCAGCACATTGCACCAAACCCCAGCAAGAGGACGTGAGCTGTGGCTTTCTGAGTGACTGGAAACAAAATGCCCACCATCTGGAGCTTGGACCTGGGTGGGGAAGCCAAGGAAAGATCGGAGACACTGCCTGATTCTACCAGGCAGGGTTGGAAAGAACTATGCATTCTCTCAGCTCCACCAACGTGGCTCCCTGGGACCCTGGAAGCAAAGCGGGCTATGGCAGAGCGAGTGACCTCTAGCAGGATGAACTCCAAGGACTGCTTCCTAATAGAGAGGAAATTTCAAGAGAGGCAGTGGTCACAATGGCTAGAAGGCAGGCACGCTCAATGAGAGGCTGCCCTGAGCCTAACACATTCTTCTCCACCGGCGAAGGTGTGGTACTGTTAGCTCCTCCTGGTAGAGCCACGTCCTGCTCCATTGCCCATTACCATATGAAATACTTGAAGCTGTCTACTTTATAAAGAAAAGAGGTTTCATGGTTTTGGAGGTCTCATTTGGTGATGGCTTTCTACCAGCAAAGTCCTGAATTGGTGCAAAGCATCTCATGGTGAGACAGGGAGCACCTGTACGTATCTATATCCATGTTTCTCACTCCCTCTGCTTATAAAGCCACCAGGGTTCAATCATGGGAGCCCCATGCTAGCCATCTTCTCTAACCCTAATCACCTCAGATAGCTGTAATCTAAATATCAGTGATATTTGCCCTCACACTGGGGACTAAATTTCAATACATGAAGCCATGGTGTTGGTGTTGGTGGTGGTACAGGCACACTCAAGCCGTATCTAAACCATAGCACGTAGACTCTGGGAAGACCACAGTGGAGGACAGAACCAGGCACCTGACATCAGGACAAGATCTCCAAAGGCTGTAGGCACCAGTGCCAGCAGCAGCAAATAGATGAGGTTGACTCTTTCTCATGCTGGAGCAGGAGCAAGTCTCTTTTCTCTAAACCCCGTATCAAGGACCAAAATCCCACCCCAGTGGCTACAGCCAAGTGAGGGTTCTGAGGTGAGCTGTGTCGCTCCCCCTCTTCGTGGAGGAACGACACAGGACCCTGCGCTGTTCTTTCGTCTGCTCGGCCCTCCCCGGGTTTGCTGCTGGTTCTTCCCGGGTTGGCTACTATCCCTTCCACCTCCGTGGAAGGGCAGTTCCCCCTGGCCACATTCCCCACTTCCGCAGGGGAGCGGCACACCGCCGGCCGGCTTTCTCGGGGGCTGCACAGGTGTTCCTTCAGCTAGATGTTCCCCTTAGATGTTCCCTCGTGCATGCCGTCTCTCTCCTCCTTTATAGTCCTCCTCTGCCAATCCCAACTCGGCTGCCCACACGCCGAGTACGCTGCTCTCCTCCAATCAGTAGCAAGTCCTACAGTTTATTGGTTGAACTGGAGGCAGCTGTGCAGAAGCTGTTTACTTCTCTCCCAGCGCCATATTGTGGGAGAGCAGATGCACAGAACAAGTCTTAATTCCAGTAACTTAGTCCAGTCCGGATTGCTCCCCACAAGCTGCTCTAAAGATACGGAACCACTGAGGAGAACCTGAGTCAAAAACCTCACAGGGGGCCTTGACGCATCTCAGGCAGCCAAGTCTTCACAGGGCAGACATGGATGCTAAGCGGACAGTGAAGGCTCAGAAGGCACTAGTCAAGCCTGGAGGGAATTAATCCAATGAGATTGCAGAAGACTGAGCCCTAACAGGCCAGGACACTTGCAGCTGATAACAGGTGAGGGCCCAGAGCCGGGGCTGCAAGTACAGGGCTGGGAGATCATGCTACAGGGAGCCCCTGGGGCTGGTACCCTGGGGTACCAGGGGCTTGCTTCCGGAGAGAGACACTCAGGGCTGAGTTTTTCCCAGGCCTCGCCTATCCCACCCAAGAAGTGAATGGAAGCCTTTCTGGTTCTCTCTAGAAGGATTCAGGGAAGGAAACTGGCACGGCTGTTAAGTCACTGCTAGGGACGCTCGTGTTGCACCGTATCAGAGTGCCTGGTTCAGGCGCCAGCTCCACTTCCAATTCCAGCTTCTTGGGAGACAGCAGGTGATGGCTCGGGGACTTGGGTCCCTGCCACTCACATGGGAGACCCAGATTGAGTTCCTGACTTCTGGCTTCAGCCTGGCCCAGCCCTGGCTGCTGTGGCCACGTGGGGAATGAGCCAGCAAATGGAAGATATCTCTGTGTCTCTCTGCCTTTCAAATAAGACAAAAACAAAATTTTAACAAATTTAAGGAGAAAGAAGGATCCAGAGAAAGAGGAGCAGGAAAGGGATTCTCAAATTACTGCGAGCTGGGGTTGTGGGTCAGTATGTGGCTAGTGTTGCATTTCCAACTGTTCACCTTTTGCATTGTCAGTAGAGTTATGGGCATAAACCTATCAGTTCATTATTTGCAAAATTTCCAAATACTCCCATGACACCCTGGAGACATGCACACACTCAGACACCCACCTGTAAACACACACGGTAATTACCAGATGCCACAGCCCACGCAGGTTTCCACGGCTGCTCTAGAGACAAGAGTTGACACTGATCCCCTTGAATCAGATGTGCGAGGATTGGTTTTCAACAAGAGACAAAGGGAGGAAGCCAGCATTGTCCTCACCAACACCGTGAGTGTTCAGATACCAAAGCTATCTGGAGTGCAAACCTCAACAGATCAAGTTCCCTGACCAAACTCAAAGTATTTCCTGGACTGTGTCGGCCCTAAAAGGCTAGAAGGACGCTGGAGCTCCTGGCATTTTGGTATTTCCAGCAATTAGTGGTGTTGAAGAATCCCTAAGGGGGCAGAGGATGGGGGGGTGGAGAATCCCAGGCAATGATTTCATAAAGGAAAAATAAACGAATCCCAAACAGGGGTGAGAGACTGAGTCAGATTTTTACTTTACTTTCAGGAAGAAGTTCATGTCTAGGTTTTATCTGCTGTGGACCCCGGCAGGTGCAGGCGAATCCTCAGGCTGAGCTGTGGGTCTCATTTTGACCCTGGGTCAGTTGTGTTAGTTCAAGTTTTCAGACAGACTTAGAATCATTAGTCGGGAATCTTCTCGTAAGCCGAGGCTTTCAACATGGCCTCCTCCACCTCGAAGGCTGAGTGGTGATAACCGGAGAGGGGTGAATTTATGAAGTGAGCAGCTATTCAAAAACACCAGTCACTCCGAATTCATGGAAGCAGGTGCGAAATGACCAAGTTTCAACAGCTGAGGTAGGATGATACTTTGTAATCAGAGAAGCCCAGCCCGGGACAGGGGAAAGGGACACCGAGAGGAATCAGGGCAGGCTGTGCCTGGGGCCAGCACTTGGGAGCTGGGGGAACCCAGGCAGGGATGACAAGCTGATGGCTCGGCAGGGAATGTGGACCCAAGGGTAGCAGGGAGCCCCGCGGGGGATGCAAGGGACCCCAAGGAAAACAGAGCTCACCCCAGCTTCAGGAGGCAACCACTGCCTGCAGGCTTTTCTTTCATTCCACACAAATATTTAAAGTACAGTTGTAAATATTTTGCAAACCAAAAATATCAGCAGTGGGGAGAGGGGGGTGGGGAAGGAGGGGGGTAGAGGAAGTAGGGACATTCATGGATGGTTTTCTGCCTCTAATTTTCGACTGAAAAAGTCAGTAACATTCCCGTTGCTTGTATTAAAAATGTTTGTTTTGCTTAAGAGTCAGCCAACAAGAAAAGAAAGCCTCTCTCTCTCTCTCTCTCTCTCTCTCTCTCTCTTTCTCTCTCTCTTTAAAGAAACGTAGCAACCCAAGAAGGCAGGTGTATTTTATTGAATGGCACTTTTTGGAGTTCAGTTTTTAAAAAAAGAAAAAAAATGAGAACGTGGTCTCGGCACAGATCCTGGGACGGGGAGATTGGACATCACAGCGGCCTTTCCCAGAGTGCACCAAGCCCAGCGGAGTTCAGAAGCACCTGCCTCTTTTAAAGAATGGCATGCTCATGCCACCTCAGCCCCAGCAGTAGCGGGCATCTGGCCAGGAAAGGCCCCTACAGAGCCCCACTGTAGAGAAAGGGCAGGCCTGAAGGAGGACGGGAAGTGGACATGTAGGCTGAGGATGAGCCACACCAGCTAAGGCTGTTTGCTGGGTGCTTTGAATAAACAGAGATGTCCTATGGAGGAGATAGAATGTTCCAGGTTAACTCAACCTGGGTGGTGGTCTTGCCAACTAATTTTATTATATTTGAAAGGGAGGGAAGAAGGCAGGGGGCCAGGGAAGAGAAAGAGAATGAGGCAGAGAGAGAGAGAGAGAGAGAGAGAAATCTCCCATTCACTGGTTCAATACCTAAATGCCTGAAAAAGCTGGAGCTGAACCAAGCCAAAGCCCCAAACCCAGAACTCAATCCAGGGAGTGGGTTGGGTGGCAGGGACCCAAGTACTTGAGCCATCACCTGCTGCCTGCCAGGGGGCACATGAGGAAAAAGCTGGCATTGAGAGTGGAGCTGGGATTTGAACCCAGGCACTCCAGTCTGGAATGTGGGCATCCGGAGTTACAGCGTCTTTTTTTTTTTTTTTTTTTTTTTTTGACAGGCAGAGTGGACAGTGAGAGAGAGAGACAGAGAGACAGGTCTTCCTTTGCCATTGCTTCACCCTCCAATGGCCGCCACAGCCGGCGCACCGCGCTGATCCGATGGCAGGAGCCAGGTACTTATCCTGGTCTCCCATGGGGTGCAGGGCCCAAGGACTTTGGGCCATCCCCCACTGCACTCCCTGGCCACAGCAGAGAGCTGGCCTGGAAGAGGGGCAACCGGGACAGAATCCGGAGCCCCGACCGGGACTAGAACCCGGTGTGCCGGCGCCGCAAGGCAGAGGATTAGCCTAGTGAGCCGCGGCGCCGGCCACAGCGTCATCGTTACAGCTCTGCCAAACACCCAGTTACTGCTCTCTGTTTTCCTTTGACCCTTCTTTGGAGAAGCCAGAGCCTCAGGCAGCACCAGCAACATCACTTGCAGATCCCAGTGAAAAAAGAAGATGTGGGCTCCTTTTTCAACAGTTACTGAGGCTTTCATAGGGTAAGGAGAGCGCCCTGGGCAAGCTTTGGCCCTTCCTTGGAGTGTGCCTCTCCTGGTGTTGGGCCTGGGTGACCCTCCGCTCCTAAGTGGAGCCTGTTCCTTCTCGGGTAAGGCAGCGCTGTGGGGGTCACTCTTCAGGCTCCATCTTGCCAAAGCTTTCTCTCGCACGCCTTCCTTGCCAGGCCAGCCAGGAAATTCTGAGATCCCGGCTTTACAATCCAAAAGCAAGAGTAACTCCCAGAACAGCAGCCACACCAGACAGCTGCACATTTAAAGATCATTTCCCAAAAATAACCTTTGTTATACCTTCTTGTTTTAATTATAACAATACATGTCGATTGAAGAAAATTTTTAAAAATACAGAAACACAGGGCTGGCGCTGTGGCATGGTAGGTAAAGCCTCCACCTACAGTGCTGGCAACCCACATGGGTACCGGTTCTAGTCCTGGCTGCTCCACTTCCGATCCAGCTCTCTGCTATGGCTTCGGAAAGCAGTGGAGGATGGCCCAAGTGCTTGGGCCCCTGCACCCGCATGGGAGATTCGAAAGCGGCTCCTGGTTCCTGGCTCCTGGTTCTTGGCTCCTGACTTCAGATCAGCCCAGCTCTGGCTGTTGCAGCTATTTGGGAAGTGAACCAGCGGATGGAAGAACTCTCTCTCTCTGTCTCTCCCTCTCTATCTATAACTCTGCCTCTCAAATAAATAAATTTTAAAAATACAGAAAAAAGATCATAAAATTACTGGGTATCCAGTCACTCAGATATAGCCACTGGTGACATATAGTTATGTATTCTAATTAGTTTCTACATATGCTTTACACATGGATGTGTAGAAATGTAAATTTTCTAAAATGGAAGCATGCCATAATACTGTTTCATAACCCTGTTCCACTTAATTTTTTTTTACAGGCAGAGTTAAGACAATGGGAGAAAGAGACAGAGAGAAAGGTCTTCCTTCCGTTGGTTCACCCCCCAGATGGCCACTACGGCCAGCGTGCTGCATCGATCTGAAGCTGGGAGCCAGGTGCTTCTCCTGGTCTCCCATGGGGTGCAGGGCCCAAGCACTTGGGCCATCCTCCACTGCACTCCCTGGCCAGAGCAGAGAGCTGGCCTGGAAGAGGAGCAACCGGGACAGAATCCAGCACCCCAACAGGAACTAGAACCTGGTGTGCCGACGCCGCAGGTGGAAGATTAGCCTAGTGAGCTGCGGCGCTGACTCCACTTAATATTTTAATATTTCCCTTTGTCATCAAATATTCTCTAATTGTCTCATCTTTAGGAGTTGTACAGCAGTTACACAGACTTTATATTATGTAGAGGGACAGAATATATATTTCAATGTACTTAACTCATATATATATATAATTTGCACTTGTATTCTCACGTAATATGTGTATGCATGAGACTAAAATGTATTTAATTAAGCTGGAGGGTATGAATTTTATTAGGATTTGCAAAAACACCACAATCCCTGTGCAGCCACATTGGTCAGACTGACAGTAGAATTTCTTTCTCTATTTGCTGACTTTGTAGCTTTTAAAAATGAGGAGTTAAACTGACTTCTTTAAATGACAAACTAAGAAGAGAACGAGGGGACCCTCAGCTTTGGAACAATGTTATCCCAGCACATTGGCACAGTTCTGTCCAGCAATTAGCTCACCAACTGCAATCCTGCTGGATCTAAGACATAAATGGCATTTTTTGACACACGCAAGTGACAGATGATTCTTTTGGAATCTACCGGTGTTCACAAAGGAGATAAGCAGCAATATTCCTGCCTATGAAACTGGAGCGTTTCCTCATTCAGTCACAGAGGTGGGGGGTGGCCAGGAGCCCACAGGTGAAAGAGAAGAATACTAAGCACCCACCACGACATTGCCCAGCGAGGCAGGGGACTCACGGAGCGACAGTGCATTTCAACATTCTTTCGACAGTTCAGTCAACTTCTCATAAAAGCAACAGTAAATGCTTTTTCAAGGGGGGTATGTGCACCCTGGTAGTTTTGCGTGATTTGTTTTCTGTTATTGAACTATGCTACCCTGGAAAATGCTCAGCTATAAATGCCATTCTTTATAAACATGCGCTGGGCCACTGATACATGGCTTTGCAGTTCTCTTTGAACTCAATGTGGCTGCAATCCGTTGCCTTCTCACCAGAGCGAGGGCCTGGGAAGAGGAGCTGGAGAGGCAAAGGTCAGGGGTTGTGCTGGAAACAGCATCTCTCCCAGGAGGCAGGACGGGTTGGTGAGGCTCAGCAGCTCCCTTGCGCCAGGGACTGTGCCAGCTGCTGCCATGCGTCTTCTCTTGTTAACCCGCCAGCAGCCCTTTGAAAAGCAGGACATGCCCAGTTGTTAGAGTGGGAAACGGAGACTCTGCCCACTCTAAAGTCATGCCACTGTGGGTGGCAAAACGGAAGTGAGACTCAGATCTCCTCAATCCCTAGGGAACACTGTTTCCAATAACCTGCCCCAGCTCTTTGGAGGGATGGGAACAGACACCCACACCATCTCCTGTCTTTGGAGGACTTTGGGGACAGTTCTGGTGGCAGAATAGCACTGGGAACCTTTCAGAATGATTTTTCAAAAGTTTCCCTCTTTGGCAGCATCAGCTAGGTGCCAGCTTGTGTGGATTCCTTTAAAGATCCTAACCTGGGCTAGAGAATCCCAGGGAATAAGCCAACATTTTCCCGGTGACCTTTACACAGACCTAAACTTTGGAACTTCCTCTAAGAGTTGCAAAAGGAAGTGTGTGTGTGTGTGTGTGTGTGTGTATATGCACAATGGACACTAAGCGCAAGGTATAAGAGGGCAAAAGAGGGAGCAAAGGCACCTGGAACTTCATACGGTGACACAAGAGAGCTGAGGTGTGCGCACCCAGGCCAGAGACCCTCTCTAGCCCACTGCACAGGCTCCCCGCCATCCTCATATCTACAGCCCTCCCACAACACCTATTTCACATATGTGCACCTCTGCAAAAATCTCACGGTTTTCTGCCGGGCCATCTTGGCTTCTCTTGGAGAATGAAATGCGTTCTGGGGTGGTTTCTTCCTGGATATCAAACTCCAGCAGCTATCAGGCCAAGGGAGACTGCTGGGTCAGGTCAGCTCAGATTGGGGTATAGCTCCTCAGGCAACAGGGACCATCATAGCCATTCTTGCCCCATGACAACACACAGCCCCACCCGCCCCCCAAATCAATACACGTGCTAGGTTTTCCTCTTTGTACCAGGCACGTCCTTTACTCAGACAGGAAAACACCCAGAGCTTTGAGGACCAGTTGGAGCAAGGCACTGCTCATCTCAGGAGGCCCCACTGCACGGCTGATGAGCAAAGGCCTGGAGGAGGCACTGAACACCTGCCATGGACGCTCATGGACAAGGAGGGGAGCTGACACACTTCCAGTTACTGTGGGACTTGCGGCCCATCTGCCCACGCACCACCTGACCCCAGATACTCACGACGCTGGTTCATCCTGACCACATCCCTTGGGAGTTTGTTAGAAATTCAGGATCTCAGGCCCCTCCCCTGCTAACTGAACAAATCCCGGATTTCTCAAATGAGCACAGAGGCTCACCTCCATCAACTGCAGAGAAGGGCGACCCCGCTGGTTGGTTGTTCCTTGGAATCACCTGGACAGACTCTGGACCAGTGGTTGGGTCCCACCACTAGGTTTAGACTTGGTTTGTCTGGGGTGTGGCCCAGACAGCAATGTGCCTTGAAAGCTCCCCAGGTAAGGTTGGCAGATTTAGTAAATGAAAATACAGAATGCCCATTTTAGTTTGGATTTCAGGTAAACAACAATCATTGTTTTTTACTGTGCATATTCCAGGCAATATTTGGACATACATTAGGAATCTTGTGTGTGTCTGTCTCACTCTACCTTTTCATTGGCAACCCAGTCCTTGAGTGATGCTCATGTTGAGAAGCTCTGCTGTAAATAAAGATTCTGTTTTCACAAAGACTCACCCCACAATTTGCTGGCTGAACGATCCTCATTTCAGATATTTTCTCCCAGGGGTCATGTTCACACTTTTGGAAAGAAGGACTTTCTTATCATGACCATGAGCAACCATCAGGTCTACAGAAGTCCAGAAACCCCAGACAATGTAGAAATGGCATTGGCAGGTGGTCAGTACGTAGGAGACACGTTCTGTAGCTAATAATTTTTGTCCTTGTCACATATTCACCTTGTCAGGACTCCATAAATGTCTTGTATTCAACTCTTTTTAAAAAATGATCTACAAAAGGGTAGCAGTTAAAGCTGTGCTTCAGATTTAATTGGGTGTCCTATGTTTTTATTTGTTAAGTTTGGCAACTCTATGGAGAACCCACTCTGCTAAAACACTCAGAAATATATCCTGAGAAATTTGCTGTCGCAGATTCAGTACTTGCCCTGACCTCTGCTAAACTCTTTTTACTCCAGACCCCTGAACTTCAGCAGGTCAAGTCGACTGCAAAAATGTGACTACTCTGCTAGCCAAGAATTCCAGTTCATTCTTCACCGGTCCTGTTATTTAAGTTGCATTTAATAGTTTGGCCTTTATCTCACTCATAAATCACATGTGGGAGAAATTAATATTGACAGACATTTGTTGCTAATAAAATGATCCCAACTTCCTTGGTATTTTCTTTCTTGCATTATTTTGCAAAGAATGCAATGAAGACAAGCAGTGGCTACAAAAGAGGAAACGGAGCCGCAGAGATAAGGCGGGATGCACGGGAAATGATGCTTCCTGCACTGGTGGCTCCCACGTGGAATCTGGGGCTGGGGATGCTGCAGAAACCTTGCGGCGGAGGTTGATGGATCACAAGTGCACTCAGCCAAAGAACACAAACCTTGTGGGAAGCCCTGGGGGGGATTCTGGACTGGGACCCAGCTGCCTAAGGCAGGTAGGGGGGAAGGAGTGGGAAGAGGACTGTGTGCTGGAGAGGGCCCGTTGCAGCCACAGCCCAGGCCAGTTTCTGGGAGGCGACTGTATTTCTGTCCTCTTCCCTTCCACGTGTTCCCTGGCCTGATTCCTCCCCCATCCTTACTGTGGGCCTGCAAACAGCAAAGTCTCCGTGTGTGAATGGAGGCTGAATGGACAGACTGAACTGGCCAGCTGGGTGTTCAGGCTGACATCAGCCCAGTAGACATCCACAAAGGGAGAAGATGGGTTTGTCACTGTGGCTCAGCAGGTTTATCTGCGGTTTTCAGTGTCAGCATCCCATAGGGGTGCTGGTTCGAGTCCTGGCTGCTCTACCTCCAATCCAGCTCGCTGCTAATGTACCTGGGAAAGCACTGAAGGTGGCCCAAATGCTTGGGCTCCTGCCCCCACGTGGGAGACCTGGATGAAGCGCTTGGATTCTAAGCTTCGGATCATCCCAGCTTTGGCCATTGAGGTCATTTGGGGAGTGAACCAGCAGATGGAAGATATCTCTCTCTCTCTCTCTCTCTCTCTCTCTCTCTCTAACTGCCTTTCAAATAAATAAATAAATCTTAAGAAAAAGAAAGGTGGAAAAGAGGAAAAGAATGAGAGCAGAATAATGAATATGAAAAATGAAAGCTATTTTTTAAAAAAATCCCATAGGATGCATTCAAGGGTATAGGGGTTACAAATAAAATATAATTACAATGCAATTATATTTAACTACAATATAACTATATAAATACCAGAGTTTTAAAAATAATAAAATGTAATAAATAACTGAATGCCAACAAGTTGGAATTGTGTGCATATATTCTGTGTGTGTGTGCATGGAATTTATGGGAAAATGAAATTTAAAGATAAGTTGATTTTGATGCAAAAGTTTTTTTTTTAATTCAGAGATAGTTTTTTTTCCTAATACACATTTTTTTTTATTTGACAGGTAGAGTTAGACAGTGAGAGAGAGAGACAGAGAGAAAGGTCTTCCTTCCGTTGGTTCACTCCCCAAATGGCCACTACGGCCGGCGCTGTGCCAATCTGAAGCCAGGAGCCAGGTGCTTCTTCCTGGTCTCCCATGCAGGTGCAGATGCCCAAAGCACTTGGGCCATCCTCCACTGCCCTCCCGGGCCACAGCAGAGAGCTGGACTGTCAGAGGAGCAGCCAGGACTAGAACCCGGCACCCATATGGGATGCCGGCGCCGCAGGCAAAGGATTAGCAAATCGAGCCACAGCACCAGCCCCCCAATACACATTTTTCATGAATATTTTGAAGACCCCTTCTATGTATGGATTTCAATTTTATTGTCATCAAAACAAACATGCGCACATATCATTTGTATATAGGGAGATAGTTATATGGCACTGGTTCTTAAGTGCAATGCCAGAACCAGTTTTACCTGGGCACTCCTGAAAAATGCAAGTCCTCAGGTCCCTCCCCAACCCCATTGAATCAGAGATTGGGAGTGGGGCCAGAAATTGGGGTCCAACATTCTTCACTCCTCACTGCAGGGGATTCTTTTTTTTTTTTTTTTTTTTTTTTTTGACAGGCAGAGTGGACAGTGAGAGAGAGAGAGACAGAGAGAAAGGTCTTCCTTTGCCATTGCTTCACCCTCCAATGGCCGCCGCGGCCGGCGCGCTGCGGCCGGCACACCGCGCTGATCCAATGGCAGGAGCCAGGTACTTATCCTGGTCTCCCATGGGGTGCAGGGCCCAAACACTTGGGCCATCCTCCACTGCACTCCCTGGCCACAGCAGAGAGCTGGCCTGGAAGAGGGGCAACAGGGACAGAATCTGGCGCCCCGACCAGGACTAGAACCCCGTGTGCCAGCGCCGCAAGGCGGAGGATTAGCCTAGTGAGCCACGGCACCGGCCTGTAGGGGATTCTGACACTTGCCAGAGTTTGGGGACCTTTGGTAGAGAAGATAAACGCAGTGGAGAAAAACCAGGGAAGTGAGAGCACTGCCATGGAGAAGGGTGTTGGCTATTTTAAATAGAACAACCAGGGAAGGCTCTCTGAGAAGGGTGACTTTCAAGCAGAGCACATAATAGAAGTAAGGAAGGAGGATGAAGTTGATAAGTGGGTGGAAAGTATTTCAGACTTGATGGAACCGCAAGTGCAAAGGCCCTGAGGCAGGATCATGTTTCATGGGTCCAAGAAATAGCAAAGAAACCAATGTAGCAGAGCCTGTGAGCTAGAGAGAGAGTATCAGAAATGAAGTCAGCTTCTCTCAAATAAATTAGTAAATACAACGAAATAAAAAGGAAGATGAAGAGGGGCAGATATGGGGGCAGACTCCACTGGACATGCACCTGCTTTATCTAGCACTTTATTTGTTAGCTAAGAGTATTTCCAGGGGTGGGGTGGGGGTGCTTGGCACAGTGGTTAAGACGCCACTTGGGACACAAATATCCCATCTCAGAGTGTTTGGGTGATGGCTCAAGTACTTGGGCCCCTGCCACCCGTGGGATAGACTCAGATTGAGTTCCAGGTTCCTGCCTTAAGCCTAGCCCAACCACAGCCACTGAAGGCATCTGGTTTGAACCAGCAGAAGAAGAGCTCCTTCTGTATGTCTGTCTATCTCCCTGACTTTTTTTTTTTTTTTTGACAGGCAGAGTGGACAGTGAGAGAGAGAGAGAGAGAAAGGTCTTCCTTTTTGCCATTGGTTCACCCTCCAATGGCCGCCAGCGCATCGCGTTGATCCGAAGCCAGGAGCCAGGTGCTTCTCTCCTGGTCTCCCATGTGGGTGCAGGGCCCAAGCACTTGGGCCATCCTCCACTGCACTCCTGGGCCACAACAGAGAGCTGGAATGGAAGAGGGGCAACCAGGACAGAATCTGGCGCCCTGACTGGGACTAGAACCCGGTATGCCGGCACCGCAGGCGGAGGATTAGCCTATTGATCTGTGGCGCTGGCCCTCCCTGGCTTTTAAATAATTTAAAAAAAAAATAGTATTTCCTTTACCACAGGTAAGCTTTAGTGACTCAGCTGATCTCACTCCTTCAGGACTCCAAAAAGCCTTGGCCACACAAAGAATTTGATGTAGGCTACTGATTACAGAAGGGTGGAAGCCAGGAGGAGCCACACACGTGGATGGAACACCCTGCGGGGCACCCAGCAGCTCCCCCAGACTGTCCGCCCTGCAGCCTGGAGCCCGGCCCTGCAGGCGGCCTGGGGCTCCTTGCTTCGTCACTTCCAAGGCACAGCAGGCATGTTCAGCCAGGTCACTGTCCCTTCACTGTGCTGGGCAGGCTGGCTCTGAATGCGCTACCAAAGCCTGACAGGGCAGCAGGGTCTTCCTCGTTCCCCTTTATCGGGACCCCCTCTCTCCTTTCTTCACCCCAATCTCCTCTCCTCCACGACACTTGGGGGTAACCTGCACATTTAACACTGATCAGCTGGGTCAGGCTTTATGGCACAGCAGCGAAGACTCTGCATCCCACATCCAAGCGCCTGATTAGAGTCCTGGCTGGTGGGCTCCCAATTCCAGCTTCCTGTGAATGTACACTCTGAGAAGCAGCAGGTGATGGCTCAAACAGTGGGGTCCCGGACACCCACAGGGGAGACCATGACCGAGCTCCCCAGTACTCACAGCTGCAGCCTGGCCTCGTTCTGCCTATTGTGAGCATTTGACAGAAGTTTTCCCTCAGTCTCTCAACCTCAGTCTCTCTCCCCACCTCCCATGCTTTGGCTTTCAAATAGAAATAAATAAGTAAATAAATAAATAAAATTTAGAAAACTATCAACAAAATAACATGCTCAATGGCACTGAACTCATTAGACTTTTCCATGGATTTTTTTTTTTTAAGATATACTTATTTATTTGAAAGTCAGAGTTACAGAGAGAGGAAGCAGAGGAGAAGGAGGAAAAAGAGGAAGAGGAGGAAGAGGAGGAGGAGAGAAAGAGATTTTCCATCTGCTGGTTCACTCACCAGATGGTCATAACTGCTAGGGCTGGGCCAGCATGAAGCCAGGAGCCACAAGCTTCTTCCAGGTCTCCCACATGGGTAGCAGGAGTCCAAGCACTTGGGCCATCTTCCCTGCTTTTCCGAGGCACATTAGCAGGGAGCTGGATCATAAATGGAGCAGCTGGGACCCGAACCTATGCCCGTGTGGGATGCAGCTGTACCTGCTACACCACATCAACCCTTTCCACGATTTGAACTAGATAACACGTATAGAGCCTGCAAGTCCACGTCTCCCCTGTCTCCCACTCAGTTATCACACTTGGTACCACCGTTGGATTTATGAGTTTTAACAGCAAATCCCAAATCAGATTCCCGTTCTCCAGATTTATGGTGTCCCACTTCCCTTTTACACAATTCCTAAGCCAACATAAGCCTCAGATCCAGCCCATCTCCCTCTCCTTGGGGGTGTGAAGTGGTATGTCACTATGATTTTGATGTACATTTTCCTAAGAGCTAATGATGCTAAATATTTTTTCATGTGCTTATCACCATTCACATATCTCCTTTAGAAAATATTTATTCAAAACCTTTGTGCATTTTTTAGCTTGGCTATGTATCTTTTTTATTAATATCATCTTTTATGCATTCTGGATATTAATATCTTATCATATGCATGGTTTAAAAATATTTTCTTCCATTCAATGAATTGTCTTTTCACTCTCTCAACAGGATTCTTTGATGTACAGAAGAGTTTAATGTTAATAAAGTCCAATTTATATATTTTTCCTACAATTGGTCCATTAAGATGGTGAGAGTTAAAAAGGATAAAAATAGCAAAGAACAAGTGTTGGTGAGGAGATGGAGAAATTGGAACCCACAGGCATCACTAGTGGAAATGTAAAATGGTGGTCACTGTGGAAACAGACCGGTGGCCTCTCAACATGGTAGACGTGGAATTACCCTATGATCTAGCGAGCCTACTCCCTAATGTATACCCAAAGGAATAGCAAAGAGCGGCTTCTACAGATACATGCATGCCAGCGTTCATAGAGGCATGATTCACAGTAGCCGAAAAGCAGAAGCAGCCTAAGCTTCCATCAGAGATGAATGGATAAACAAAGTGTGGTCTATACGTCCACTGGAATTTTACTCAGCCATAACAAGAAACAAAACTCTGATGCACGCCAGAACCTGGGTGAACCATGAAAACAGTGTGTTAAGTACAAACAACACTACCTACACAAAATGGCCAGGATTAGCCACTTCAGGGAGACAGAAAGTAGACGGAGGTTACCGGGGAAACCGAACCCCTATAATATAAAAGCAGGCGCACAGGCTCTTGGCTGACCCCCTAAGGTGTCCTTGCCTGTCCTTTATCAGAAGGAATTCCCTGACCTGAAGGAGTTACCTAGCTGGCCTTACAAGGTTCACTGGACCCAAGGAGTCATTTGCCCCTGCAATAGCTAAGAACCTTGATGGCCAGTGTTGTCCTGGGCTGGTTTGTGTAGGGGATTCCAGGTCTAGGCAGAATGCAACTGCCCCCCTTCACATAATCCCCAGGCCAACTGGAGCCAACCTGGCCATCAGAAATTCCCTAAAGAGCATGGCATCACTGACCAATCAAAGCAAGGTCAAGAGTACCATTGGCCAACCAGGAACTTGGACACAAGCTGCTCATGCTCCTCTCAGCCTTGATTTCAGTCTGGAAGAACCTTCAACCCTAACTCCTTGGGGAGCCCGGGGAATTAAGCAATAGCTCTCCGGCTCCTTGCTGTGTTCTTTGTAATAAATATATATATATTTTCCACCACCTTGATGTCAGTGATTGGCTTTCTGCATGTCAGGTGAGTTGGGGGGGGGGTCTACAATAATGCTTCCAACTACTTTGGGGCGTTGTTTGGCAACACAAGAGGCTAAAGGGAGAGAAATGTGGGCAGTTATTTCTCAGTGGGTACAGAGGCTCTGTTCTGGGTAATGAAAAAGTCTTAGAAATACACAATTGCTCAGCAGTGTTGGTAAACTACTGCCATTGAATTGCATACTTGGAAATGGTCAAAACGAAAAATTTCATGTTATATATGCTTTCGATAGACACAAAAAATTTTAAGTCTGTAGGATGGTAGGCCAGATGTGAACAGGGATTTAAAAAATTTATATATGAGTTTCACAGTCACCAATCTCATGCACACCCCTGCAGCCACTGCCAACTGCCAGCCCGTACCCTTCTTGTCTTTTGAGGATCTTGTCATACAGAGAGGATGCAGACTCAGGTGAAAGGTGTGCAGGGGGTCCAACAGGACAGCAGCATAAAAAGAGGAGGGGGATACAAAGAGACTTTTCAGCAGCTACTGTGATGGGGAAACCTTGAGATGAGGGCAAGATGTACAAAAGGGCAGTGTGTCCCCTTTAAGACCATCTAGAACCAAGATCATCACACTTCTTCGAGAGCTGGGGCAGGATTTCTGTTTCTCTGAACACAACACTGTGTGAGGACGCGCTAATAGTGATGTCTGATTTTGTGCAGGTTTCCCGGACAATGGTCCTTGATCCCCACCCAGCAGGAGGCAGCCCAGCCCCGCCTCCATCGGGACACTGTCCACCACTGATGAAGAACACCTGTCCGTGGGCACTGAGGCAAGATGGTGCTGCACGAAACAGCACAAAAACGTCCCTCCAGGAAAATCTGGGCGCAAAAACTCCCTGGCCAGGGGCCATTTGGCTCTCTGAGGCACAGTTTCACATGTTCACATCCTGCAGGTCCTACCAGCGGCTCTCTGAACCCACAGCACCCCCAGGCTTCTTCACCGACGGCCCCTCCCACGTGAAGCCCATAGTCGCTCCTGGGATAGCCTCTGCACATGCCCTTCCCCTAGATCTGCAGTGTGCTCCTGCCTGGAACGTCCTCTCTTCCCTCTCTGCCCACGGAAGTCCTACCCAGCGCTGAATCCACCTTGTCCTCAATGCCCTCTCCAAATTCCAATTTGCAACCACGTCTGCCTGACCTGCTCTGCCCTAGTGTTTGTTTTCACTGCCTCCCACTTCGCTCCTTAGTGCCGCTCGGCCTCCCTTTGTTCTCTCACTCACACAGGGAGCCCCGAACCCCTGCACTGGCCCTGTGAATAGAGCTCACATCACACACGCTCAGGACTTCTGATTCCCACACTAACCTAGCACTCTGCCAGACACAGACCAAGCACTTAGTAAAAATGTGTTTATTTTCTCAGTTGATTGCAAGATCATTCCTTTTCTTTCTTTCTTTTTTTCTTTTTTTACAGATTTGTTTTATTTATTTGAAAGGCAGAGAGAGAGAGAGAGAGAGAGATTGATTGATTGATCTTCCATCTGCTGGGCCATTCCTCAAATGGCCACAATGGCCAGGACTGGGCCAGGCCAAAACCAGTAGCCAGGAGCTTCATCCAAGTCTCCCAAGTGAGTGCAGGAGCCAAAACATTGAGAACATTTTCCGCTCCTTTCCTAGGCACATTAGCAGGGAGCTGGATTGAAAGTGGAACAGCCAAGACTCAAACCACGGAACTAGTAAGATCTAAGGCAGTTGGTTGGGGATTTCTGGGAATGGATTTTTTTTTTTTTTTCTGGACAGAACATACCCAGACTTAGAAGGAAAGCCTTTTGCCCTCTTCCCTCCCTTTCTGTATGGGAAGAACATGATTTTGGAGGCCTTGCAGCCATTTTGTGGCCATGTGGGAAATGTAGCTCACAAATAAAGGCAGAGAGCAGTGACAGAAGCACCATGTGTTCTTGATGACACCCTGAGCCACTGAACTTCCACTGGGGACTTTTCCTTTTGAGCTTTTTGTGGTGTGTGAAAAACACAGATCTAGATTAATTGGAAATGTCGGCCCTTTGCCCTCATCCACCACCAGACTCTTCAGGGCAACAAGTCCTATGAGCAGTTCTCTCCTCTCTTTCTCCTTCTCTTCCCTGCCCCTGCCTGGGAAGTTGGAAGACCAACCTCAGGGAGGGACAGACATGAATTCAAACAGAGCCTACATCTACAATGCTCCCAAGAAGGCCAACGATTTTACAAGCTCAGCGTGATCCTAAGAATGTATTAAATCACTGGGAATGTTTTGAGACCTCAGACTCAACAAATCTGAGCCTTTTTCTTGACTTATCAAACCTGCCACACACAGGACATTTGTGATAAGCTCCACGAATGGGAACCATATGGCCACTGCCTGGTCAGAGCATAGGAGAAAGTGGCATGCGTGTCTAACAGGAAGCTCTCTTGGTCGCGCCTTTTACTTGATCCTTAATGCTTTCTTTTGCTTACATAACAAAAGAATCATTAATGGTGAGGTACTCTTCTCTCTCTCTCTCTCTTTTTTTTTTTTTTTGACAGATTCCTTCGCCTGATTAAGGTGATGATCTCAAGTAGTAAGGACCCAAAAAACCGCTCAGCCTTAAAGGATTTTTCCTTAGAAATGTTACACTGAGAACCATTGAACTTGGCACATGGAGAGTTGTCTAATGATAATTAAAAACCCCATAACATTGATATCTTCCTTGACTTCTCTGTAAACAGCCCAGGACTATGCACTCTGCTCTTCTTTGATGGGTTTACTCCTCTGCCTACCCAATAGAAGTCATTTTCTTCTTCAAGTACTAATCAACCAGCAGCTAGGAAAAGACATTGTCCCCAACTCCCACACAAGCCAGAGGGATTTTTTTTTTGATACTTGACAAATCAAAGGCCTTTAAATCATGTTTAATAATGGGAAATTTTAAGGCTTTTAATGCAGACCTTTCTATAAAAACTCTTTTGGCTTGAGATTCAAATCTTTGGCACACTACAGAGGCACGTGGAGGATAAACTGAAGTCACTTGCGTTATTTGAGGAAACGAATGTCATTACTTCACTCCATGGCTATTTCAGAACCCAGTGAGGAGTAGAGCAGGGCGCTTTGGGATGAATCACAGAGCCAGAGATGTGTGAGAGGAGCAAAGACACAGCTCACAGAGGGCAAGAACAAACATGCCATCACTGAAACTTCCGTTATCTTTGTCATCAAAAAAAGTTAGTAAAATGATGGAGTGCAGTACAACCATTCACCTACCAAAGTTTGAATGATATATACATATATGTAATAATCCATGCCGGATACAGAATCCTGGACCACAGACTGCCTCACAGGAGTCTGGATGGGTACAGTTTCAAGTCATTTTTATTAAGAGTTCGGAAAAGTCCCATACCTTTTTGAGCCAGGAATTCCATTTGGAGAAGTTGTGGTGTAGTAGATCCATGCTGAAGCAGTCACTGGATTTCAGAGCCACCTGAAATCAATGAAAATTTATTCTCATTTTATCTGAAAGGCAGAGAGACAAAAAGACAGAAACAGATAGGGAGTTAGGTATCTTCCATCTGCTGGTTTACTCTCCAAATATCTGCAACAGCTAAGGCTGGGCTGGTCCAAAGCCAGGAGCTAGGAACTGAATTTTGGTCTCTCCCAGGGGTTGCAGGGACCCAAGAATTCGGACGTCTCCTGCAAGGTGCACATTAGTAGGAAGCTGGAATTGGAAGTGGGGCCAGGACTCAAATCTAAGCACTCGGACATGGGGGGCAGGACGCCCAAGCAGCACCTTAACTGCTGCACCAAACATCCAGCCCTGTGGAAATGCCTTTAATATGTTTACACTCCTTGATCTGGCCTATAAAATCTGGCCTATGGAATTAATCTGAAATTTAGATACAAAGAATATGATGATCACTGATCATTATAAGAAGCAAAAAGTTTAAGTACTCAAAGATTGGGAAATAATTGAGCAAATTTTGCTTCAGCCATCCAAATTAAAAAGTATGAAGCCACTGAAAATTATGTTTCCAAAGGCATATTAATGTCATGCAAACACACTTATGTATGTCAAATTTAAAATGAAATTATATAAAACCATATAACATGATGTCAACCACATATTAAATATCTACACACTTAAAAGTGAAGAGAAACACAACAAAAGTTATCTACAGTTGTAAGATCTTGAGCTCTCTTTATATCTTAGTTTCAATTTTTAAAAGTTGTTACTTTTATGGTCAGAAAATATAGCTTATTTTAAATCACTAGAATAAAGTGGATTTTTTTTATTTGTATTTACCCATAGTGAATGAAATGGATTCACACTAATGTCGCCTGGAGCCCTTTTATGCATTTATCTATTTATCTCTTTTACCTTGCGGCTGATTTTTCTTTTCTCTGGTCAAAGATGAGCTGGGTTCTCCATGAACTCATTAAAAAGCATTAATGTTCCAGCAGCTTCCTGCACTTTGACCCATCCCCTCCCAAAGCTGGCCCTCTTGCTGCAGCCTGCAGCTCAGCCACTCCTCTGTCATAACCAACTCTAGCTCTAGATGAAAGGGCTGAACTGGCTCCATTCAACATCTTGGGTCTGAAGAGTAAGCCTTGCTATTGGAGCATGAAGGAGCTCCAGATGTGCTTTGCCCTGCTTAACCACACATCTGACTCTTGCCCTAGGCAAGGTAACGGGTGCAGTATCGAACCCCTTGTAGGACCTGAGCTGGACATGCCTCTTCCATTTCCTTCTCTGTCTCTGCTGCAAAGTTTGTGACTTATTAATGAACTTGCCACGTGTTGTTTACTAGTCAGATTGCCTGTTAGGATGTGGGGAGCTTAAGAATTATACCCGCCCCCAGATGATTCTAATTTAATTCTCGAGCAGGGAAAGGGGACGCCTGGAATCAACGTTTTACAAGCTCCCTAGAGGAGCTGAATGTACAGCCTTGAACCAAACTAACTGGCCCAGGGTCTCTGTAGATCAAGACTGTGCAACTAAGTCCTGCTGAGTGTGACGGGATCTGACAAATGACTTAAATGATGGAAATGACTTCTCTGTGTCAAAGACTCATCCATGGAGACCCAGCTCTCACGTGACTTTGGCTAGTTTCTCTACCACAGTAATCCTAACCAACTCTAAGCTCCAGGCTGGTTCCATAAGCCTGCTGGCCAGCTACACGTCTTCCCCATCGGTCTCTCAATGCCACATACCCTAGACTCGCCTGCCACCCTCTCCTCTTGGCCTCTTCCTTTGCTGTGCTGTATCACTGATGTTACCTCCAACTCATTTATCCCTAACCTCAAATCCTGAGGAGCAGGGGTCAGAAATGGACAAACTTTCACAACTCAAGCTTGAGAGGGAAATGTAGGACCCCAGGGAAACAGAGCATCTTCCATCAAATGCATTCAGAACCTCAGCTTTAAAACACTGCAGTGCAAACCACACAGGTCAACGCCTTTGCTTACCACCCTCTTCTGGCATCTCCCTCCTTCGTATCTCTCTCCACTCTGTCTCTTCTGCATTCTCCCTGCTGCCGGCCTGGGCTGTCCAACCCTTGTTTCTCATCTGAGCAATGGGGCACAGCCTGACTGCATTTGTTCTCCACAGTTACGCTGAGTCATCACTCACCACATCACCAATCGGAGAAATTCCTGGAGCTCTCAGACCTTGGAACCAACCTGCCTGGGTTTGCCTCTTCCCTCCACCATTTTCTAGCCATGTGACGTTGGACGTATTTCCTAAACCCAGTGTGCTTTGATTTCCTTATTTGCAAAACAGGACAAATAATTACGATACGTCATTAAGTGGTTGTAAAAATTCAATTAGCTAATACATGGAACCTGTCAGATTCTTGGCCCAACACAGGCACCACATATATACGGACTGTTATATTTTGTATACATATTGTTCAATTATTAACTAAATTCCAACTCTTCCAAGCCTACCACACCCTGATTGCTTTCTGCCTTCTTTCCTAACCCTTTATTGCTTTTCTCCTCCTCACCAGTATCTGTCCCACTAGAGAATTTATCTGCAATTTCTTGCCTCCTGGCCTTTGCTTACTCTTTGTTGCCTGGGATGCCTTATCCTCATTTCTGGCTATGGAGATTCTGTGAATTCTTCAAGTCCAGCTCATTGGCAAACTTACTCTTGACCCCCTCACTGACGCCTGAACTTGGAATTAGTTTCTCCCTCATAAGTGATATATTTGCCACTCACTTTCAACATCTAACAATTGTGCCTTTTATTACAGGAGGCATTTTGTGGCTTCCTTCTTTCTCCTACCTCTCCTACAATGCCAGCTTGTCTAAGACAGTGTGAGTTCCTAAGGGACCCAGTTCTTGCCTTGTTCCTATTTTAAATGCTTACAGGTTTTATTGTAACTTATATTTTATGACCTTGCACTTAGCAAAATGCCGGGAGGAGAGAAGTTTTGTTAAGTTTGTTGGTGAGGGTTGTTAGATGTATGTAGATGCTCTCATGTCTATTCCCAGCTGAAACAGACACTTGGTAATTATCTGGTGACTATAAATAGGGTGCGAAATTGGACACTCAGGACAAAATAGTATCTGAGAACCAAGTGGTCTGCCCTGGGTGTCTACACTGATGAAACTAATGCTACAAATCTGATAGCCATTGCTATTCATGTCCATTAAGAACTTTCTGGTTGTGAGTAACAAAAACCCAATTCAAACAACAGAGGACATTTGATGCTACCTGGCAAGGAAGTAGAAA
Organism: Oryctolagus cuniculus; assembly: GCF_051225735.1. NCBI lineage: Eukaryota > Metazoa > Chordata > Mammalia > Lagomorpha > Leporidae > Oryctolagus > Oryctolagus cuniculus. The sequence goes on along the minus strand of NC_142880.1, from coordinate 63,654,639 downwards.
GGTTCAACAAGGTTTGCTCCAGTAGCTCTACAATGTCACCAAGCAACATTTCCTCCCCATCATGCACACGTTGTATTGAATCTCAAGGCTGGCTTCCCTTATGGTCATGAGGCAGCTTCCAGAAGCTTCCAAGAAACACATGCTTCCACACTCATGTCCACTGGCAAGGTCACCATTTTGCACAACTCTAGGGTGCACCATTTCCTGAACTGCATTAAACACAATGCAAGTGGTTCCTCTGGATCTGTGCCAGGAGATGGCTCTGTCCACCAGAAAGACTCTCCCTAAGGGACATCCACAGAAGTGACAGGAAACTTTAACACTCACAGCCCACAGGAAACACCCTGTGACACGGATAGGTCTTACCTTCTCTGCCAGTCAGAACCAAAGAGTGGAACCAATCAGACTGACGCATCGCAGCATCCCCGTTTGTAAGACTCCGAGTTACTGTCAAAATCAGAAGATGGACAGACTGTGCCCTCTAAGTGGCTCTAGAGAGTGGGCTTCCACTCGAAATGCTTCCTCCCAGAGATATTTTTACCCACATTAATTCTCATCCAGGAAGATATATTTGGCCTATTTTTTAAAAAAATTATTTAATTTATTTAAAAGGCAAAGAGACAGAGAGACAAACAGAAAAGACAAACAGACAAAAGACAAACAGAAAGAGATCACAGCAGCCAGGGCTGAGCCAGGCTGAAGCCAGGAGCCAGGAACTCAATCTGGGTGTCCAGAGCAGGTGACATCTGAGCCGTCACCTGCTGCCTCTCAGGGTGTGCATCAGCAGAAAGCAGCCATCGGAAGTGGAGCCAGGCTCAAACCCAGGCTCTCCGATAAGGGCTGCAGGTGTTCCACAGGGCACCTTAACAGCTGGGCCAAACGCCCACCCCAGGTCGATCTCTTTTAAAATGAATGATGTTTTTATACTGTCTCACTGATACTTTGAGCAAAATTTTAAAAAATGGTTTTCCCACATGTAGTGATATTTCTGACCTCTCAACACAGTCTATATTTTCAGTTTTACTGGAGTTAAATCTTTCAGATGAGACCAAGGAGACCAGAAGTCTGGGCTGTGTCATTTATTAGTTATTTTACTCTGAACTAGTCATGTCATGTCTTTATTGCAGAACTTCATTCATCCAACAACAGGATGTAGAAAAAGCTTAGTAGGTGCTTGCTAAGGGCCAGGTTCTGTTCTAGATGCTCAAGACAGAGCCCTAAAGGTGATCCCTCACCTGTAGTGTGAACGGGAGGCACAGGTAACACCAGCCTCCCCCGAGCCAGAAACACAATGCTCTGGAGGTAGAAACAGCAGGGATGTGTCCTCAAGCCTTGACAGCAGCAGTCACAGCGGGCACGCAGCCACCCCCACCTGTCATAAGCAGCTCTCTCCTCTTCCACGCCACACCAGGACTGCAGGATCGGGGTAAGCTGCATCCTGCCAGCCCTTGCAGACCTCCGAGTTTCAGTAATTCATCATTCGGTTTATAGATTAGTGAATTCTAAATATCCTATCCAAAATAAGTCATATATCCGCTCTGCCTTCAAGTGTATTTCCAGAAGAACAGGTGTGCTTTATCTTCCCACATATAAACATCAGAGCCTGACCCTCTAAGTTCATTTAAAAATAAAAAAGAAGAAAAAGAAAGAAAGAAGAGAACAGAAAGAATCCATTGGTGGGTGGTAAAATTCCTTCTGGTCTCACTGGCTGTTCGTGGAGTTGTTCTCACAGTGATCAGTGATCATCTGGACAGCGGAGGGAAATTAATCAAGTTGAAGGTTAGTCTGGTGCTATAAACTGACGACAGTGGTGCCTGAATGTGAAGAGAAGGAGGGATGGAATTGGGTAGAAGTGGAGTTTAAGTGTCAGCTCAGCCAAGTTACCAGAGAGACCCTGGATATACACATTCATATCTATATTGATCTCTCTGAGTCTTGATTTTCTTATCTGCAAAGCAGGTATATCCATTTCTCCATATTCTTACAAATATTACCAGAGATAATGTATATGAAATATTTCAGGATTTAAAAACATTGTTTTTTCCCTTAGAATAAAGATGAGAAAGACATTCCAGAGGGCAACGAGGCACCAAGTGGTAGTACAGAATTTTAAACGTGGATAGGACCAAGATGACCACCCGGCTGGCTAGTTCATAGAAACTGAAGCCCAGACAATATTGAATTTAATAATTTCATAATTAAAAAAACCATCAATCTGACTTTTAAAACAGAGCTCCATCATCTCATATAACAAGAAGTCTAGGGAGTGGACTATTTTTGAAACTCAACATTGGTAGCCCACAAACTTCTCCCTCACGTGGATATGATGGTTGCCATGGCCCCAAGTGTCACATCCTTATATGATAATATCCAAGGAGGGAGGCAGAGAGACAGGGAGGCTGGGAGGGAGACAGAGAGAGACAGAGATGGATGAGAAATTTGGGGAGAGGAAATTCCTGTTGTACATCATCTCTCTTTTTCAAGGAAAGAATAACTATTTCCCAAGGCCCTCAGCAGACTTTCCCTTGGGTTCTATTAGCCAGACCTGAGTTACATTCCCACCTCTAAACCAATTACTGACAAAAATGAAAAAGAATGAAAATTTCCATGTGAGATGATGGTTCATGATCTTCATCATGGAAGCATCTTTCCAGGGCATGAGGCTGACTCGTGCCTACACACAGCCAGAGTTCCCATTACTAAGGAAAAAGTAAGGAATAACCATTGGGTAGGCGGTCAACAGGTCTGCCATGCCTATCAAAATAGTTCCACTCTTCCTAGCATTTGTGATAGGTGATGTTACACTGAATAACTGACGACTCTTGTCACACAGAGAAATGATTCTACAGTATTCATATAGCCATAAATATGGGTCAACTTCTTCAAGGTTTGTGACCTTTTACATTACATGTGAATATTCCAGTCTATTCATCACTGCTCAAACATAAGGAAATGCTAGATTGAAATCTATTAGTTTCAGGGCCCGTGCTGTAGCACAGCGGGTAAAGCCACTACCTGCAGGGCTGGCATCCCACATGGGCGCTAGTTCAAGCTCCAGCTGCTCCACTTCTAATCCAGCTCTCTGCTAATGTGCCTGGGAAAGCAGTGGAAAATGATCCAAGTCCTTGGGCCCCTGCATCCACACAGGAGACCTGGAAGAAGCTTCTCGCTCTTGGCTTTGGATTGGTCCAGCTCCAGCCATTGCGGCCATTTAGGGAGTGAACTACCAGATGGAAGTCAGTCAGTCAGTCAGTCAGTCTTGCTCGCGCTCTCTCTCTCTCTCTGCCTCTGCTTCTGTGTGACTTTCCCTTTCAAACAAATAAAAGTAACATTTTTTAAAAAAGAAATTCATTGTTCCTAAATAACAAAGCTAACTGAATTATGTATTCACTAATTCTAAATACTTGTTGGGTTCCTAATATGCACTAGAACTATTCTTTTTGTGATGTGTATATAGTACTGGGATAAATGTTTAACCATTTGGAAAAGCAAAGTAAATAAATGCTTAATTTATGAAAGTGATATTTGAAAATCAATATTTATGCAAACTTGAGGTTAGTAAGACCTATCAAAAAAGAGCATAAATGAAAGTTTTAAGTTACTATTATATCCAAAAAACAATACATGAGAAATCTTCAAAAAGTTCATGAAAAAGTGCATATTATGAAAAAATTATACCTGGACTTTACAACTTTTTGGCCACCAAAATAAACTTCCCCTTTAATTCCATTCTCCATGAACTTTTAGAACAAACTAAAGAATATTTTCAATACGTTTCTGATAGTTTGATTCTTGTAGAGTTTTACAAATCAAGATTTGGGGGCCGGCGCCGTGGCTCACTAGGTTAATCCTCCACCTGCGGCACCGGCATCCCATATGGGTGCCAGGTTCTAGTCTCAGTTGCTCCTCTTCCAGTCCAGCTCTCTGCTGTGGTCCAGGAGTACAGCGGAGGATGGCCCAAGTGCTTGGGCCCTGCACCCACATGGGAGACCAGGAGGAAGCACCTGGCTCCTGGCTTCGGATCAGCGTAGTTCTGGCCATAGTGGCCATTTGGGGGGTGAGCCAATGGAAGGAAGACCTTTCTCTCTGTCCCTCTCACTGTCTATAACTCTACCTGTTAAAAAAAAAAATCGAGATTCGAAGATGGCTGAATAGGGAAAAGACATACTTCCTTAGACGATGGGAAAAAAGCAGAAGTGCATTCCCAGGGAGAGTTGGAAATTTTCAGTTGGAATTCTACAGAAGGAAGAGGGACATGGTGGAGCAACGTGGAAGATGTGCACATGGAGCAACGAGCTCACACACCACACACAACCCTCCACGGCCGAGAGCTGGAGGAGACACCAGCTGTGGAGAGCCAGGGGAGAGCACAACCCAGCAACCCATGACACTGGTGATACTGCTGGAGGGAGGGCCTTGCTGACCACACTGTCTTTGAGTCTGACCTGGAGGACAAACAGGGTGAAGGTGGAATGGGGTGAGGAGTGCAGGGTATCTGCCTAATCCACCCAGAAAAGCATGTTTCTTTCTCCCCATCCCCGACAAGGGCACCCTGCAACTGGTGGGGAGAGTGCACCATTTTAGCTCCAGTAGTGGCTGTGATGGCTCTTTGCGCTTGTGATCAGGGGATTTTACCAGAGGGAAAAACCCATGTTCCCCACTGACTTTGAGACAGGCTCAACATTGGTAGCCCACAAATTTCCTCCTCATGTGGATATGATGGTTGCCACAGCCCCAAGTGTCACATCCTCATATGATAATATCCTAGGAGGGAGGCAAAGAGGCAGGGAGGCTGGGAGGGAGGGAGACAGAGAGAGAGGCAGAGATGGATGAGAAATTTAGGGAGATTACATCTTGAAATATTTCATATACATTATCTCTGGTAATCTTTGTAAGAATACAGAGAAATGGATATACCTGCTTTGCAGATAAAAAAAAATCAAGGCTCAGAGAGATAAATATAGGTATGAATGTGTGTATTCAGGGTCTCATAAGACTGTGAGGTGCCCCATTCTCTCAACATATCACAGGCTGAGGGGCTCAAACTGCCAAGGCAGAGCACCCACAGGCAGCTGGCTCTGGGAACTTCCCTGCTCTCTCTGTCGGTCAGAGAAGATCCTCTGCAGCCCATGACCATGGAGCCTTGTGTGCTATGACTGTGGGACCTCTGTGACTGCATGATAGGGTACAGGGTGTAGCTGGGTCTCTGGGCAATCAGCATCCAGCACCAGAGGCTCAGAGCTCCCTGATTCCCTGGAGTGGGTCATTGCAGAGGCATCTGTGCTCACACTGAGGACTGCGGAGATCCTTTGTACAGTTCATGGACCAGCACGGGTGACTGTAGGCTAACCCCAGCCATGGATCATCTTGGAATAGAGGAGATGATGGTGTGATTATGCCACCAGAGGTGACTATGCCACCCCCCCCACACACACTGACAATAGAAGAAATCTCCCATGCCCAGCTTGGTTGTCACCCTGGATACATACCCACCCCATCCTGGAGCACTGACCAGAGCTCCCTGTCCACTCACATAACATGCCTCTGAGTATTCCCTGAAAGATCATACACTCCACTAAGCTGCAGGAGTTGTAGGTGAAGGACAAAATGCATAGAGGAGAAAGCCAATAAGCATTTCCACAAATGCCTAAAGATAAATGCAGAAATTCAAGAAACAAGAATAAGGCAGACAGTATGAATCTCCCAAAGGAACATAAAAATGTTTCAGTATTAAAATGTGAAGATGAAGAGATTGATGAAATACCTGAAAAGGAATCAAAAGAATGATCATAAGATTACTCAGAAGCAATGAGAAGCAAACTCACAAGTTAGAGAAATCCATACATGACATAGAGGAAAAACTTTCCCATGAGATGGAGATTTTGAAAAGGAATCAATCTGAAATATTACAAGTGAAGAAATTCACTATGTTAAATAAAAATTACAGTGGAAATCCTTAACATCAGATTTGGTGAGGCAGAACAAAGAATATCTGAGCTAAAAGACACATCTTTGGAAATATCCCAGAAGAGGAGGAGGAAGAAGAGGAGGAGGAAGAGGGAGGAAAGAAAAGGAGAAGAGAAAGGAGGAAGAAAAAAATAGAAAACTTAAAAACAAGGGCTGGCACTGTGGCGCAGCAGATTAAAACCCCAGCCTGCAGGACCAGCATCTCATATGGGCACCAGTTCAAGTCCTGGCTGCATCACTTCCCATCTAGCTTCCTAATAATGCTCCTGGGAAAGCATTGGAAGATAGCCCAAGTCCTTGGGCCCCTGCATCCACATGGGATACCCTGTAGAAACTCCTGGCTCCTAGTTGCTGATTGGCTCATCCCTGGCCGTTGCGACCATTTGGTAAGTGAACCAGCAGATGGAAGACCTCTTTCTGTCTTTCTGTAACTCTTTCAAATAAACAAAAAATAAATCTAAAAACATGCTTAGAAAACTTAAAAACAATATATGAGATTTATGGGCACTAACAAACAACCCCACATATAATTCTTAGAAGTTCCAGAAGGTGTAGAAAAAAGAGAATGGATTAGAAGGCCTATTTAGTCAAATAATTATGGGAAATTTCCATAATTTGGAGAAAGAAGGGGATGTAGGAGTATGGGAAGCATATAGAACTTCTAAAACATGACCAGAGAACATCTTCACCACAACACATTGTAGTCACATCTTCCACAGTAAAACATAAAGGAAAGATTCTAAAATGTGCACAAGCTTACCTTCAGAGGATCTCTAATTAGACTCACAGCTGATTTCTCATCAGAATATCCATAGGCTAGGAGAGAATGAAGAAACATAGTCCAAATCTTAAAAGAGAAAAATCATCAGCCAAGCATACTATACCCTGCAAAGCTCTCATTTATGAATAAAGATGAAATAAAGATCTTCCATAACAAACAGAAATTGAAAGAATTTGTCACCACTCATCCAGGCTTAGAAATGATGCTTAAGGATGTGCTACACACAGAAACACAGAAGGATAGTCATCATTATGAAAGAATATGAAGGGAGAAAATTTCCCAGTAAAAGTACAAAAGGAATCCAAAGCAAATTATAGGAATATTTGTGGGAAAATGGCAAGACCATGTTATTATGTATCAATAGTAACCTTGAATGTAAATGGCCTAAATTCTCCAATTAAAAGATACACACTGGCTGAATGAATTTAAAAAACAAGACAATTCAACAGGAAGATGTATTTATAGTAAATGTGTATGCACCCAATGCCAGGGCACCTGGCTATTTAAAACAAATGCTAATGGATCTAAATGGAAACATAGACTCCAATAAAATAGTAATGGGGTACCTAATGCCCCACTTTCATCAGTGGAAAGATCAACTAGACAGAAAATCACAAAGAAACAACAGAGCTAATAGACACTACGGACCAAACGGATGTGACTGATTTCTACAGAACATTTCATCCCACAGTTGCAGAATACACATTCTTTTAACCAGTTCATGGAACTTTCTCCAGGATAGACCATATGGTAGGCCATAAAGCAAGTCTCAGCAAATTAAAAAAAATTGAAATCATACCATGCATATTTTCTGATCACAATGGAGTGAAGCTGGGAAGTAACAACTCAAGAATCTCTAGAAAATACTCAAACACGTGGAGAATGAACAACAACTCCTGAATGAAGAGTGGGTCATAGAAGGAATCAAAAGGGAAATAAAAAAAATTCTGTAAATGAATGAATGACAACACAACATATCAAAACTTATGGGTTACAGCAAATGTAAAGAGGGAAGTGTAGAGAAATTGGTAATTACATCAATAAATTGGAAATGCATCAAACAAACTAGCTGTCAATGCATCTCAAGGACCTAGTAAACAACAGCAAACTAAACTCAAAATTAGCAGAAGAAATAGTTAAAATTAGAAATCAACAAACAACACAAATATATGATTATTTAACGAAGAGCTGATTTTTTGAAAAGATAAACAAATTGATGAACCATTGGCCCAAATAACCAAAAAAAGGAAGAAACTCAAATTAATAAAATAAGAAAAATGAGCTGTAACAATGGATACCACATAGATGAAAAGAATTATCAGGAATTACTACAAACAGCTATATGCCAACAAATTGGAATATTTAGAAGAAATGGATAGATTTCTGGACACACACAATCTACCAAAATTTAGTCATGAAGACATAGAAAACTGAAACAGACAAATAACCAAGATGGAGACTGAATCAGTTATAAAGGCCCTCCCAACAAAGAAAATCCCAGGACCAGATAACTTCACTGCTGAATTTAAAAAAGAATTAATTCCAATTCTTCTCAAGTTATTCAAAACAATTGACAGGGAGGGAATCCTCCCAAACTCCTTCTATGAAGCCAGTATCACCTTAATTACAAAACTAGAAAAAGATACAATGAAGAAAACTATAAATCAATATCACTGATGAACATAGATGCAAAAATCTTCAACAAAATACTAGCTAATCTAATCCAACAGTGCACAGAAAGATCATTCACCCAGACCAAGTGGAATTTTTCCCTGGTATGCATGGATGGTTCAACATTCACAAATCAATAAATGGGATATGTCATCAATAAATTGAAGAATACAAATCATTGATAATCACTGCATATAAAATATTTGATAAAATACATCTGTTCATGATAAAAACCTCAAGAAAATTGGATATAGAAGGAACATTCCTCAACATAATCAATGTAATTTATGACAAACTCACATCCAGCATCTTACTGAATGGGGAAAATCATGGAAGAATTTCCACTAAGATCCAGAACCAGACTAGGTTGCCCAATTTATATATCAAACAATTAATATCAAAATGTCCAAACTACCAAAAGCAATTTAGAGATTCAATGGGATTCCAGTCAAAACACCAAGGACATTCTTCTCAGATCTAGAAAAAAAGATACTAAAATTCATAGGGAGGTACAAGAGACCCCAAATAGCTAAAGCAATCTTAAACAACAAAAACAAAGCCAGAAGCATCACAATACAAGATTTCAAGACATAATACAATGTTGTTATAATCAAAACCACCTGGCACTGGCACAAAAATATATATGTAGACCAATGGAACAGAATAGAAACTCCAGAAATCAATCCACACATCTATAACTAACCTTTGTCAAAGGAGCTAAAATCAATCCCTGGAGCAAGGGTAGTCTTCAACAAAAAGTTCTGGGAAAATTAGATCTCTGCATGCAGAAGTATGAAACAAGATCCCCCCCACCTTACACCTTACACAAAAATCCACTTAAAATGGATCAAGGATCTAAATCTATGGTCTGACACCATCAAATTACTACAGGTGAACGTTGGGGAAAATTGCAAGATATTGACATAAGCAAAGACTTTTTGGGAAAAAACCAAGAAGCCTCAGTAATCAAAGCCAAAATATACAAATGGGGTTAGATCAAGCTGAGAGGCTTCTGCACTATGAAGGAAACACTCAACAAAGTGAAGAGGCAACCGACAGAATGGGAGAAATATTTGCAAATTAGGCAATTGATAAAGGATTAATAGCCAGAGTTTATAAAGAGCTCAAAAATCCCCACAACAACAAATAATACAGTTAAGAAATAATAATACAAATACAAATAACAACAAATAATACAGTTAAGCAAAGGACTTGAACAGAGGAAAATTTAACAAAGAAAATTGGACTGGCCAACAGACACATGAAAAAATGTTCAGGATCACTAGCCATCAGGGAAATGCAAATCCAAACCACAATGAGGTTTCATTTTATCCCAGTTAGAAAGACCCTTCAATCAAAAAACAATACATGCTGGTGAGGACATGGGGAAAAAGGTACCCTAATCCTCTGTTGGTGGGAATGTAAACTAGCACAGCCATGTGGAAGACAGTATGGCAATATCTCGGAAAGCTGAAAATAGATCTACTATATAATCCAGCAATCCCACTCCTGGGAATTTATACAAACAAAGTGAAATCAGCAGATGAAAGAGTTATCAGCACCCTCATGTTTTTTTCCACTCACAATTGCTAAGATATGGAATCAACCCATATGTCCATTAACTGATGACTGGATAAAGAACTTACGGTATACACACACACACACACACACACACACAGTAGAGTACTACTCAGCTGTAAAAAAAAGAATGAAATCCTGTCCTTCACTACAAAATGGAGACAACTGGAAACCATTATACTTAATGAAATAAGCCAGTCCCCAAAAGAAAAATGCTATGTGTTCTCCCTTTTCTGTCCTAACTAATAAAGGATCAAAAATGTAATGTAAAGGAATGGAATTGAAATTTTGAGTGTTGATGGTTGTTTACAGTCCTTGTCTCTACTGTTTAGGAACAGCATTTCTTCTTACTATTTGTTGAACTCTTTACTTAGTACAGGGTTAACCTTATAAGTAAACTTTAAGTAGTTCAGTGTAAAAATTAAGAGAGGGAATAACAGAGGAAAGAGGAGGAAGGGTGGGAGCATGGATGGGAAGCATCACCATGTTCCTGAATCTCTATATATGAAATGCATGAAATTTGTTTACCTTATAATTTCTTTTAAAAAATAAATATTTTTTGAAAAATAAAAGAACAACTTTATAAATAACTTTTTTTGAAAAAGGAAAATCTAAACAGAATGGGCAAGGGACACAAACATATGTCATATGGTAAGAAATACATGTAGTCCATGAATAGTTTTAAAATATTCAGTCTTGACAGAAAGCGTACAAAATCTTGTATTTAAATAACATGCTACCATTTTAACTTTATTAAATTGGGAAATGACGTCATGAAGTATGGCAAGTGTCTGGGAGAAAGGAGCATTCTCACCTATTGCTAGTGCAGTGTGACAGTATGCAACAGGGTCTTTAAAGGGGCACAGCTTTTCGTTCAGCAGTTCTGCCTCTGTGTCCTAAAGAAGTGACCAGGGGCGTAGGCGAGGATGTTTTGCATCACTTTGCTCACTGTCATTACTTACCATGTCATTCTAAATTCAGTCTGTGGATTCTAAGTACAGATACCAAATGCAATTGTAAATTCAATTTGACCTACTTCTGGGACCTATTAGAATTTTTTAGATTCTGCAGCATAAAGATCTAAGAAAGCAAAACATTTCAATTAATTCGTCCTGTTTAGTTTTGCTTCAGAGCAAAAGTCCCTCTGCTAACCTCTAGGATCCTTTTGTAGGAAAGTATAACCAAAAATCTTAGGAAAACATTTCCCTCCCCTTCAAATTAAAAATAAATAAATAAATAAGAGATGTTTTGAATCTGAATATCTAGAACAATTAACCTTCAAAGGTGACATTAAAAAATACTTGGGGGCAGGCATCTACCCAAATGTCTGCACCCCACAGCCAAGTTTTTGGATTCAACACTGAGTTTCAGCATCTGATTGCAGTTTCTTCCTAATGTGAACTCTGGGAGGCAGCAGTGATATCTAAAGGGATTGATTCTTGCCACTCACGTGTGAGACTTGGATTGGATCCCTGGCTCAGAGCTCTGCCTCCCCACTTCTAGACAGACAGACAGACAGACACACACACACACACACACACACACCACTGAAAGTGTTTGAGGAGTGAACCAACAGGTGGTAGCACTGGTCTCTCCCTCCCTCTCTGTCACTTGTTTCTGATTTTTGAATAAGTTAAAAATGATTTTTCTAATCTTCATAAATGAAACTAAAGTGCTACAAATTTAAGGAGATTTAAAAAGAGGAGTTAAAATGAAGGAAGAAGCAAACTTAAAACCAAATAGGTAATCAATTTTCTGTTTTAGCTTTTAAATTGCTTTATAACTGTTTTCCACTTAATATTTAGTTATTTTTTAGTTACTATTAAAATTCTAAAATGTTGGGTCATTGATATTTAGGGTTGTGGTTTACATGTTACTTAAGAATTAAATAAGTGAGGCTGGCATTGTGATGTAGTGAGTAAAGCTGCCAGCTGCAACGCCACATCTCATATGGGCACCAGTTCGAGTCCTGGCTGCTCCAATTCCAATCCCATTCTCTGTTAATGCGCCTGGAAAAGTAGCAGAGGTTGGCCCAAGTGCTTGTTCTCCCACACCCATGTGAGAGACCCAGAAGAAGCTCCTGGCTCCTGGTTTCAGCCTGCCCCAGCCCTGGCTGTTGTGGCCATTTGGGGAGTGTACCAGTGGATGGAAGACCTCTCTTGCTGTCTCTCCCAATCTCTCTCCAACTCTGTCTTTCAAATAAATAACTTTTTTTTTTTTTGACAGGCAGAGTGGACAGTGAGAGAGAGAGACAGAGAGAAAGGTCTTCCTTTGCCGTTGGTTCACCCTCCAATGGCCACCGCGGCCAGCGCGCTGCGGCCGGCGCACCGCGCTGATCCGATGGCAGGAGCCAGGAGCCAGGTGCTTTTCCTGGTCTCCCATGGGGTGCAGGGCCCAAGCACCTGGGCCATCCTCCACTGCACTCCCTGGCCACAGCAGAGGGCTGGCCTGGAAGAGGGGCAACCGGGACAGAATCCGGCGCCCCGACCGGGACTAGAACCCGGTGTGCCGGCGCCACTAGGCGGAGGATTAGCCTAGTGAGCCGCGGCGCCGGCCTTCAAATAAATAACTTTTTAAAAAAAGAATTAACCAGGGGCAGGCATCTGATATAACAGTGAAGACACAGCTTGGGATGCCTACATTTCGTATTGGATTGCCTGGGTTAGAGTTCTAGCTCAACTCCTGATGCGAATTTCCTGCTAATGCTAATGTTTCAGCCTAGACACTCCCAGCTCCTAACCATCAGGTGCACCTGCCTTGATGTCCCATGTAAGACTGGACACCTGCTGTAAAAGACAGACAATTCAACAGAGTGCTTCCATGCTGGTTTAGCACAAGCAGCATTTGGGGAGAGCTGTGAAGAATACACATTCCAGGGTTAGAAGTCAGAATCTTGTGTCTTTCTTTTTCTTCTCCTTCCCCCATGCCCCAAGAGACAGAGAGGCTCCATTTACTCTTTTTTTCCCCAAACGCCTACAACTGGCCAGGCTGGCCAGGACCAAAACCAGTAGCCAGGAACACAATTGAGTTCTCTCACATGGATGGCAGGGACATAGCCATTGGAGGCATCACTGCCGCCTCTCAAGGCACACATTAGCCAGAAGAAGGAGGCGGGGGCCTGGAGCCAGGCTGCAAACCTGGGCTCTGGGATTTAGAACACAGGGATTTCAACTGCTAGGCTACATGCCAGCTCCCCTAACTGCCTTTCTGCCATGCCATGGAATATTAGCTATGGCTGTCCCGTGGTTACTGTGTGCCAAGCACTGACCTAGGGTGAAACCTTGACCTCCCCCCATGTGGCTGTGCTGTGTGAGGTCAGGACTTGGGAGAGACAGTGCCGCCTGCTGGCTTTTGCATCAAAGCAGGGGTGAGAGGGAGGGCAGCACCAACCTCCCAACACTCAGAGACTTCTTTTCAGGCTGAGGTCGGGTGGATGGATGGAGCATGGAGGGCACCAACCAAACCAGGGCACTCCATGTGAGGCGGAGGTGGTAGGAGGCAGTGGCCGGCCTGGACTAAGCCCTGTCTGAGTAGAACCTCCCCCAGGAATGTCCCTGACATCTGGAACCTTCTCAGTCACCCAGGACCCGAGAAGAATATTAGATGCTGTACACTATACACAGTTCCTCCAGCACCTCATGAAATCTAAATAAAACAAAACCCACATAATAAATAAAAGGGAATCCAAGAAAGTTCTAATTTTTTTCCCATCATGACTTTAATATTCTCCCGAAGTAGCAACTATGAATTGCTTGTCAGCCGTGCTTTGTCTGCAGTAGAGGCACTGGATTTTAATCACTGCTAAGGTCCTGTACAGCTATATAGTTGCCATCAGTGCAAGCTTCCCTTATGGTAAATTGTGGTCAATGTGTTTATGTGGAATGGGGGAAATTTCCTGCCTCAATTTAGACCGAGGTGTCAACGTGAAAAACCTCAGGATAAGAAGGCACCTCTGTCGTCTGCCATCACACCTGCAGGCATGGCCCTGGAATGTGCAACATGAAACAGGGATCAGGGAATGGAGAGAAGAGAATTTTGTGTGGAAGTCTTTGCAGAAAAAAGCTGCTCTGAACTCTCTCCCCTCAGCCCTCCCAAAGGTTGGAGGTGTGTCTCATCCTGAGATTTTTCCTGGACTCTCCTGCTAGGTGCCCGTGGTGAGAGGGGGCAATGCAGAGGGGCACAAGAAAGCTAAGTGATTGCAGCTGGAGGAGGCTGGCGATGGCTCACTGGCTGCCGGGAATCCAGGGAGGTAGCACAAGATTGAGTCAGAACAGAGATGATGCTGATATGAGAGAACCAGGCAAGGAGTTCAGACAGGGATGTGTAAGCTGCAAGTTCTGTCAGCCCTGCACTGTCACTCTATCCCTTCACCTGTCACCTTAATACGCACACTTTCCCATGATGCACCTGTGTCTCATCCAGATCCAGGAAGAAGGAGAAGCCATGTGGAAGTGAAACTGCATGTTGGAGGCACCACGAAGATTCTCACACACACTAAATTCCACCCACATTCCACCCCCTCTACCTCATAGAAGAGACTGATACTGTTGGAGGAGCTCTTCTTTTGCTGTTGGCGATAGGCAACTCTCCGGGCCATTCCTGAAGGGTCTCTCTCCACGTGTGGTGGCCCACACTCAGGCCCAAATGTATGTCGATCTCCTTTTAAACAAATCCTGCCCTCACGTCTGCACTGCATTATGCCTCTGCATCGAATTCTTATCTCCGTAGGAGCAAGAAGCTGGAATAAAGATTAAGACACGCAAGGCCATAAAGTGCTACATGGGTCTAGGACACTAAGGGAGAGAAAAGGTCTTCAAGGAACCACCTAACAATTCCATAGATGCTCCGTGAAAGGAAATCGTAGCCATCTCCAGGCCCTGAGCAGCTGATTGGGAATGTTCTGCCTTGTGTCCCTTCCTTTTCCCCACTCTGACTCCACCACGCCAGCAGGGAAAAGGCTCAAGGCACTAGTGGGTGGGCAATGGTGAGAGCACAGCCCAGAACAACCTCAGGACCACCAGAGGGCACGGAGGCTGGAGGGGAGATTTGTTGCCAGGTCATGTGTGCAGTATTTATGGTGACCAGTGGAGGCATTTGCATGTTGATTCAAGTCTAGGCAGCTGAAAGGGATTCAAGAATTTCACTTGCCTGGGAATCAGCATAAAAGGCACAGGGTCTGCCTGGTTTTTCAGCTGGGCCGAGAGTAACATTACCATTGCTGCCCTTCAAAAAAGTGTAGTCACCTGGGGAAGCAAAAATAGTCCTAACTTGAATACATCATACGTTGTGCTTGTTCCACCTACCAGAGCACTTTAAAAAGTTTGGGGGGAAATGGAAATTTTTTAAAAATCACTTTATTTTGGCACCAAAATATGTTGAAATGCATGCACACATTTTTCATAATATGCATTTTCCATGAACTTTTTTTAGCCCTCGCGTTCTGGTCTTGCTAACATTTATCCAGCAGCTCTGTTTTTTGGCCAGGTGCTCTGCTGGAGGAATCACTTTGCTGACTTACAGCGCAAAACAGCCCTGTTTACAAAACACTTAATACCTGTATTTTTATTCATAATTGACCCATAAGTGTACACAGGTATGGGGTACAATGTGATATTGCAATGTATGCATATAAGCTATGATGATCAGATTAATTAGCATATCCATCACCATTTATCATTTCTTTGTCCTTTTAAGGAGGTGTAAATCTCTCCATTTTTAGGGAAAAGAAAACTAATGCTGGGGGAGGCTGAAAGGCTGAGCTGAAGTTGGGCCCCAGCTCTGTTTGGTTCCATTGGGAACACCTTTGCCTGGAAGGCAGCAGTGCCTGTCATTGCCTGCAGCAAGAGTTCCCCACCAGAGGCCTGGGCCAGCAAGGTTGTGGATTTGTTCTCTGCCAGAATTGCAGGGACAAGGATGACCCCTGTTTCTAGAGATAGTGCCACAGACACCCCTAAAGAGGTCATCTACTTTGTATTTGAAAGACAGAGTTACAGAGAGAGGTAGAGACAGGGAGAGAGGTCTTCCATCCGCTGGCTCCCCAGATGGCTGCAAGGGTCGAAGCTGCGCCAATCTGAAGCCAGGAGCCAGGAGCCTCCTCCGGGTCTCCCACGCAGGTGCAGGGGTCCAAGGACTTGGGCCATCTTCTACTGCTTTCCCAGGATATAGCAGAGAGCTGGATGGAAGAGGAGCAGCCGGGACTAGAACCGGCACCCATATGGGATGCCGGCACTTCCGGCCAGGGCTTTAACCCGCTGCACCACAGCGCCAGCCCCGAAGTCATCTACTTTGAAGTGCGTTTCAAGCAGTAGGGATAGGCACACAGAGAACCACTCACCCACTCTCCTCTCTCCCCCTCTCCTCTGCAGCACAATCCCACATCACTTCTGGTAGTGGTGTTTAAAGCAAATTAAGAGATACCAATCCCGGCCCCATTGACACTGCTATTGGAACAGACAAGGCACCAACATCCACCAGGACAAAAATACACACTGGGCAGGAAATCTACACCAGTACTAAGGAAACCAAAGGGAACGAAAGTTAGAAGTTTCCAAAAAGAGGCTTAAAACTGCAGGAGAGATGCAGCGATAGCACCAGGTTTTTTCAGTGATCAGGGTCAGTGTTTGAAACAGAAAAGCCTGTTTTCATCAATCTTTAACTTAATGTGTCAGGAAACTGGATAGGTGACTTTTTTTTTTCAACTTTTCATAAAGTCTCAATAAATCAGGTCCAAACTGACCTGTAAATTTCCAGGCAATCCACATATCACTCCCCACTGCCAGCCCCCACCCGCTGCGCTGTCCATCTCCGGAAACCACATAAACATATCACCAGGAGCAGGTTCCTCTCAAGGACAGGCTGCTGCATTCTTCAGATTACTAAATCTTCATGAAAAGCCACCATTGTCCTACCAAGGCGTCCATGCCACCCAGATTGACGGGGTCTCTTACAGAATTGCCCATTTCAGGCCAGAGGGGGCTCCCAGCCTAGCCCTGGGAGGTAATCCTGCAGGGGCATGGGGGCGGGGTGGGGGACAAGTCTCTCATTTATCTTAGAGGGGTGCTAACTTGGAAGCACATGGAAGGCCACTTAAATGTTAACATTCAGAGAGCAAAGCACAAACACCCAGCTTTCAAGCCATCAAATTTTTCTTGTAAAAGATAACCGCTCCTGACTCCGAAGACAAATATTAAAAATAAAAATACCCAATCTAAACACAAACCAGAGCAGCCCTCCAGCAGCCATCCGAGCTTGGTGGTCTCCAGGTGAAAGAAAAGCTGAGTGTGTGTGTGTGTGTGTGTGGGTGGGTGGGTGTATATGTGTGTGTACCAGTGCAGGTTTTTTATTTTTATAAAAACAACTTCTTTTCCTCCACCTTTCAAAGGTTACCGAAGTTATACAAATTCATCTGATGAACGCAAATCCCATTTATAAGTGATGAAACATGATCTTATGAAAGAAAAACAGAAAGATATTTCATTAGCTCACCCAACCCTAGATTCAGTAAGGGGAAAAATGTGCTTAAGAATTTAAACAGTGAGATTTCAGTCACGTCTGGAACTACTTCACATATTAGAAGGTATTTGTTTATTACTCGCTCCACAGACCTTTTCCCACTAAAAACTGCAGGAGAGGTTACAAACAAAAAAAAATAAATAAAAATAAAAATTGAATCTTTTATTTGTATTCAAATCTGGATTTAAGTTGTTAAAGCTAGAATATACACTTAAAACAGGAAGTTCCAATGCCCAGGTTTTTAAACAAAATTTTAGTGGTATTATAATAATTTATTTATTTGAGAAGCATAGAGACTTCTGACTTATTCCCCCAAATGCACGCAATGACCAAGGCTGGGCCAGGCTAAAGCCAAGAACCTGGAACTCAATCCAGATCTCCCTCGTGGCTGGCAGGGACTCGAGTACCTGAGTCTTCACCTGCTTCTCCCAAGGTATGCATTAGCAGAAACCTAGAATCAGGAACCAGAGCTAGAGTAGAGCCCAGGTGCTCTGGTATGGGGCATGAGTGTCTCATGTATTTCTTAACCACTAGGCCAAAGGCTAGCCCCCAAGATCCAAATTTTGACATTTTCTTCCTGTATTAGAAACCACTCCTATGTCTCATTAATTTGGCTCTCTGCCTTGAGATGCTGGCACACCCCCAGAGGTGAGAGTTGCACCAGCAACACTAGCAATAATACTCCCACCCCTCCTGGAGAGACTCCTTGTGCATGTCACACACACAAAAAGAATAATAATAAAAGAAGAAATTAGTTTTGCTCTTCTGGCTCTATCAAGACAAACTAGGACAAAAGAGAGACTTTTGGAATCCCCTGGCACGTTTCTAGCTCTACCATTAGGGGTAAGTCAGAGTGAGCATGCGCTGAACTGAACTGTACATCTCCTCCTTCTCTTGTTCCCACGCTTATATTTAACAGGGATCACTTTTCAGTTAAATTTAAAAATCTAAGAATAATTGTGTGTTAATTAAAGAGTTCAACCACTGGTATTAAGTAGAACAAAAAAAATACTAAAAGGAATAAAATAGTAAGTTGTTCCTTGACAGTCAGGACAAGGGCTGATCAACACATTGTTTCTCAGTGTCCGTTTCAATTTTACAGGTTTCTCTTTAGGTGCTCAGTTAGTTGTCACCGATCAGGGAGAACATATGATATTTGTCCCTTTGGGACTGGCTTATTTCACTCAGCATGATGTGTTCCAGACTCCTCCATTTTGTTGAAAATGACCGGATTTCATTGTTTTTGACTGCTGTATAGTATTATCTAGAGTACATGTTCCATAATTTCTTTATCCAGTCTACTGTTGATGGGCATTTACGTTGGTTCCAGGTCTTAGCTATTGTGAATTGAGCTGCAATAAACATTAATGTGCAGACAGCTTTTTTGTTTGCCAATTTAATTTCCTTTGGGTAAATTCCAAGGAGTGGGATGGCTGGGTTGTATGGTAGGGTTATATTCAGGTTTCTGAGGAATCTCCAAACTGACTTCCATAGTGGCTTAACCAGTTTGCATTCTCACCAACAGTGGGTTAGTGTGCCTTTTTCCCCACATCCTCGCCAGCATATGTTGTTGGTAGATTTCTGTATGTGAGCCATTCTAAAAAGGATGAGGTGAAACCTCATTGTGGTTTTTTTTTTTTTTTTTTTTTTTTTTTTTTTTTTTTTTGACAGGCAGAGTGGACAGTGAGAGAGAGAGAGACAGAGAGAAAGGTCTTCCTTTTGCCGTTGGTTCACCCTCCAATGGCCGCCGCGGCCAGCGTGCTGCGGCCGGCGCACCGCACTGATCCGATGGCAGGAGCCAGGAGCCAGGTGCTTTTCCTGGTCTCCCATGGGGTGCAGGGCCCAAGCACCTGGGCCATCCTCCACTGCACTCCCTGGCCACAGCAGAGGGCTGGCCTGGAAGAGGGGCAACCGGGACAGAATCCGGCGCCCCGACCGGGACTAGAACCCGGTGTACCGGCGCCGCTAGGCGGAGGATTAGCCTAGTGAGCCGCGGCGCCGGCCCTCATTGTGGTTTTGATTTGCTTTTCCATGATTGCTAGTGATCCTGAACATTTTTTCATGTGCCTGTTGGCCATTTGGATTTCTTTTTCTTTTTTTTTTTTTTTTTTTTGGACAGGCAGAGTGGACAGTGAGAGAGAGAGAGAGACAGGGAGAAAGGTCTTCCTTTACCATTGGTTCACCAGTGGCTGCTGCAGCTGGCGCACTGCAGCCGGCGCATGGCACCCCACCCAGGACTAGAATCTGGTGTGCTGGTGCCACAGGCGGAGGATTAGCCTATTGAGCCATGGTGCCAGCCTGGATTTCCTCTTTTGAAAAATGTTTATTGAGGTCCTTGGCCCATTTTTTTTTTTTTTGACAGGCATAGTGGACAGTGAGAGAGAGAGACAGAGAGAAAGGTCTTCCTTTTCTTGGCCCATTTCTTAAGTGGGTTCTTTGTTTTGTTGTTGTGGAGTTTCTTGATCTCTTTGTAGATTCTGGTTATTAAAACTTTATCAGTTGCATAGTTGGCAAATATTTTCCCATTCTGTCGGTTGCCTCTTCACTTTCCTGACTGTTTCTTTTGCAGTACAGAAACTTCTCAATTTGTTGTAATCCCAATTGTTAATTTTGGGTTTGACTGCCTGTGTCTCCAGGGTCTTTTACAAGAAGTCTTTGCTTGTGCCTATATCTTGCGGGGCTTCTCCAATGTTCTCTAATAATTTGATGGTGTCAGGTCATACATTTAGGTCTTTAATCCATGTTTAGTGGATTTTTGTACAAGGTATAAGGTATAAGGTATAAGGTAGACATCTTGCTTCATGCTTCTGCACATGGAAATCCAGTTTTCCCAGCACCATTTATTGAATAGACTGTCCTTACTCCAGGAATTGGTTTCAGATCCTTGATCAAATATAAGTTGGCTGTAGATGTTTGGGTTGATTTCTGGTGTTTCTATTCTGTTCCTGTTTCCTTACCAGTACCATGCTATCTTGATAACAACTGCCCTGTAGTATGTCCTGAAATCTGGTATTGTGATGCCTCCGGCTTTGTTTTTGTTGTACAAGATTGCTTTAGCTATTCGAGGTCTCCTGTGTCTCCATATGAATTTCAGCATCATTTTTTCCAGATCTGAGAAGAATGTCTTTGGTATTTTGATTGGTATCACATTGAATCTATAAATTGCCTTTGGGAGAATGGACATTTTAATGATATTGATTCTTCCAATCCATGAGCATAGAAGATTTTTCCATTTTTTTGGTATCCTTTTCTATTTCTTTCTATAAGATTTTGTAATTCTCATCATAGAGATCTGACATCCTTGGTTAAGTTTATTCCAAGGTATTGGATTGTTTTTATAGTAGCTATTGTGAATGGGATTGGCATTGCCTGTGTATACAAAGGCTGTTGATTTTTGTGCATTGATTTTATATCTTGCTTCTTTGCCAAACTCTTCTATGAGTTCCAATAGTCTCTTAGTAGAGTTCTTTGGATCCCCTAAATAAAGAATCACATCATCTGCAAAGAGGATAGTTTGACTTCTTCCTTCCCAATTTGTATCCCTTTAATTTCTTTTTCTTGCCTAATGGCTCTGGCTAAAAATTCCAGTACTATGTTGAACAGCAATGGTGAGTGTTGCTGTGGATTTGTTCTGAAAGGAGGAGTGAGGTGGGGGCAAGAGGCACGGAGTCACTACACAGACACTGGGAGTCAAGTGAAAGCAGGCCAGAGGCGAGCAACCCGAAGACTCGTATATTTCAGTTGGTACAGCGGCTTATATAGCCGAGGCAGCCAATCTGGTCAAGGGGCAGTTTATGCCTTATCCAATCACAACCTGTTGCCAAGCAGGCTCCACTGCCAGGTGGTTTCCCAGGTGGTTTCCCAAGACATTTCTGAGTAACTGATGTTCACTTGCCAGCTGCCATCTTGGCTGGCCTTCTCATTCCACCACTGGTGAGAGTGGGCATCCCTGCCTGGTACCAGATCTCAGTGGAAATGCTTCCCACTTTTCCCCATTCAATAGGATGCTGACCATGGGTTTTCCATCAATTTCCTCGATTGCATTGAGGAATGTTCCTTCTATACCCAATTTCCTTAGAGTTTTCATCATACAAGGGTTTTGTATTTTATCGAATGCTTTCTCTGCATCTATTGAGATAATCATATTGTTTTTCTTCTGCAGTTTGTTAATGTGGTATATCACATTGATTGATTTGTGAATGTTGAACCATCCCTGCATACCAGGGATAAATCCCACTTAGTCTGGGTGGAGGATCTTTCTGATGTGTTGTTGCATTCTATTAGCCAGAATTTTATTGAGGATTTTTACGTCTATGTTCATCAGGGAAATTGGTCTATAATTCTCTTTCTGTGCTGCATCTTTTTCAGGTTTAGTAATTAAGTTAATGTTGGCTTCATAGAAAGAATTTGGGAGGATTCCCTTACTTTCAATTGTTTTGAATAGTTTGAGAAGAATTGGAGTTAGTTCTTCTTTAAATGTCTGGTAGAATTCAGCAATGAATCCATCCAGTCCTGGGCTTTTCTTTGTTGGGAGGACCTTTATTACTGATTCAATTTCTGCCTTGGCTATGGGTCTGTTTAGGTTTTCTATGTCTTCATGGTTCAATTTAGGTAGGTTGCATGTGTCCAGGAATCTATCCATTTCTGATAGATTTCCCTGTTTGCTGGCATACAAGTCCTTGTAGTAATTTCTGGTGATTCTTTTTATTTCTGTGGTGTCTGTTGTTACATTCTCTTTTTCATTTCTGATTTTATTGATTTGGGTCTTCTCCCTCCTTTTTTTAGTTAGTTGGGCCAATGGGGTGTCAATTTTGTTTATTTTTTCAAAAAATCAGCCTCTCATTTTGCTGATCTTGTGAATTTTTTTGGATTCAATTCTGTTGATTTCTTCTCTAATTTTAATTATTTCTCTTCTCCTACTAGTTTTGGGTCTGGTTTGCTGCAGGTTTTCTAGATCCATGAGATGCACTGAAAGCTCATTTATTTGGTGCCTTTCCAATTTCTTGATGTAGGCACCTATTACTATAAAATTTCCTCTTAAAACTGCTTTTGCTGTATCCTATAAATTTTGGTATGTTGTGCTATTATCCTCATTTACTTCCAGAAAGTTTTTGATTTCTCTCTTGATTTCTTCTATGACCCACTGTTCATTCAGGAGCATGTTGTTCAGTCTCCATGTGTTTGCATATGCTCTAGGGATTCCTGAGTTGCTAATTTCCAGCTTCATTCCATTGTGATCTGAGAAGATGCATGGTATGATTTCAATTCTTTTGAATTTTCTGAGACTTGCTTTATGGCCTAGTATGTGGTCAATCCTGGAGAAAGTTCCATGCACTGCTGAGAAGAATGTGTATTCTTTAAGTGCAAGATAAAAAGTTCTGTAGATATCTGTTAGATCCATTTGGTCTACAGTGTTGATTAAATCTGCTGTTTCCTTGTTGATCTTCTGTCTGGTTGATCTGTCCATTGCTGAAAGTGGAGTGTTGAAGTCCCCCAGTACTATTGTATTGGAGTCTAAATCTCCCTTTAAGTTCCTTAACATATATTTTAAATAGCCCAGTGCCCTGTAATTAGGTGCATATATGTTTATAATAGTTACATCTTCCTGTTGAGTTGATCCCTTAATCATTATATAGTGCCCCCTTTGTCCTTCTTAACAGTTTTTGTGTTAAAGTTTATTTTGTCTGTTATTAAGATGGCTATGCCAGCTCTTTTTTGGTTTCTGTTGGCATGGAATATCTTTTTCCAACCTTTCACTTTCAGTCTGCATGCACCTGTGTTGGAAAGATGTGTTTCTTGTAAACAGAAAACAGATGGGTTTTGTTCCTTAATCCACTCAGCCAGTCTATGTCTTTTAACTCGAGAGTTGAGGTCATCTATATTCAATGTAACTATGGACAAGTAGTGACTTTGCCCTGCCATTTTTCCAAAGATATTTCTAATATATTCTTTGAACTTCCAGTGATCTTGTACTGAGAGATTTTCTTCCTTTACCTTCTTTCGTATTGACGACCATGTTTCTGTGTTTCTGTGTGTAACACATCTTTAACCATCTTTTGCAGGGCTGGATGAGTGGTGAAAAATTCTTTCAATTTCTGTTTGCTATGAAAGGTCTTTATTTCACCTTCATTCACAAGTGACAGCTTTACAGGATATAATATTCTTGGATGGCAGTTTTTTTCTCTTAATACCTGGGCTGTATCTTGCCCTTCCCTCCTAGCCTGTAGAGTTTCTTATGAGAAGTCTGCTGTGAGTCTAATTGGAGATCCTCTGAGAGTAATCTGACATTTCTCTCTTGCACATTTTAGAATCTTTTCTTTGTCTTTCACTGTGGTGAGTTTTATTGAAATGTGTTGTGGTGAGGATCTTTTCTGATTATGTTTATTGGGAGTTCTGTGTGCTTCCTGTACTTAAATGTCTCTTACTTTCTCCAAACCTGGGAAGTTTTCTGCTAGTATAAGAGTTCCTTTTTCCTACAGAGACACAGGACACACACGGACATTGTAAAAGTTCTAATCCACCTGCAGCTGGGTAGAGAACTTTGGCATTGCAGAACCAAAGTGAACCATAATGGCTCTTGTTTCCCCACCTCCCTTAACTAACATCCTTTTCCAGGGGAAATTGTCTTTACTCCTGTCTTTACCTCTCAAGCCCATTTGAGGAAAAAGAACTCCAACCAATCAAATAAACAGAAACCAACCAACCCTGAGTTCTGAATAATTTTCAAATGCTGGAGTCCTGATTGATGGCATCCACTGTGCTTTAAAATGTTTTCCTGTCTTCTCCCTCACCCCCTCCAGCCTGAAACCTCTTGTATTTGTCTTCATCCTCCTCTTTCTTTGTTATTTCAACCAGAGGAATGAACTTTGTATTGGAAATCTGGGGCCAGGTGTGAGGCATTTAGATAAACCTCAGAGGAGCAGCAAAGATTCAGAAGTTGGCAGAAAATATTGCAGTATGTGTTTCCTTAGGAACAGGATTAACAAAGAAAAGGAAAAGGAAAAGACCTTATAGCTAGCACATTTCAAAGACATGAGGTTGTACAAAATGAACACTGTAAATTGGTCCAACTCATAGAGAATTAAGGAGGCACCATTGAAAAATGTAAGACAAATACAGCAAATCTCTATCCAACACACACACATGCAAACACACACACACACACACCACTACATTTTATATTTTCTCTTCAACTCACGTTGACAGTGTCACAATTCGTTGACACTCAAATTCCAGAACACTGGCCAGAACACCTGATCCCACATGAGCAATATTCATATAACATTTCCACCATCAAGATTTCCAACCCTCTATACCAAAAACCGTCCTGTTATCATCCATCTCTTACATCTTTATTCCTCCCTCTCCCTCCCTGGCCCTCCCCTCCACAACAGTTCTTACCCTTTAGCTCCTCAGATTTCACTTGTAGCATTTCAAATGAACTCCAAGTCTTTTTTTTTTTTTTTTTGGACAGGCAGAGTGGACAGTGAGAGAGAGAGACAGAGAGAAAGGTCTTCCTTTTGCCGTTGGTTCACCCTCCAGTGGCCACCGTGGCCTGCGCGCTGCAGCCGGCGCATAGCGCTGATCCAATGGCAGGAGCCAGGTACTTATCCTGGTCTCCCATGGGGTGCAGGGCCCAAGCACTTGGGCCATCTTCCACTACACTCCCTGGCCACAGCAGAGAACTGTCCTGGAAGAGGGGCAACCGGGACAGAATCCAGTGCCCCGACCAGGACTAGAACCCGGTGTGCCGGCACCGCAAGGCGGAGGATTAGCCTAGTGAGCCACGGTGCCGGCCAAACTCCAAGTCTCTTATTTCAGCAATGCCCCCCTACACTGGCTCCCAAGAATGTTTCGTGGTCTTGCTCTAACCCCTAACTCTGGGGAAAGCCCAGATACTCCAGTCTCCGTTTCTCTTCAAGAGTCACTGAGCCTCACTGCAGAAAACCGAATGCACACCAATGCCCCTGATTCACTGCACTGGCATCTGCCTGAGGCTCAGGGGCTCTGCTTCTGCAGCATTTTCCAAGGGCATCCTCAATGCATCCTTGCAGCCATGCGATTGTTCTCTCGTGATCATTTTTGATGCCTAAACTCATATCTTCCTTCTCCATCTTTTCTTCTTAGGTGCCATGGCCTGCTCATTTTATAATCATTTTAAAATCATCCCCTCCCTTTTAGATTCTGTTCCCATTAGTATTTCATTCCTCCATTATCTTTTCTTAGATTCCATCCCACTCACACGACTTCCAGACTTTGATTCCCATTCACTCTTGCAATCAGTTCAGTCCTACAGAAAACTCTGCAGTTGGGGCCGGTGCTGTGCCATAGTGGGTTAACACCCTGGCCTGAAGCGCCGGCATCCCATATGGGTGCTGGTTCGAGACCCGGTTGCTCCACTTCCAATCCAGCTCTCTGCTATGGCCTGGGAAAGCGGAAGATGGCCCAAGCCCTCGGGCTCCTGCACCCATCTGGGAGACCTGGAAAAGTTCCTGGCTCCTGGCTTCAGATCGGCACAGTTCCGGCCATTGCGGCCAATTGGGGAGTGAACCATCGGATGGAAGACCTCTCTCTCTCTTTGCCTCTCCTTCTCTCTCTGTGTAACTCTGACTTTCAAATAAATAAATAAATAATCTTTTTTTTTTTAAAGAAAAATCTGCAGTGGTCTCTTCTTGGCCAAAGGAAACCCAAGGAACCGGCATCAACCCACACACAACAGGACCCCAACACATTCCTCCAGCTGGAAAGACATTATCTTCACCACTCTTCACTTTGGATCCATTGCCAGCCAGCCTGATTTGTCCCTCAAGATTCTGCCTCCTGAGCTCTCCTCAAAGAGCTTCTCTCCCACAGTGCTTACAGTGATCTTGCTTTCTCTTAAGCTCCACAGTAGGTCATTAGGGTCACCAAGAATGACTTCATCTCACACTGCCGTGGGTACTTTACTTCCATACCTGTCTCTATTGGAAGCTCCTAAGGAGCCTTGTTGATAGCTCTGTGTTCCTGCAGAGTTTGAAAAGGATCTTCCACAATGAGAGGAGTCTTCAAGAGTTCGTGGAAAATGTGTCCTATGAAAACCATGCATAAGTTTCAAATTTTTTTTTTGTTTAAAACAAACTTATCTTTTAAATCAATTTTCCACAAACTTTTTTAAAAAATATTTATTTGAAAGGCAAAGTTACAGAGCAAGAGTGAGAGAGAGGGGCAGACAGATCTTCCATCTGCTGGTTTATTCCCCAAATGGCCACAGTGGCCATAGCTGGGCTGACCCAAAGCCAGGAGCCAGGAGCTTCTTCCAGGTCTCTCATGTGAGTGCAGGAGCCCAAACATTTGGCACATCTTCTGCTGCCTTCCCAGGCACATTAGCAGGGAACTGGATAGGAAGTGGAGCAGCTGGGCTTGAACCAGCACCCATATGGGATGCCAGCACCACAGATGGCAGCTTTACCCACTATGCCACAGCACCTAGCCCCTCCACAATCCTTCTGAAGTACTCTCCTATAGGAACTGAATAAATATTTGTGAGAAGAGGGGGGAGGGAGGGAGGAGGGAAGGGGCGGGGAGGCTTCAGTAGATCTTTTCACCTCTCTGGGGCTTATCCTCTTGCCTGAAAAGGGAGAGCTTTCACCGTGGAGGTCTCTAAACAGCCCAACTCAAACACAGTAGTATTTCCTCTGCTAGCTAAATAAATTTTGAAAAATACTGACAAGTTCAGCTTGTCACTTCCCTAAGAAAAAAAAATCTGCTCCCCCCAGCAAGCCCCCACCAAATTGATAGTTCCAGGAACTGTCAATCATAGCATTGTCACCACCCAGGCTGACCACATTTAATTGTATTTAGTGGGGAAAGGTCTGGGGGGCGAGGCTGTGATCCCAGTGCTACCTGACATCTCCTGACCCACCCATTTACCCCCAGCATTTTTATGTGCACATATTTAAATTGCACATTGTTTCCCCCGACTTGAAATGAATTCCACAGAGTCCTCCTTTCAAAGGCTTATTGGGTCTGGTGAGAAATGATGACGGGAGCAGGGCCTGCCATTATTTATTTTTTAATATAATTTCCTGAATCAGTCTCACCTCTCCCCACTTGCACAGTCAAAGGGTAAATAGGCCACTGTCAGTGTGAAGGTAGCATTTTATTTACTTATTCATTTAGTTATTTTGGAGCTCCTATAGCAAAAGACCATAGTGAAAGCGCTTCCACTTTGCTACATAAATTAACTGTGGTTTGACTTTGTCCTTTTGGTGAACTGCACCCCATGTGGTACTGTAAAGGACATGCTGGTAAACTATTAAGTTTGTAGACTGGATAATACTACAGTAAATAAAATATGTATCATAGAGATATAATGTATGTTAATACTACAACCTCCCTCTAAAAGAACAGGATGGAACTGGAATAAGTAAGACTTTCTGGGAAAGTCACTTGATCAGCAGGGTCCCTGGTAACAGAAACTTAGAATGAGGCAACCCTACTCCTAGCTTACATTGCAAAGTAGTTTATTTTACAACAAAGATGCCCATACACAGTCTCATAAAATCCTTACGAAATCCTAACGAAGCCGGCAGAGGAGGAATCTTGCTTCTGCTTGGGTATCATTAACCCCATTCAAGAGATGACAGGCGTGGGTCCCTAGCTCCTGTCACTTGGCACTAGGAAGAGATAGAGCCACCCGCCAGGAGTCCTTGTCCTGCTTCTGTCAGCTTGCCACCATTCCATATCACATCCAACACACATAGACACAAGAAAATGAGAGCACAGACTTCCTAGGCCCCAGCTAGCTGGGACAGAACAAAGATAATGCATATTTGGAATGGCCCATGCAAGTGTTTAAACTGTTAAAAAAAATCACAATGTCTGCAAAGGCAATGATGCTGCTTGAACAATTACAGAATAACGCTGGCCTGCAAGTAGTGCCTCCTGCTGCAAACTTACAGTAATTTGACAATTAGTAATGAAACATACGCGTGTGCATGTATTATGTGTGATATATATTACAGATCATATTTGCTAATCATTTGTAGGAGAGTACCTCAGAAATCTTCTAGAAAAATGGAATTAAGTTTATTTTGTTGTTGCAAAAATATTTGAAATTCATGTTTAGTATTTTCATGACACACATTCTCCATGAAGATTTTGAAGACCCCCTTGTATTATTATATCATCAACAAATCTAGTGATTACGTAACTAAATCTGGTGGTATGAAATTCCTTTAAATGCCTACATTATAAATACACACACAGAGAATTAGACAGAAATAGTAAATCGTACAAGTGGTTTACTGGACCTTGTACATAGTTTGTCTCCTCTTTGTTAGTCCCCAAGCAACGGTTTTCAGTATCAGTGTCATCAGTTTGCCCTGGTGTTCTTGGTTGCTTTCTTAGCGTTCACCCTCATTTAGCCTCTGGTTGCCCTACGCTACTACCTATCCTCAACACACACACACACACACACACACACACACATTTTAATTCCAGGTCTCTATGCTTTTGCTTTTGCTAGTTGTTCTAGTTGCAAGAAGCTTCCCACCTCCTGACTCAACATCATTCATCCTATAAAATTCAAGCATTCTCTGCAGACTTGCCTTGAACCCCCAACTTGAATAGTATCCTTCGGGGATGGGCATTTGGCACAGTGGTTAAGAAGGCGTTTGGAGTGTCTGGGTTCAATCCTGGCTTAGATTCCAATTCCAGCTGCCTGCTAACATGTATCCTAGGAGGCAGCAGGAAAGGATGGTGATGGCTCAAGTTCTTGGGTCTCTACATATGGAAGATCCACAGGGAGGCCCTCGCCCCAGTGCTAGGTTCAGCCTGGCCCAGTACTGGCTGTTGCAGGCATTTAGGAAGTGACCCAGTGGATGAGAGATGATGTGTTTGTCTGTCTATCTCTCTGCTATTCAAATAAATAAAAACAGGAAAATAAAAACTTGAGTAGGGCCCTGCCTCTGTGTCTTTTTGAGTGCCCTGAGCACTCTCCTAGCTCTCACCATTCATGCTTCCTGTTTACATATTCTTTCCAGTGAACCAGAGTGCAGTTGCCTAGGGATTCCTACTAGTCCTGAGTGACAAGAGCTGGTGCCCAGTGCCAGGGCATGAGAGCAGGGGCTATCAGCCTGGTGGTGATTCAGAGAATCAGCCCCTCTCACAGACAACTAGCCATGGCTAACTGCTGTATTTCCGAACTGTTCACTAACCCTCATCTTCAGCACATCCTGACTTTTGTAAAGTTTCTCTCCCTGGTTTTCATTTTCCTTCTATTTCTCATCATCAATGATGCCACCCCTCATCATCCCAAAGGATGCTCTCAGTCCCATAATCTGACCATCTTTGGCAACAGCAAGAATTTTTTCTATAAAACTTGCAATCACTTAGGATGTCTTTTACAACAATTTGCTAAAAAAATCTGTTTTTACTTATGAAATTTGAAGTCTGGAACTTGCTTTGACAGGCACAATTAATATTTTCCTTGAAAACAAACAACAGTATATCATTCTTAACCACTGGTTTGACAAAGATACAAAACAAAGTTTGACAAAACTATATTTGCAGCAATACTAATACATACAGGCATTTATTCTTCTTTGTTGTTTGTTCTTTGATTTTTTTTTCTTTTTTAATTTTAGCTCCCACATACAAGGGAGACCATGTGGTATTTGCCTTTCTGTGTCTGGCTTATTTCCTCTAGTTGTATCCATTTTGATTCAAATGGTAGACTTTTATTCTTTTTATGTAGCTGAATAATATTCCCCCTATATATATGTATATATATAAAGATATATATATATATATATCTTTATCCATTCTTCTGATGATGGATGCCTTGATTGACTCCATATTTTGTATATTATGAATAGTGCTACTATAAACATGGAGGTGCAGGTATCTCTTTGATACAATGTATTCAACTCTTCTGGATATATACCTAGTAGTGGGACTATTGGGTTATGGGACACTTCTATTTATACTTGTTTTTTTAAGAACTCTCCATGTAGTTTTCTACAGGGCTACACTAATTTACTTTCCTTCCATTATTGTATAAGTGTTCCACTGTCTCCACATCTTCACCAGCATTTGTTACTTTCTATATTTTTGATAACATTCATTCTGACAGGGCTGAGGGAACAGCTCATTTTGGTTTGATTTGCATTTCTCTCACAGCTAATGACATTGCATTTTTTTCCCCATTTATCTGCTGGCTATTTGTATTCCTTCTTTTGAGAACTGCCTGTTGTGGGCCTTTGCCCATTTCTGCACTGGATTTGTTGTTTTCTTTTTCTTTTTCTTTTTTTTTTTTTTTTTTTGACAGGCAGAGTTAGACAGTGAGAGAGAGAGACAGAGAGAAAGGTCTTCCTTCCGTTGGTTCACCCCCTAAATGGCCACCACAGCTGGCACGCTGCGCCAATCTGAAGCCAGGAGCCAGGTGCTTCCTGGTCTCCCATGTGGGTGCAGGGCCCAAGGACCTGGGCCATCCTCCACTGCCTTCCTGGGCCACAGCAGAGAGCTGGACTGGAAGAGGAGCAACCAGGACAGAACCGGCGCCCCAAATGGGACTAGAACCCGGGGTGCTGGCACCTCAGGCAGAGGATTAGCCTAGCGAGCAGTGGCACCAGCCAGGATTTGTTGTTTTCTTTGTGTTGAGTATTTTGAGTTGCTGGTATGTTCTGGATATTAATCTGTTTTGGGATAGGAAGCTCACAAATACTTTTTCTCATTTTGCTGTATGTTTCTTCACTCTATTGATTATTTCCTTT
Source organism: Oryctolagus cuniculus (assembly GCF_051225735.1). Lineage (NCBI taxonomy): Eukaryota > Metazoa > Chordata > Mammalia > Lagomorpha > Leporidae > Oryctolagus > Oryctolagus cuniculus. The sequence goes on along the minus strand of NC_142880.1, from coordinate 63,623,376 downwards.
ACTGTGCAGAAGCTTCTGATTTTGACACAATCCCTTTTATCTAGCTTTGCTTTTGTGGCCTGAACTTTGGAGGTCTTATCCAAGAAGTCATCTCCTACACCAATGTCTTGAAGTGTTTCCCCTGCATTTTCTTCCACCAACTTCCTAGTCTCAGGTCTTAAATTTAGGTCTTTGATCTACCTCGAGTTGATTTTTGCGTTTGGTGTATGGATCAAGTTTCATTCTTCTACATATATACATCCAGTTTTACCTGCACCGTTTATTAAAGAGATTATTCTTTCTCTAATTTATGGTCTGGGCATTTTCATTAAAAATCAATTGACTGTATGTGTATGTGGATTAATTTCTGGGCTTTCTACTTTGTTCCATTGAACTATGTGTCAGTTTTTAAGCCAGTACCATGCTGTTTTCATTATTACAGCTTCGTAGTACGCTTTGAAGTCAGGTATTGCGATGCCTGCAGCTTGACCTTTTTTTCTCAGGATCACTTTGACTATTCTGGGTCTTGTGATTCCATATGAATTTGGGGTTTGTTTTAACTAATTCTGTAAAGAATGTCATAGTGTTATGATAGGGATTGCATTGAATCTCTAGATTGCATTAGGTAGTATAGACAATTTAATGATACCTATTCTTCCAATCTTTGAGTAAAGAATAGATTCGTATTTCTCTTTTGTTTGCTTGTGTGTGTCCTTGATGATTTCTTTCATTAATTTGCCATAATTTTCACTGCAAAGATCTTTCACTTCTTGATTAAATTTATTCCTAAATATTTGTGTGGCTACTACGAATGGGGTTTCTTTTTTGATTTCTCTTTCAGCAAGTTGATCAAGTCTATTCTTTTCTGTATGTTTATTTTGTAACCTACAACTTTATTGAATTGATTTTTCAGTTCTATCAGCCTTTTGATGGAATATTGAGGTTTGTCAATGTATAACTATGTTATCTGTAAACATCCATATTCTGACTCCCTCCTTTCCAGTTTTGATATCTTTTCTTTCTTTCTCTTCCCTAAGTGCTCTTGCTAATACTTCCAGTGCTATATTGAATAAGAGTAGTGAAAGTGGGCATGCTTGTCTTGTTCCAGCTCTGAGGGGGAAAAGCTGAAAGTATTCAGTATGATATTGTGTGTTGGTTTGTCATATACAGCCTTTATGACCTGTTATTATTTTAAAATTGACTGTATATGAGTGAAATATACATAGTTTCATTTTATTATTGTTTATAGTCCTTGCCTATATTCCTGCTGAACTGTGAACATTTTACATGCTAAGCTCTTTGTTTAGGGGAATGTTAAGCCTTTGACTATAATATAAATTAAAAATACGCTATCTCAAAAATTTAAAAAGAAAGGAGAGGAGAGGAGAGGAGTGAAATATCATTATATTCTTAGAATTGTATCTACGAACTACACTGAATTTGTTCTCTTTGTATTATTATCACATTAACATAAGAACTATGGTATAGTGATCATCATGCATTTGCTATGACCTTGAGAAATAATACATCGATAATTGCTTAAAAATAAAATAAATTTTAAAAAATAAAAACACACACAGAAAAAAGTGTCATGCACTTGAGAAACTTTACATAGATAGATTCAGGTTGTGCCTTATTTCAGACTTCATGTTTTCAACAAGTACTTTTGTGAGAAGAGTAAATGACTTGAAAATTATTCAGCATTTGATAAGCGTATTCAAAAATGAGTACTGGTCTTCTTCCATCCTCCCGTAATGAATACACTCTCACAAATTTAGTCTACATGGTGGATACTTTTCAAAGAAATAGGTAGGCTTAAACAGTTTTTTTCTCTTCTATAGTTCTTGTCTCACTGCTATCATCCCTGTGAGGCTGTGCCACTGGTGAAGGCAGATTGTCACCTTCTTCACACAGTGCCTAAAGACATTCCTACAATCACAAAACTTGCCTACTGCAAGGTGCTACCACCAGTCGTGCAGGGCATTTGCACTTCTGCCCATGCTGTCATGCTGAGGGCTTGGAGGCAGGCTTTCTGCTGTGATGAGGTGAAAACATTGCCTCTCTGCACGGAGTAGCTTTGCCCCATGTCCCACATGGTGCTGAATCCCTATCTCCTCTATATCCAAGATTTGGACATCCTTCCACAGAGAGATGGACTGTCAGCTTTATCTCTTAAAGGAATAGGCTTCTTTCAATTTTTATATGTTTCTTTATTTTCATTTTATTTGAAAGAGAGACAGAGTGAAATCTCTCATCTGCTAGTTCATACCACCAAATGGCCACAATAGCCAGGCTGGGTCATACCAAAGGCAGGACCCAGAATCTCCATCTGAGCCTCCCATGTGAGTGGCAGGGACTCAAGTACTTGAGCCATCTGCTGCCTCCTAGGATACAGGAAGCTTTATCAGAAGCAGTGGAGCCAGAACTCAGACCCAGGCACAGAAATATGAGATACAGACACCCCCAAACTAACTCATCCACTGTGAGGACCGAGCTTGCTAACAGTCATATTTGTCCTGCCTTGTTTTAATACAGGATTTCCATCCTTATGCATATGGGATCCTACAAACATGCCCTTTTTGGTAGTTGAATCAGGAATCTAGTTTGGATGCAGCCTGGGACAATGCATGCTACATTTTTGCTCAACCCAGTGCAAAATGAATATGAATATTTAGGCATCTCAAGTATAGTCTTAAATTTATCAGTCACAAGCAGAGTCTCCGAATATGTATTTGGTTTTTATTAAAACCCTTTCCAAAAGGAGTCTACAAAATATAATTTTTTAAAAGTACAAAATTTAAAAATATTAAAAACTTTGAGCATGTGGTTCTTAAGAAAAAGCAGAAGTCTTCAAGGAAAATGTGAACACACACAGGATTCAATCCAGATGAACCCAACTATTAAGGGAATTACTTTAAGGCCATTCTCATAGACTTGTTTTCTCACTCTCTACCCAACTTTGATGTGGAGACACCAGCTTGGTGCCTTTGATTATAAACAGAGCACTACTGGAAAATTGCTAGTTTGGAAAAGAGCAACAATAGTGATTGGGTGAATGACAACAAAGACTATATAAGGAAACGTTCAAGGAGATAAATGTCTATATTTATATGAGATGTATTAAGCACAAACTCGCATCTGAAATGTGTATCTGTGCCTGTATATAGAATAGCTACTGATAAACAAGTATTTCCCTTTTACATATGACATCTATTATGTTTTGTTCTGGGAAAGACTTGGTATCAGTGGCGGGAAGGGGCTAGAATGAACCATCTTGGCCATTTGCCCCATTTGGGGCACCACGATGCAATCTTGGATGATGCATATTAGCAGTTGTCCAGTGGGGCAAATTGCGGGCGAAACCATACAAGCTATGAACTTCCTCCATGTTTGTCCTTAATCCACTGGTGTTCTTCAGGAAAACATAATTGCAGCTAGACACAGTATTTGCTGATACCCTACATGTATCAGAACTGATACGATGGGGAATCTGAAACAACTGACAATTCTGTAATGAATGTTTAATTTACCTATCCATAAAAATGCATATATTTGTAAAGCACTTTCACACGTGTTCATTGAACATTCATGATAATCTCTTAAAGAAAGCAAACCTCAGAAGGGTAGGTGACTTGCCCAATCACCCAGAGTAGAAAACTGAACTTGAGGGCGGTGCCACGGCTAACTAGGCTAAACCTCCGCCTGCGGCGCTGGTACTCCAGGTTCTAGTTCCAGTTAGGGTGCCAGTTCTGTCCCAGTTGCTCCTCTTCCAGTCCAGCTCTCTGCTGTGGCCCGGGAAGGCAGTGGAGGATGGCCCAAGTCCTTGGGCCTGCACCCGCATGGGAGACCAGGAGGAACCACCTGGCTCCTGGCTTCAGATCAGCACAGTGTGCTGGTCGTAGCAGCCATTTGGGGGGGTGAACCAATGGAAGGAAGACCTTTCTCTCTTTCTCTCTCACTAATTCTGCCTGAAAAAAAAAAAAGAAAGAAAGAAAGAAAGAAAGAAAGAGAGAGAGAGAAAACTGAGCTTGAACTCAGGTCTTAAGAGTCTAAGTTCAAGTTTACCATATCACAACTTTTCTTACATGTTACAACTTCCTATTTCCTTCCTATCCATCTCCACAAGGAATTGGCCATCTTAGGGTGAGCTAAGCATGTAGGTGATGATCAAAGGATGAGGGACTCATTGTACTACTTTACAATTCCTTGTTTTGTAAATTTAGAAGTATTCTATAAGAAAAAGTTTTCTTTTAGTTTTTAAAATAAAATAAGGAAATAACCATTAATGCTCTGGTATGAAAATTAACGGTAAAAGTACTGCATGATCAAACACTATAATGGCATATACTCTTCATACTATCTTTTGCATATGTCAAAAGATCGGTACGTTGTCTATAAACTTACGATCTCTTCTACCAATGAGGGTTGGATTTTTTTTAAAAATTTTCAAATTCAAAAGTATTAGAAGGGTGAATGAAATTACAGATAAATTAAATACTTATACAATATTTTTTCAATAAAATTAAACATATCCAAGTTGATATTTTTTAAAAAAAGAAGAGGGGCTGGTGTTGTGGCACAATGAGTAAGAGAATGCCAGTATCCCATACTGGGGCTGGTTTATGTCCCGGGTGTTCCACGTGTGATCCAGCTCCCTGCCAATGGCCTGGGAAAAGCAGTGGCTGATGGCCTAGGTGCTTGGGCCCTTGCCACCCTTGTGGGAAACCTGGAAGAAGCTCCTGGCCTGGCTCAACCCTGGCCATTGTGGCCAACGGAGAGTGGACCACTGGATGGAAATCTTTTGTGCTCTCTCTCTGTGTAACTCTGACTTTCAAATCAACAAATAAATCTTAGAAGAGGAGAAGGAAAGAGGAGGAAGAATAGGAGAAGGAAAGAGGAGGAAGAAGAAGAGAAGGAGAATGATAGGCATTCAGAGCAGGGAGAGACCATTCACTTCCAAATCAATTGATAAGGAAGAGTTAGTTCATGCAGGAGATAAAATTTGATTTGGATTTTGAAAAACTGGTAAAATTTTGAAAGATGAAGATGCGCAAAACGACATTCTCTTAAGAGTCGCCAACACTGGGAAGAACAGAGCATACTTAACAACTGGCCTTGGTTGAAATTTAGGGGACATAAAGGAGAACAGTGGAAAACAATTCTCACATTGCAAATTGGATTCAGATTATAGAGGCCCTCGAACACCAGGAAAAGGCATTAGGTCCCCGTGGAAGGATTTAAAGCAAGGTGTCTTGGAAGCTGTGTGGAGCATGGGTTAGAGAAAGGAAAGATTCGAGGGGGAAGACCAGGTAAGGGTCTATTAGAAAGTTCCATTGAGGAAAACACCAACATATTTTGGGGTATTGGCAGTGGAAATAAATAAAGGAAAGACCCACATGAAAAACTTCATTCACTAATTAGATAGAGCGAGCCAAAAAGGTGGGAAAAGATCAAAGAAGTATCCAGAAAATGGAGCCCAAGAGGAAGTGCTGATTTGAAGCACAGCACCATAAGCTTGCTTTTGGATATTTCAATTTTAAGGTTATGGTAGGATAGTCACACAGTATGACATCCAACAGAATCCAAAATGAGACCAGCTTGTTGAAGTCAGGTCAGGGCATAAAGCAGAAATTTAGAAACTATTGGCCGGCGCCGTGGCTCACTAGGCTAATCCTCCGCCTATGGCGCCAGCACCCTGGATTCTGTCCCAGTTGCTCCTCTTCCAGTCTGGCTCTCTGCGGTGGCCCGGAAGGCAGTGGAGGATGGCCCAAGTGCTTGGGCCCTGCACCCACATGGGAGACTAGGAGGAAGCACCTGGCTCCTGGCTTCGGATCAGCGCAGTGCTGGCCATATTGGCCATTTTGAGGGGTAAACCAACGGAAGGAAGACCTTTCTCTTTCTCTCTCTCTCTCTCTCTCTCTCTAACTCTGCCTGTCAAAAAAAAAAAAAAGAAATTTAGAAACTATATTCGTAGACGTTACTAATGAGGCATGAGAGCAAATTAGGAGGTTATCAAAGAGTATACTGAAAGGACATATGGGAGCAGACGAGAAATGAAAGGAGTGGAAGGAGGAGAGGAGAACAAAATGACGTTGCAAAATGTCTTATTTGATGAATAAAGGCAAAGAAGCCAGAAAGGAGATGGATGGGCAGTGGTAAAGGGAACAGAGGAGCAAAAACAAAACAAAAAACTTCTCAAGAAATGGAAGAAGAGGGAGGATTTCCAGGTTATCAAACAGAATGAAGCATCATGAGAAGAATTTCCTTTTCCCAATAAATCCTGAAACCAACAAAATTACACATTGAGTAAATAACCCCATGGCCCCCACCAAAAAAAAAAAAATGTGCAGCAGCAACCAAACCAGAGAAGGGCACAATCTCATGCCTTAAACATTAAAAAAAAAAAGCATTGGCTGATGAAAGACAGAACACTGGGCCAGTGGGGTGGCAATGCACATCACTCTAGCTCCATACCTAGGAGCCCTACGAGAGCACTAGCTAGTTCCAAAGGCATCTCATTCATATCTCAAAATTGAGAGAAGTTTCCTGAGATGCTAATGCTCTATGTGGGGAATATCAGAAAATGTTGTTACACGGTGGAAACAGTGGGTTTCTGTGACAGTGAACCTGAGTAATGTCATCCCAAGTCTCTTCCCTGCATTTTGACCTCTCAGAAGGACAACAATCACCTGCCAGCCTAATTGGTGCCACTCTCCACCCATAAAGTTTAAGTGTTATTACAAGCCTGGCTTCAGGCTAACTCCTAAAGTGTGTGTAAAGGAATGTTGCAACACAAGTGCCTTTCCTGGCTCCCTACTGATTAGTAAATGTATAAAATCTTACCCCTTCTGCCATACTGTGTGGAAAATTCTTACTAGTTTTGCCCAGATTGCCTGTTGCCCCAGGCTGGACGCTCATACATGAACTGCCCTACCAATCTCTCTTCTTACATGGAGTTTCTCTCTAATCCTTAGTTCTCAGGATTCCTTCTCAGTTCAGAGAGTAACATGCCCTGTCAACATTCAGGCAAAATTATATCTTTGTGATGGCCTTGAAGACTTCAAGAGTAAAGATGAAATTGGAGAAGAGACTCAAACTTTGAGAATAAAATCCTTCAATTTCATGAAGAAAGTACTCACACAGTGAATAAACAGTAAAATTTCAGAAATGTTGGGTTGAGCCCTAATACTCTAATGGGCTCTCTCTACCTCCAGATTATAGAAAAAAATTAAAGAATATGAAAACTAAGGCCGGCGCCGCGGCTCACTAGGCTAATCCTCCGCCTAGCAGCGCCGGCACACGGGGTTCTAGTCCCAGTTGGGGCGCCGGATTCTGTCCCGGTTGCCCCTCTTCCAGGCCAGCCCTCTGCTGTGGCCAGGGAGTGCAGTGGGGGATGGCCCAGGTGCTTGGGCCCTGCACCCCATGGGAGACCAGGAAAAGCACCTGGCTCCTGGCTCCTGCCATCGGATCAGCGCGGTGCGCTGGCCGCAGCGCGCCGGCCGCGGCGGCCATTGGAGGGTGAACCAACGGCAAAAGGAAGACCTTTCTCTCTGTCTCTCTCTCTCACTGTCCACTCTGCCTGTAAAAAAAAAAAAAAAAAAAAAAAAAAAAAAAAAAAAAAAAAAAGAATATGAAAACTAAGCTTTAGAAGTGAGGATTTTGAGGTAAACACATAGGTCTCAGATGGGAAGGAGAATGCCTGCGCTACATTAGGGCAAAAAGATGTCTGGATCAAGAGATCAGGAAGCAAAAGATTTATATGTAAAATAATCAAAACTCAGAAGAAAATTCTTCACTATCCTCTGAGCTATACTAAGAAGATAAATTAGGGGCCAACGTTGTGCCATAGTGAGTAAAGCTGCTGCCTGCTACATCTGCATCACATAGGGGAGCCAGTTTGTTTTCTAGCTGCTCTGCTTCTGATCCAGCTCCCTGCTAACAGCCTGGGAAAGCAGCATACGTTGGCCCAAATCCTTGAGCCCCTACCATCCACATGGGAGACCCAGATAAAACTCCTGGCTCCTGGCTTCAGCCTGACCCAGCCCTGGCTGTTGTGACCATCTGGGGAGTAAACCAGCAGATGGAAGATAAATTCATTCTCTCTCTCTCTCTCTCTCTCTCTCTCTCTCTCTGAATCTGACTTTCAAATAAACAAATAAAACTTAAAAAAATCAGTAAGACAATAAACTCAATCAAAGACTCATAGTGAAGATTATCAGATTGGAAAGTCAAGAAGCAAGAAAATCAGTTGAGGAGGGAAATGTCATTATACCTCTATGATTAAATCTGAGACTATGAGAAATAGATTGGGCCCACCAAATCTTAAACCTACCACTATGTATAGGAAATCCAAACATTTTTAAAACAGAGGTAAATCTAGTCAATGAAAATATTGTTTATACAGAGAATAAAATTAATACAACATAGCAATTAGTTATAAAAGAGTTCAACAAATGGGATAGCAAAAGTAATGTTATACTACAAGCAAATTTTACTAGAATAAAAAAATGTCAACCTGAAGATCATACAACTCTGTTTAAAAAAACAATTAATGGAGACCGCTTATACTGCTAAGACATTTTATAATTCATTTCAAGAATAAAGAATATAGTTGCTAGATATCTAGACAATCAAAACCAATAATCTCGAGGGTGGAAATACCAAATCCTCCCCGATCTTCTCCGAGCCACATTAAAGCCAGAAGACAGTATTGAAACATCAGAGAGTCTGAGAGAGATAATAGTGTATTTCAAGATTATGAGAACTAGCCAAGACATTTGCACATACAAAAAAACTTTCGCAAACATTAGGTTGTACATTTAAAATATATAAAATTGCTGACAATTACATCTCAATAAAGCTGTTTTTAAAAACCATTGGTTTATCTTATTTTGCTTTTTAATGAGAAGAGTACACACTTTTTATTTATATCAGTATTTATAAGTTTTAGTGTACAACCCAATGTATTTTGACCAATGTAACCATAACCCTAATAAAGATTGAGAATGTTTCAGTTACCTCAAACTGTTCCCTGAAGTCCTTTTCTAGAAAATACTTCCATAGTCTTCTGTTATTTTATCATAATAGATTAATTTATTATGTCCTTAAATTCACATAAACAAAACCACATAACATCACTATTTTGCTTCTTTAGCTCAAAAATAATTTTCTGTGTTTCATTCACATTGTGGTATGCATTGCAGTTCTTTCTTTTTTATTGCTGAGTAGTATACTATACTTTTCCATTTTAATGTTGATGACGTTTGGGTTGCTTCCAGTTTAGGGCGCTTATAAATAAAACTGTTATGAACATTTATATGAGTTATGAGTTTTTTGGTAGGATAGATACATTCCTTTCTTTTGGCAATATAGTTAGGAATGGAAATATTTGGTCATAGGAAAGATCTATGTTTAACTTTACTCAAGAGTGAGAAACAGTTTTCCAAAGTGGTTGCATTATTTTATACTCCCACCAGCAATCTATGAGAATTCTAATTTCTCCATATCCACAACAGTAATATTTAACAAATATAGAAATATTTGCATTTTCCACTTTTTTCCTAGGATAACTAAAGAAAGTCTCTTTTCCAAGAAAATGCTCCATTGCTCTTAGTTGTCAAATATATTGACATGAAATCTATTATAATAGCTCCCTTATCTTCATAATGTCACTGGACCTGGACAGATGTCTTCTGATTTGTTTCTTTCTTTTTGAATCAGTTCCCTGTAAGTTTATTAATTTTATTAGATTTTAAGGAATCAATTTTTGCTTTTTTTGATGCCCTTTATTGTTTGCATGTTTTCTATTCCATTGAATGTTCATTTCTTCCCATTATTTCCTTCCTTCTACACTTTTAGTTTTATAAGTCCTGCAAATTGATTTCTTTTTAGGAAGCAATGAACAGATGAAGACAGGAAGAAAAATGATATATTCAATTATATCAAATCTTTATATCTGTGAACAAAAAACATTAGAAGTAAAGTCATTGGAATTAGCAAATAAGAGATCATCAGTGTGATTTTCAAGATGTTTCAGTGTGTACAAATTTTGGATCAAAATCATTGAGCTCCAGGAAAGAAATTTGTTACTCTTTTTGACTATCCAATACATGAATCGAATTTCCTTTGACAATTCTCAACACTCTCCAACTGAAACACATACACACAAACACATGATGATTCTTGAAAGGAGCCAAAACCTATTTCTCACTAGACACATGGAAAAACCCAGAAATTCACTTTCCCAAGAAAACTTGCAGGGAGGGTAAATGCCTCAGGTAAATATAACCCAGGCTCTGCCAGCCAGACACTCCAACCTTATATTAAGGGCCATGAGAAATTCTGCCTGACAGCAGGGTGTTATGGCTTGAGTATGTCCCCCAGATTCACCTGTTGTAAACTTAATCCCCAATTCCACAGTGTTGCGGGTAAGACCTTTAAGAGGGCATTAGCACCGGAGGGCTCTGCTCTTGGGAATGGACTGATACTGTTACTGCAGGAGCAGAATCCTAATGAAAGCAAGTTCCACCTTCTCTCTCTCTCTGTTGTGCTCGCTTGTCCTGCTTTGCACCATCGAATGACATAGCACGAAGGCCAATACCAGATGTAAACATTTTGATGTTAGACTTCCCAGCCTCAAGAACTGTGATTAACATATTTTTCTTTATAAATCCAGTCTGTGAGGGCCAGTGCTGTGGCGTAGTAGGCTAAACCTCTGCCTGTGGTGCCAGCAGCCCATATGGGAGCCATTTGTCTCCAGGCTACTCCTCTTCCAATTTAGCTCTCTGCTTATGGCCTGGGAAACAGTGGAAGATTGTCCAAGTGCTTGGGCCCCTCTACCCACATGGGAGACCTGGAGGAAGCTCCTGGCTTCGGATTGGACCAGCTCCAGCCATTCTGGGTCATTATGGCCATATGGGGAGTGAACCAGCAGATGGAAGACCTTTCTCTGTCTCTCTGTAAATGTACCTCTAAAATAACTAACTAAATAAATAAATAAAATCTTAAGAAAAAATAAACCCAGCCTGTGATGTTTTATTTTAGCAACACAAAGGGGACAAAAACACCAGAGTTGCAGAACTATTACATTTCTGGGGACAGTGATGATAATGGAATTATGAGGGCATCCATCCAGTGTCCATATGGCAGTGTGGGCAGTAAAAACTACAAAATCCAGAATTACCAGAGATATTTCCACCCACTGACTTCACTACTAGCTATACAGCTCTACCAAGTTTTGGTGAACTACCTGGCAACATAATCAACTCATTCTGTACTGAAATTAACCACCTTTCATTTTTGTTGCTTCCAACTAGAACTCAATTAAAAGTTGAAGTCAAACTGGGCAGGTAACGGTAAACAAGCATCTTCCTCAACTCTATTTACTTATTTTTAAAAGCAGAGAGAGAACTCTTCCATCTGCTGTTTCACTCCCCAGATATCCGCAACAGTCCAGACAACCAGGCCAAAGCCAGGAGCCTGGAACTCATGGCCTCCTATGTAGGTGACAGAGACCCAACTACAGATGCACCAACTGCTGCCTCCAAGGCTGTGCATTAGCAAGACTGGAAGTAGAGCTGGGACTTGAACCCAGAGACTCTGGATATGGGATGTAGGCAACACAATTGGTTGTGCCAAACACCAGGCTCTCCTTGAACACAAATTTAAAAAATGATACCCACTTCAGTGCCATTAAGATTATTAGGCAAGATAGCATATAAGAAATACTTGATGTGAAGTTGGTGCTGAATAAAGTTAGTTCAGTAACAATCAACAATTATAAACTCTTGAAAAATTGTTATTCAATCTCATTTTAAAATCATCACTGAATCCATATGTCATGGATCTCAATGGTCAATAAGAAACCTTGTGGAGCAGATAAAAAACTTATATAATATTGACTTTCAGGATTTTAAGCAAGGAAATACAGGCATAGACACTAACTCAAGAGGAGGCAGGATTGAAATAAGTTTTTTGTGTGTGTCATTTTAGGAGTGTTAAGACCAGGATTTCTTGGTAAGATAACAAGTAGGAACTAATAAAGAGCAATTTATACAGAAAAAAAAGCAATGGACAAAAGTGCTTCAAAGATATCAAGGTTCTTGATTAGAATTATCTTTGGTTATAAAAATAAGGAAGCCATTGGAGAATTTTACAGACAAGTCACCACCAGGCATAACGAACAAGAAGTATTAGACAGGTGAGGGAAAGTTCCTGTTTAAGTTAAATCTATACATACTCTGTATCTTGTCATCATAAAATTGAATTGTTTATTGAAAAAGGCAAGAAGCTCTCCTGTGATTTTCAACTCTTAACCACAAAAGTTTTATAGTTATCTCCCAAGGAATGTAAACTTTGACTACAAAGCTATGATGACTACAAATCTTCCTTTCCATAGTTGTTGTAAAAATTATATTTGGACATTTTATGTTTACTATAAAAAGTTTTGGTAGGATATGTTTGTTGTAGTAAATGGGGATTTTATGCTCATAAATCATAATGCATACACCCGTTCTGTGCTGAGGGTGACCCACTCTACAAACCTCCCAATTGTATTCTCTAAGTCACTACTCTACGTAGCAGACTCTTCTGGCTCATGCTTCTCTTCAAAACGTGCATAAAAATTAAATTTGCAATTCCAACAGATAGGCTTCTCACATGAGGCTCGTGTCTCTAGTGTCTTCCTCATGCTCCCCTAGAGAGAGCGGTTTTGGACTAGCAATATGGACGATAGTCAGACTGGAAAGCATCAGGAAGTAACAGCAGTGCGGGAATGGAGTCCAGCAATGTCGCTTCAACTTTAAGGTGTTGGAAGTAAATGGTGGGACAGGAAGATAAGATGCTAACTCAAGAGGGTCAAAGGTTAAAGAAAATAGTGGTTTCTTAAGTGGCAATGCACTTGTTTGTAAGAGGAGGAAGACCAAGAGCCATGAGGAGAGTGATGGGAAACTCAAGAGAAAGGGAATGAGTAATGAAATAAAAAAATATGGGAATCAAGTATTGGGCTGGGGGAGAGGGGAGCAGTGCTGTGGCATAGTAGGTTAGGTTTCTGCCTGTGATGCCAGCATCCCATATGGTTGAGTCCCAGGTGCTTGTCTTCTGATCCAGCTCCCTGCTAATGGCCTGGGAAAGCAGTGAAAGATGGTCCAAGTGCTTGGGCCCCTGCACCTATGTGAGAGACCCAGAAGAAGCTTCAGGCTCTTGGCTTCAGATCAGCCCAGCTTCAGCCCTGCCGCCATTTGGGGAGTGAACCAATGGATGGAAGACCTCTCTCAATCTGTCTCTCTCTCTGACTCTCCCTCTCAGTGTCTGTAATTCTGCCTCTCAAATAAACAAACCTCTTTAAAATAGAAGAAGAAGTGTGGGACTTGGGAGGGCTTGGGAAGGAAGAACGACACTACTTCCTTTCCACAGAAATCTTTAGTAAAAGGCGAAAGATTTATACGATCTGAAGAGAAAGCAGAGTAGGACAGTTCTTCCTTTGAGAATAAAGAGAAGGAATAGATAGTGGAAATTTTAGTACATGAAAGCTCTTAGTCAGACATTTTAATATTCCATTAAGAGAAAAAGGCAGAGAAGTTGTTTTAGCGGTTAGAGGCATGTTTGGAAAACGTCCAGAAGAGAATGCAATGGACAAGCATCAAGAGTTGAGTAGCAAGAATTACCGAGCAGCAGTAAGGACCCAAATGAAATGCTAGTGGATCCAATTAGCAGAGTTCCTTGAATTTTTCTAGCTACTTGTGGGTCTAGAGAATCTCTAGCAGCCACTGAAATATTAAGGACACTGGTCTTTCCATAAGATCTGTAGCTTCATGGAAAGACCCAAGAGTGAAACAGAACTGCATATGCATGGACAGAGCTGGGCAGCAATGGGGCTCACACATTAATGTCCAGGCCGTGGGATGGCCCACTGGAAGTATCTGCAGTGCTACTAGAGGTCTGCCAAGAACCTGAGAGAAATCAAGTGTCTCTGATGTTCTAGTTTTGAAATCAATACACAGTCGCATTGTCATCTCCATGATCTGAGTGACTCCCAGGCCTGCTCAACCAAATGGTGTGAACTGTCTATATGAATATATGAAGATGCCTAAAGAAAGAGAAAATGAAAGGACCGGCCAAGGAGAAAGGCGTCTTTCCCTGTGATCTTTGAGTTTTCTGGCCCCAGTGGCAAAACCATCCCTGAAATGGGGTGGAGGTAGTGGACAGGCAGTCCTTGCCTCGTGCCATGCAAAGCTTCAACCATCTGATTTGGTGCTGACCTAGAAATATCGTCACTGTAGTTTGGCTTCCTTCTATCACAGGTCTTCCTACAAAAAGAAGATACACAAGAGCTGCTCACATCACAAGACAATTATTTTTTACAAAATGTATTAACTAGTGACCAGTTTAATTTTTTTTTCCAATCTCTTTGTACTTATTTGAAAGGCAGAGAGAGAGATCAATCTTCCATCCACTGGTTCCCTCCTCAATGCCTGCAAGTCAGGGCTGGGTCAGGCCAAAGCTGGGAGCTAAGAATTCCATCTAAGTCTCCCACATTGGCAGCAGGGACCCAACCACTTGCTGCCTTCCAGTGTGCACATCAGCAGGGAGCAAAGCCAGTGCTGGATCTTAGGCACTCTAACATGGGGTGCAGGTATCCAGGTTGTCTCTTTCCTAAAGATTTAACTAATTTTATATATTTAGTTGAAAGGCAGGGGGTGATGGGGTGGAAGAGAGGAAGGGAGGCACAGACAGAGAGAAGAGAGGTGGCAAGAGAAAGGAGACAGAAGCGATGTGGGAGAGAAAGTGAGGTGTGGAGGGAGGAAGGGAGCCTCCATCTGCTAGTTCACTGCCAAATCCCAAATGTCTGAAACAGCCAGGGCTGAGCCAGACCAAAACCAGGAACCTGGAACTCATTCTAGGTCTCTTATATGGGTGGCAGGGACCCAGGCACTTGGGCCTTCATCTGTTACCTCCTAGGATGGTTTGGAAGCAGATGAGTCAGGACTGGAATCAGGGTCTCTGATACAGGCTCTCCAAGTGATGTCTTACCCATGTGCCAAATATCTGCCCCTAGTGACTAATTTTCTTGTATCAGTCATGTGAAGTTGGCCTGCCTAAGCCCACCTCTGAAAGCTAGATCACTAGGTAAGCTGGTCATAGGTTTCTGAACCTGCAAGCTGAGATCACACCATAGGCAGATTCATCAAAGTAAGTCCCCACTCTTCAAGGCTTCATGTGAGACAAGCTGCCCTCACTTCCCTACTCCCCCTCCCTGGGCAACTTGGGCAAGAATCCATATCTGCACAGCTTTTTCCATTTTGAAACCACCAAAACATGTGGGTTGCTATGGTCTGAATAGGATAGTCAAACATGCACACAATTAAATCCCCAAATCATGAATCCATAGTGCTAGGAGGGTAGAGACTCAGCCAATTAAGTTGTCTACAAGTAAGTCTAGTGGGAAGTCCTAAGGCCATTGCAGGTGTGCCCAATTCTTGTGAGAGGGTTTGTTATAAGCTGTGGCTCAATAGGCTAATCCTCCGCCTGCGGCGCCAGCACACCGGGTTCTAGTCCCGGTTGCCCTTCTTCCAGGCCAGCTCTCTGCTATGGCCTGGGAGTGCAGTGGAGGATGGCCCAAGTGCTTGGGCCCTGCACCCCATGGGAGACCAGGAGAAGCACCTGGCTCCTGGCTTCAGATCAGCACGATGTGCTGACCGCAGCGCACTGGCCGCAGTGGCCATTGGAGGGTGAACCGATGGCAAAGGAAGACCTTTCTCTCTGTCTCTCTCTCTCTCTCTCACTGTCCACTCTGCCTGTCAAAAAATTAAAAAAAAAAAAAAGTCGAGCCGGCGCCATGGCTCAATAGGCTAATCCTCCACCTTGCGGCGCCGGCACACCGGGTTCTAGTCCCGGTTGGGGCGCCGGATTCTGTCCCGGTTGCCCCTCTTCCAGGCCAGCTCTCTGCTATGGCCAGGGAGTGCAGTGGAGGATGGCCCAGGTGCTTGGGCCCTGCACCCCATGGGAGACCAGGAAAAGCACCTGGCTCCTGGCTCCTGCCAGGATCAGCGCGGTGCGCCGGCTGCAGCGGCGGCCATTGGAGGGTGAACCAACGGCAAAGGAAGACCTTTCTCTCTCTGTCTCTCTCTCTCACTGTCCACTCTGCCTGTAAAAAAAAAAAAAAAAAAAAAAAAAAAAAAAAAAAAAAGTCAAGTCAGGCCCAGCTGCTCTCTCTGCTTCCTGGCTTCCCATGTGATCCTTCTTCCACATCCACTCCATTAATGCCATGGTCTGTCTTCACTAGACAGCCAAACCAATGCATCAACCCAATCTTGGACTGTGAACCTCCAAAGCCGTGAACCAAAATAAATCTCCTTCCTTCATACGTAGCGCATCTTGGGTGCATAATAGTGGATAGCAGAGCAGCAGGATCTGATGTCTTTCACCATTACTTGTTTTGTGGATTTTTCTTTGCAAGCTCTCCAGATGGTCCAACACATAGGGTCCTTCACTGCAAGAAGAAAATGCCCTGTGGTTGGCAGGGCGATTACAATGCTGACATCAATATCATCAGGTGCAGTCTTGGAGTAGCCAAGAGTCAGCAATTTTATGTTCCCTCCACCTACTTTTTTTTTTCCTTTTTCTGGTATATGATGTTGACTCTACATAGAGCATTTTTATCTCTGCTAGAGCCCAGTAAGCACTTACCAGACACTAAGGAAAAAGGGAGGAATTCCTTCTAATGTCCACATAAGCTGTACCCCTAAATGGTCTTCCAACCACAAGGTCTAAATTTCTCTTTAGCATCAGGGAGGTTGTTCCTACCAAAAAAAAAAAAAAATACATACACTTTTCCAGACAGGCCTCCAGTAAGGGGTTCAGATTTTTATCTTGAGTGCTGATATCTTTGTGCATAACTGTGCTCTCCAAGTCCTTTGCCCAGCTTAGAAAATAAACATAGGAAGTTTAGCATTGTCCAAAAAATGTGTATCCATATGGATATTCTCTCATTTGCTCCACCTCCAGCTTTCACACTGGAGTTTTTATGTATGTCAGGTGTGGGAAGGAAGGGGGACAGAAGAACTATATTTTCTTAAGATAAAAAACTATGATTGATCTCCTGAAATTTTCTCTGGCCCTGTAACAGGAAAAGGGATAAATTCATATACTAATGGACATATTTGAGTGTGGGTGGCCAAAAACGGGTTGGCTGCAAGCATTCATGCAAGGAGTGGGGGTTAGACAGGTATATGTGCGGCAGATCAGGGCTGTGACACATGAAAAGAATGCGGCTGAGAGCTCTGTTGCTCCCAGGAGAAACTCAAAAGAAACTGAACTCCAGGAAAATAAAAGGAGAGTCTGGAGCAAAGGACATGAACTCCCCAGGGAGACAGAGACCAGCGGGAAGGCCAGACAGAATGCCAGGGGCAGCAATGGGATCAGCCCTGGAGAGATGGCATAGTCAGTAGAGTTGGCATAACCAGTGGGTACCAGTACCACGTCTGATACAGGATTTCCTATGCACAAGAAACCTGTCTGTCTGAATCTCTTGGATCCATGTGATCTAAGATATTTGATTAATAACAAAATAACTTAGTGATTAAACAAACATTACCAAATCTGGCAATTTAGTGAGTCAAGAAAATATAAAGGAATTTGAAAACGTTAAACAAAGCCAGGAAGATTTTGGCTATCACTGAAATGGGGTCAGGGCCCAGGGCAGGGTGCAGTACAGGAGCTGGGTTTGTAGCTACTCCCTCTGCCCTGTGGCTTCTGGCTCTCTAGAAAGGTTTGGGATCCTCTGTGAAAGCATGTGCCCTGGCCTCAATGGTGCTATCGAGGAGCTGGGGGGCCCCCACAGGGACCCCAACAGCCATGTCTGGTCAGGAACCAAACTGCTCCACAGCTTGCCAATGGTAAGCTTTGTTGATAACCATAACCAATTCTTAACAGGGCCTCAAAGCTTAGAGTTCTGTTCGTTTCAACACCACTCAATGTATCATGAATATAGAACGGTTTACAAGCTAGACTGACTGGGATTAGACTCCAACTCCTGTACTGTGTCACTTAAAATAACCGCACATAACAGCTTCAATAGCAAAGAAGTCAAAGGCAGACAATCCCAGAATTATTTCCACAGTTGAATGAAGCGGTCAGGCTCTTTTCACCATCCCTAATGGGTTAGACCATCACTCTTAGGTTTATTACCTTGTAATCACCAAATGGCTGCTGTTACTCAAGCGTTCAGTTTTAATGACAGCGCCCAAAGCAGATCATTGGAGGAGAAGGCCTCTGTATCATCACCAGGTCCTTTATTTTCAGAAAGGAAAATATTTCTTACAACCACCAACCCATCCTGCACAAATCCCTACCTCCACCAAACTGACTTCCTTGAACATCTGTGACAACCAGATCATTCCAACTGCAAAGGAAGTTTGAAAAGTGAATTATGACATTTAACCTTGTCTTGAGAAGCAGAAATGACTGTGGGCAGGCAACTTTATCTGCTATTTATTAGCACTATATTGGAGCAATATATCACCCCAATATTCAGTGGCCAAAACCCCAACATATTAGTTTTGATTAATCTGCAGATTGGCTGGACAGTTCTGCTGAGTCAGGTGAGGCCCAGCCAGTCTTGGCTGGATTGTTTCATGACGCTGCAGTCAGCTGGTTGTTGGGTTGGCTCGGGGCTGGGTGGTTACCCAGTTGGAGAGACTCTTCTCGCGTGTGCAGCTTTCCCTACCTCCTCTGGTAGCCTAGCCTGGGCTTGTTCAATGGTAGGGGCAGGGGCTCAAGAGAGAAATCAAAAGGCTGCAAGGCCTTCTGAGGTCAAGGGGTCACACAGAATCATGTCTACCCTATCTATTGACTAAAGCAGGCACAAAACCAGCTCGGATTCAGGAGGCAGGGCGACAGGCCCCACCCTCAAAAGGAGGAGAAGTACAGTCACGTGGTAAAGAGTGCTTGCATAGTGAAGAACAACTGTGGCCATTTTTTGTACTCCATTCATCATCATAATCAGTAGAGATGGAAGAAGGCCCTTATTAGATGTATAATAAGTACTTTAAACTCTCAATTTCCCCTTTTGCAAAATGGGGGTGCTATTAAAGTCTAACTTATAGATTACTAATAGGATCTATGCCTTCATGGGGAAGTTACCAAGTACAAAGCAGTGTTAGTCCTCATGATTATTGACCAGTGACCAAACACAGAAGCCCTAGTCTTACATATTTTATGGATAGAGTCATAACTAATGAGCATCTTTGATGCTTGGGACAGAGAGCATGAATTTAGCCCCCACATTTCCCCCAATTCACTCTGAAATCCATGATATTGCTCACAGATTTGTGCTAATGGCAAGATTGTCCTGCGCTCTCTTTAACTCTATTTGCTAACTGGGTTCTAACTTAGATGTTCCTAACCATTGAAGGGGCACCTATGCTATTGTGGGAATTCTATTAATATTCAAATTACATACTCTTTTCAAAAAAGTAATTCCTGTTTTTGTACCCTGTAAATTTAGAGGTACTCCAGGAGTAAGACCTAAAGACTGGCTCTAGTTTCCAAGCTACCTAAGTTTCTATCAAGTGCTTGAGGGAGACAATGGGGAGGAGAGAGAGAAAACATTCAGTGAGAGTACAGTAGGCCTCTGCCGCTCTCATGGTCAAAGCAGGAGCCTGAAAAACAGAGTGTGTGAGCCCAGGCCAGCAAAGGTAGCTATGCAGTTCTCCACTCCTGCTCAAGCCAGATCATTGAGGAAGCAGATTACCCTGCCACCCATGTCAGTGCAAGACAAATTCACTTGACCTTGACCCATAGTTAAGAGTACATAGTACAGTTATACAGAACTCAGTACTCACACACAAAAACACGTGTGTATGTCTGCATTCACAAATACAAAGGTACTTAAAAAGTTTGTGGAAAAGTGGAATTAAAAGGTAAGTTTATTTTGGTGCAAAATTTTTAGAATTCATGCAGTTTTTTCAAAGTATGCATTTTTGTGACCTTTCAAAGATTCCTTATATATGCACAAATGCATAATCAATTTCATGAAACAACATCTTTAGGATATATAAGTCCCTTGGATATTTCCTCTTCTATTGTAATATTGTTTGGATTTGTATTTTCAACTTTTGAAATGCCTGCTCATGACCAATCAAAGTAGAGAAAAAACATTATTTGGACAACTACTTTTGGAAACTACTCTCTTAGGTGGCATAAAGTAAGAAGTACTGAGCAAAATCTGCCTCTTTTCTAGAAGTTTTCCCTATCTCCAGATTTACCAGGGAGTCAGGGTTCGAAGGTTCTGTGGCTGAAGCAGTCTCACAGCGCTGTG
This sequence comes from Oryctolagus cuniculus, assembly GCF_051225735.1. Classification (NCBI taxonomy): domain Eukaryota; kingdom Metazoa; phylum Chordata; class Mammalia; order Lagomorpha; family Leporidae; genus Oryctolagus; species Oryctolagus cuniculus. The sequence continues at coordinate 63,603,080 of NC_142880.1, read as the reverse complement.
ATGAAAACTGAGGGGTCTGTAGGGGAAATGCCCAAGCCGGAATTCTGGCCTTGTCACTATTTCAGTTACTATGGGGCCCTCTGGGAATCCTGGGGCTCCCACTGAAACAAAAGGCCTGATGAAACTCCTGCACCGATGTTGTGCAGATCTAAAGATAATCCCCCGGCAGGGCACTTAGTGCAAAATAAGGTGGATACATTTATCTGTTACTCTTCCTTTTGGAAGGGCTGTCAATCCTCTGCCCCCTGGTAAAGCCCTGTGGTCCAATGCTCCTTCTTGCAGGGAGCTGACTGGCAGGTTGCTGCGAGATGCGAGATGCAACACAGTAAATCTCAGTACAGAAAGGTTAGCACCTCAGAGTGGCCCTAGAGGAGCCCAGAGGGAAGGGAAGGAACGTGGAGCTGGATAGCTGTGCAGAGAAGTTCCACCAACCAAAGGAGTTTTTTTCTTTTAAGTTTATTTATCTGAAAGTCAGAGAGAAAGAGAGATAAAGAGAGAGAGAGAGAGAGAGAGAGAGACAGACAGACAGACACTAGATGACCACCCAAATGGCCACAATGGCCGCCGCTGGGCAGATCCAAAGCCAGGAGCCAGGAGCTTCCTCCATGTCTCCCACATGGGTACAGGGGCCCAAGCACTTGGACCATCTTCTGCTGCTTTCCCAGGCCATAGCAGAGAGCTGGATTGGAAGGAGAGCTGGCACTGCAGGCATATGCCACAGTGCTGGCCCCCAGGAGAAAGTTCTGAAGAAAGATGTGGGTAAAGGCTGGTGCCTTTTTCATGGATGTGCCTAGGTCTTTGATTTTATGGATGATTGGAGGTTTTTCTGTTATACATTTCCATTAAATAAATATAAATATCCCTCTTTATACAAGTGGCTTGGCAGCATATGGGGTTGAACTTTGAACCAATGCATTGCAAACAGGTCTGAGTTTTAGTATTTGTGTAAACAAGGAAAAGTAAAATTGTCTGGATGGGAGCAGCTACATCTTCCTCCTCTACCAAATGTCCTGGTGCAGCACACAACCTGATCAACCTTTCTAGTACACATACTGGGCCTCTATGAATTCCAAGTTTTCTCCTTTCAGATTGCTCCTTCCAGGATTGCCTTCAAACCCTATGGAGCATTCATTTACTTTTCCCAATGGCAGTAAATCCTCCAAAGTTCCAGCTAAATTTGATGTGGGAGACAGTCAAGATTATCTTGATTCAGTGCCCAGTGGTGGCTATGAAAATGTGCCACTCAGGTCTCCTACTGCTGGCACCTAATGGACTCATGCCATTGGGGTCTACCACATTTCTGCTATGCAGCTCCCAGGGAGTGAAGGCAGACCTCATCCAGCAAGAAAACAATATTCAAGGGCTCCTTATCAGCCTGGAGGTAAATGCTGGGGGATTGTGCTGCAATCTGAGAGTCTTCCACCCACTCCTGCCACAGAGATCAGACCGTGATACAGTCAGAAAGGCTCTTCCTGATTTCCTTGTGCCCTCCTCTCCTTTGCACAATTTACTAACTATTTAAGAGATCCCGACAACAGCCCCAGGTGTGGGGAAAGAAGGACCAGCCACTGTGCTCAACACAAGTTGAAGGCAAAAGCTAGAAGTGACTCCAAAATAAGCAAAATGAATTTGCTTGTGTCACTGATAAGAAGAGCTCAATCAATATTGCTTAGCTATTGGATGGGCAAAAAAGCTCCCCAAATAATAATGCTACCTGCTGGGGTATAGCCTAAACATCTCATGTATCGGGACATAGTCAGGGAACTCAGTTGCAACTCCAAATTATTTTGAGGAGTGACCAAAGAGATTCTTCATGCGTATCTGTCTCATTCACTTTTTTTAAACAATTATTTAATGAATATAAATTTCCAAAGTGCAGCTTATGGATTACAATGGCTTCCCCCCCCATAACTTTCCTCCCACCCACAACCCTCCCCTCTCCTGCTCCCTCTCCCCTTCCATTCAATCAAGATTCATTTTTCAATTATCTTTATATACAGAAGATCAATTTAGCATAACAGTTTGCACCCACACAGGAACATAAAGTGAAAAATACTGTTTCAGTACTAGTTATAGCATTAAATCTCAATGTACAGCACATTAAGGACAGAGATCCTACATGAGGAGTAAGTGCACAGTGACTCCTGTTGTTGACTTAACAAATTGACACTCATATTTATGGCATCAGTAACCTCCCTAGGCTCTTGTCATGAGTTGCCAAGGCTATGGAGGACTTTTGAGTTTGCTGACTCTGATCATATTTAGACAAGATCATAGTCAAAGTGGAAGTTCTCTCCTCCCTTCAGAAAAAGGTACCTCCTTCTTTGAAGACCCATTCTTTCCACTGGGATCTCACTTGCAGAGACCTTTCATTTAGGTCTTTTTTTGCCACAATGTCTTGGTTTTCCATGCCTGAAATACTCTCATGGGCTCTTCAGCCAGATCCGAATGCCTTAAGGGCTGATTCTGAGGCCAGAGTGCTGTTTAGGACATCTGCCATCCTATGAGTCTGCTGTGTATCCTGCTTCCCCTGTTGGATCGTTCTCTCCCTTTTTTATTAAATCAGTTAGTATTTGCAGACACTAGTCTTATTTATGTGATCCCTTTGACTCTTAGTCTTATCATAATGATCAATTGTGAACTGAAATTGATCACTTGGACTAGTGAGATGGCATTGGTACATGGCACCTTGATGGGACTGAATTGGAATCCCCTGGCACGTTTCTAACTCCACCATTTGGGGCAAGTTCGATTGAGCATGTCCCAAATTGTACATCTCTTCCCTCTTTTATTCCCACTCTTGTATTTAACAGGGATCACTTTTCAGTTAAGTTTCAACACTTAAGAATAATTGTGTATTAATTACAGAGTTCAACCAATAGTACTAAGTAGAAAAAAAAGGGATAAAGTATTAAAATGTACATCAACAGTCAGGACAAGGGCTGATCAAGTCACTGTTTCTCATAGTGTCCATTTCACTTCAAAAGGTTTCCTTTTTGGTGCTCAGTTAGTTGTCACCGATCAGGGAGAACATATGATATTTGTCCCTTTGGTACTGGCTTATTTCACTCAGCATGATGTGTTCCAGATTCCTCCATTTTGTTGCAAATGGCCTGATTTCATTGTTTTTGACTGCTGTATACTATTCTCTAGAGTACATGTCCCATAATTTTTTTATCCAGTCTACTGTTGATGGGCATTTAGGTTGATTCCAGGTCTTAGCTATTGTGAATTGAACTGCAATAAACATTAATGTGCAGACAGCTTGTTTGTTTGCCAATTTAATTTCCTTTGGGCAAATTCCAAGGAGTGGGATGGCTAGGTTGTATGGTAGGGTTATATTCAGGTTTCTGAGGAATCTCCAGACTGACTTCCATAGTGGCTTAACCAGTTTGCATTCTCGCCAACAGTGGGCTAGTGTCCCTTTTTCCCCACATCCTCGCCAGTATATGTTGTTGGTAGATTTCTGTATGTGAGCCATTTTACCTGGGGTGAGGTGAAACCTCATTGTGGTTTTGATTCGCATTTCCCTGATTGCTAGTGATCTTGAACCTTTTTCATGTGCCTGTTGGCCATTTGGATTTCCTCTTTTGAAAAATGTCTATTGAGGTCCTTGGCCCATCTCTTAAGTGGGTTGTTTGTTTTGATGTTGTGGAGTTTCTTGATCTCTTTGTAGATTCTGGTTATTAAGCCTTTATCTGTTGCATAGTTGGCAAATATTTTTTCCCATTCTGTCGGTTGTCTCTTCACTCTCCTGACTGTTTCTTTTGCAGTACAGAAACTTCTAAATTTGATGCAATCCCAATAGTTGATTTTGGCTGCCGGATGCTCACCCGTGAGAGTCCAGCATAGTAAAGACACGATCGCTGCTTACTCGGTTCTCATGGAACTTTATTCATCCAGATGCAAGGCGAAAGAAAAGCCAAGCCCTCCCTCTGCACAATACTATCCCCATTATATACCCAAGGCTCCCCTAGCAGGACGCTCCCAGCCAATGGCAAGTCTGTTCACATGCAGTCCATGCAGGCACTGTCCAATCAAGTTGAAGGGCACATAGTGCCTCAGGACGAAAGTTCATCTTGCTCCATCGGGGTTGTTTGTGTGTCTTCAGGACATCCTGTGGTTAGCACTTGCTTGACTTGTTTTGCTCAGCAGCCAGCACTTCCTTAACTTGTTTTGCACAAGGTGTTACAACAGGCCATGCAAACAGCAAAGTGAGGAAGTTCCCACAGGTGGCCAGCCTGCGGTTCCCCACATTTGGCTTTGACTGCCTGTGCCTCTGGAGTCTTTTCCAAGAAGTCTTTGCCGGTGCCAATATCTTGCAGGGTTTCTCCAGTGTTCTCTAATAATTTCATGGTGTCGGATCATAGATTTAGGTCTTTAATCCATGTTGAGTGGGTTTTTGTGAAAGGTGATAGGTAGGGGTCTTACTTCATGCTTCTGCACATGGAACTCCAGTTTTCCCAGCACCATTTATTGAATAGACTGTCCTTGCTCCAGGAATTGGTTTTGGATCCTTGATCAAATATGAGTTGGCTGTAGATGTTTGGATTGATTTCTGGTGTTTCAATTCTGTTCCATTGGTCTATCCATCTGTTTCTGTACCAGTACCATGCTGCTTTGATAACAACTGCCCTGTAGTATGTCCTGCAATCTGGTATTGTAATGCCTCTGGCTTTGTTTTTGTTGTACAAGATTGCTTTAGCTATTCGAGGTCTCCTGTGTCTCCATATGAATTTCAGCATCATTTTTTCCAGATCTGAGAAGAATGTCTTCGGTATTTTGATTGGTATTGCATTGAATCTATAAATTGCTTTTGGGAGAATGGACATTTTGATGATATTGATTCTTCCAATCCATGAGCATGGAAAATTTTTCCATTTTTTGGTATCCTCTTCTATTTCTTTCTTTAAGATTTTGCAATTCTCGTCATAGAGATCTTGAACGTCCTTGGTTAAGTTTATTCCAAGGTATTTGATTGTTTTTGTAGCTGTTGTGAATGGGATTGATCTTACAAGTTCTTTCTCAGCCGTGGCATTGCCTGTGTATACAAAGGCTGTTGATTTTTGTGCATTGATTTTATATCCTGCTACTTTGCCAAACTCTTCTATGAGTTCCAATAGTCTCTTAGTAGAGTTCTTTGGATTTCCTAAATAAAGAATCACATCATCTGCAAAGAGGGATAGTTTGACTTCTTCCTTCCCAATTTGTATCCCTTTAATTTCTTTTTCTTGCCTGATGGCTCTGGCTAAAACTTCCAGAACTATATTCAATAGCAGTGGTGAGAGTGGGCATCCCTGTCTGGTGCCAGATCTCAGTGGAAATGCTTCCAACTTTTCCCCATTCAATAGGATGCTAGCCGTGGGTTTTTCATAAATTGCTTTGATTATATTGAAGAATGTTCCTTCTCTACCCAATTTGCTTAGAGTTTTCACCATGAAAGGGTGTTGAATTTTATCGAATGCTTTCTCTACATCTATTGAGATAATCATATGGTTTTTCTTTTGCAGTCTTTTAAAGTGGTGTGTCACGTTGATTGTTTTGTGAACATTGAACTATCCCTGCATACCAGGGATGAATCCCACTTGGATCTGTCTCATTCTCACTCTGCTCTGTCTCCCACCACTTCACATGTATGTGCCCTGTCACTGGGAGAAGTTCCACGACCACTGTTGTCATTGCAGACCCATGGCTGCATTTGTTCAAAGCTCAGTCACATACACTCTAGAGTATGTGATTAGAGTACAAAGAGTGTCATTTACATCTGTATTATGGAACCCTACAGAAAACCTTCATTCACTTTAGGCATTTTCCATTTGGGGATATCAAAGTCCATATGCACCACAGGAGCCATTCTAAGAGGCTCCCAATCTAATTCTCCTTGGAGCTTGATGGGCTCAAGTGCCATGGAGAGGCCAAACAGGTGATGGAGGAGGGTGGTATACTCTCCACTTCATACCACAGGTTTTACTTGGTCTTACCTAGAAGTTTTTCTTGTGAGTGGAACAGGGACGTTTCATCAGACCCTCTACTCCTCATCTCTTTTGCTCACAAGGAGCTCAAAATGTGTCCAGTGGACTGGTAGGGCCAGATGCCTTGCATCCCTGCTAAATTTCTCTATTTCACAAACCCCTTTGGCCCTCTCTAGATAGTGAGCAAAACAAAACAACTCAAAACTAAAGATGCTATGACTATGAAGTGGCGTGTTAGCTATGCTTTCTTGTTTTCTGTGTTATTTCCTATATTTTCTTAACCATTGATATTCTTGTACTCTGGCACTTGGGACCTTCCAGATCCTGGAAGAACTGCTCCTCCCAGGGCTAGCTAGATCCTAGAGACATCAAATGACTACAGAGATTTCACAGGTTTAGTCTCTATCAGTCCAGGACTAGGCAATGGCACCAGGGGCAGTCCCTGTAGCTGGGAGCCCACTATACTGAATCAGACTATCTTTTAAAGGCACAAACTGTCTTTCCAATGGCAGCCTTCTCCTGATATTGGCCTCCCTGTTTCTGAATGTTAATAAAATCTGCTTATTAATAACAAATGCACCCTGGGGAGATTTCAATGTTGGGGTCATCTACTAGCAACAGTACGTAGATTATTGTATTCAATAGCTCTCTTTTGGTTACAAAGTATCTCACATGACCTTCTTAATAGATGCAGTTCCACCAACTCTGGTCTTCATTTTAGAGACAAAAGCTGGAGGTATTTGAGCAATGGCAACATTATTGAAAGAAATGTGTGTTCTTTATTTGGCTTGATGTATTTTCCTTTAGGCTGTATCCATGCAGACAGAGTGCAGACAATGTCCTGTTGGTTTTAAGGGAGTCTTAGAACACATACAATAAAAACAGCAATCACTCCAGTACAGTATGTGCCCAGCACCAGTGCAGGTAATTGACCTGCTCAATCCTGATGTCAGCAGTGAGATTGATACTGGAAGTAGCGACCATTATTTTCCCTGTTTCACAATCTGAAATCAACAGCTGGAAAATTGATCTTACAATATTAGAGCTGCAGATAACTTGAAAGTTCGACCCTCCCTGTTTTAGAGATAAATAATATATGTTTATACAGTCTACTCCACTTGAAGAATTGTTAATTTTGAGCACAGTTCCCAAGTAAAGCATATGTATATATACCGATTTTGCTAGTAGTAAGTTCTGATTCCTATGACCTCTAGCCTGGCTATGTCATGTAAGGGAAGTAACACCTACTATAATAATCTCAAACCCCGTAATCCATCACGCATGCTTTGAAAGCACTGAAGGGAAATGTGTTACAATAACCAAACATACCTAGTGTATATCACAAGGCTTGCCTAAATATTTCCCATTTATGCTATTTTGAGAACTGGCTTTTAGCCCAGTTCCGCCAACAGTGTTCAAGATTAAGTGAAAGACCATGTGAGTATGGTAATAGAAAGTACAATTTTCCCCCTAAAGGGCTATTAGTTATGAGTTTACTCTTGTGTGTGTGTGTGTGTGTGTGTGTGTGTATAAGAGAGAGAATGAGGAAGAGGGAGAGGGAGAGGGAGAGGGAGAGAGAAAGAGCACTCTTTCTGAGCATTTATGAAACATGGACTCTGCAATTGTCTTGCTTGCTGGGGAAAATGTGTGTCCTGTTAGGTTTCCAGAGGAAAATTATGTGTCGGCTCTAATCAAACTCGACTTGGAAGACTCTGCAGAAGCTGGCCCACGAGCCCCTCCACAGAGGCCTATCCCATGGACACCACCTCACTCCTGGCAAAACCACAGACAATTTGCTCAACTCAACCTTTGTTGCATTAATGAGCTAAAGGTCCAAGACAACAGCAGGTACCACAGAGCCAATGCAAAGCCAGATTGAGGGGCACCAGGAGCTCAGGTCCTGGGCACAATTCCACCAAGTTTTTGGATGACAGACCCGGGTTTCATGCTCCGTCTTTGGGTGTAGCCCCCCCTGGGACCAAACCCACTGGCTGATGACCACCTGATGCATTCATTTGCCTGGGCCATTATGAGCAACATGGCCATCATATTTCAATGACTTGAATGAATATGTCTTCCTTCCCACACCCACATGCTCCTGCCCCAAGTCAAAAGCTTAAAGGAAAGGACAATGATTGGGATGTGACATTTCCCAAGATGGAACAGCTGGCTTAGATCTACTAAATTGCAGCTTTAATGCATTCTATAGTTAACCCATAAAATAAGATAAACAACCATGTACCAAAGAACTGGAAATAAGGTTTTGGAATTCTTTTAAATTGCACCCAAAGGTTTCTAATTCTAATGTTGAAGACAGAAAGGATCCTTGTATAAAGGCACTGCATGAGTGTACCTAACAAACTCATTAGATTCTTTGGCATAATTTGTGCCCTGGCTTCTACCAGTTAGAATTCTTTATTCTCACGCTTCAAATAAGGTTATGGCTTCTATTTGAATCCACAGCTATTCCATAATCCCTTCGGTGGAGCATAATATCCTATACTGTCTTAATTCTATGCACGTTGATGGCTATGAGGTAACTGATTCAAGGAGATGTACCTCGAGGGGTTGACTTCGTTACTTTATCCATTTATGGCTTAGGTCAGGGACATATCCAACACACAAATGTGATTGACAACCCTGCCTCCCGCCCAAGTGCTCATCTGTCTCCATCCGCTTAGAGCTCCACATAAAGGTAAACCCCAAGTAAATACAGAAGAGGCGTGGATTCCTCCCAGGTTGTGTGCACCCGGAGGCCACCACAAAGCCTCCTCCACAGGCTACGGGCCCAGGCCACCTCACAAAATCTCCTCCCTGAAGTCCAGCTGCCTGTACAACCCTCTGGTCCAAACTGATCGGAAAAACTGTATCAGCAAACAAGGAGTTTGTAACATTTTATTGTGAACTTTCTCTCCATTTTTAAAAATGATACAGATATGTTTTTTTTTTTTTTTAAAAAAAAAAAAACTAAATGAAAGATCTCCGCCGAGATCCCAGTGGAAAGAACGGGTCATCAAAGAAGGAGGTACCTTTCTCTGAAGGGAGGAGAGAACTTCCACTTTGACCATGGCCTTGTCTAAATATGATCAGAGTCGGTGAACTCAGGGGGCTTCCATAGCCTTGGCAGCTCATGACAAGAGCCTAGGGTGATTACTGATGCCATAAACAAGAGTGTCAATTTGTTAAGTCAACAACAGGAGTCACTGTGCACTTACTCCTCATGTAGGATCTCTGTCCTTAGTGTGCTGTACATTGAGAGTTAATGCTATAACTAGTACTCAAACAGTCACTTTATGTTTCTGTGTGGGAGCAAACTGTTGAAATCTTTACTTAATGTATGCTAAACTGATCTTTTGTATATAAAGAGAATTGAAAATGAATCTTGATGTGAATGGAAGGGGAGAGGGAGTGGGAAAGGGGAGGGTTGCGGGTTGGAGAGACGTTATGGGGGGGAAGCCATTGTAATCCATAAGCTGTACTTTGGAAATTTATATTCATTAAATAAAAGTTAAAAAAATTAAAAAAAATAAAACTCAAAAAAAATAAAATAAAAATGATACAGATATGGTCAGAATCTGAGTTTACACTGTGTGGATCACGTGATGAGTAATAAGCCACCTTCACTAGGAAGGCCAACCAGGGCGCAAGAGCCTCAGTCTGAATTTGCTTCTACCCTAAAAAAACGTTGTTTTTCCTTCCAGGGAGGGAGTGGCCCAATACAATTCAGCGGTGGATTTTCCTACTTTTTCTTTTCTTTTCTTTTCTTTTTTTTTTTTTTTTTTTTTTGTGGAGGTAGAGTAGGGGACCAGGGGCTATGGAACAGGAAATATGTGGGAAATAATGTGTATGTATGTGTGTGTGTGCGTGTGTTTTATGTGCTGGGTCTTCTTCCTCAAATGATTTTCTACCTTTGAATTTTCTAGGATAGACCAATATTAACCATTCTGGCTCTGTTTATCTGCTAGGCTCCACGATTCCTCTACAGATCGGAGCCTCAAAGGCTATCTCCTGCTACCAAGAATTGTCTTTGTCTTTTTTGAAAGATTATTCTGCCGATGAGGTCTGAAGCAGCAGGACGGCACGTGTCCTCAGGGAGGAATGTGCTCCTTCACTCCAGTTCTAAAATTGTTCAGAATGAGAGCTCGGCGAAAGGACACCGCAGGGAAAGTTTGTTTAGCCTAAAAATGAGGAGAGGCGGGAAGGAAATAGAATGTCCTTCTGAAGGTAGGGTTAGGACAGGATTAGCAGCTGCCCTGTCTCCTTTGATGAAAGGGCTTAACTAACAGCAAGAGGGATTGAGGCTACATCTTGGAGAAACTTCCTGACTGTCCCAAGCCCTGGCAATATCTTTCCAAAAGAGATTGGCCAATGCTCCTCTCAAAAGACTGTGTTTTTTTTCTAAATATCATGCTGTCATGTAAGTTTGTTTCATGATTGTTTTGCATCCTAAATTTTAGAAATTTTGGACTTTTATGTTTTTTCATTATCCAAGGAACATGTTTATCCAAGTGAAAAAATATAAAATACCAAAATTTCTACCACCCAGAGATAAGCACCATTTATCAATCCGGTGTGCATGTTTTCAGACATTTTGCTCTTGGAGACCGGTTAAGTAATTGCTGCTACAGTCAAAAAATGTAGCTACTAAGAGTGATAGATATATGACGCACGAATATTGGGCCTTGGCCCCAGTGTTTGTCCAAAACCTGCTCTTTGGTTTCCTCTCTGGCCTTGGCCTTGGCCAGCGAGAGGGCTGAGTACCAGCTGTGTTACCATCCGGCAACCTTGAACTTGTTCAATGATTACATTAGTGGGCACATCACCTTCATGTCCAACTAGCAATCCTGTCAGTAACACGAACAAGACACAGTCGGATTTCTGGTTGATATCTGAATATTCACCTAAAAATAGATGTAAGCATTTTGAAAGTAATCTGGAATGAAAATTTCCTTATGTGTTTAATATTTTGAAATTCTAAGAGTTGGAGTACAAATAGCACAAGCGCATGTACATGAGAGTAAAAGGTTACAATAATTAAGAATGATTACAGAAATTATTAATTTTATATACTAAAATTCTTTTTAGAAACTTTTAAAAGTATGATCGTGTGTGTTTAGCCTAGCAGTTAATATAGCCACAGCTGGAACCAGCATTGTGGCATAGTGGGTAAGGCCATCACCTGCAATGCTGGCATCCCATATGGGCACCAGTTTGTGTCCTGACTCTTCCACTTCCTATTCAGCGCCCTGCTAATGGCCTGGGAAAAGCAATGGAAGATGCCCCAAGTGTTTGAGCCCTTGCCATCCATGTGGGAGACCTGGAAGCAGCTCCTGGCTTAGGCCTGGCCCAGTTCTGGAGATTATGGCCATCTGAGGTATGAATCAGTGGATGGAAGCTCGCTCGCGCACGCTCTCTCTCTCTCCCCCTCTCTCTCTCTCCTCCCTCTCTCCTTCCCTGTTTCTCTGTAATTCTGACTTTCAAATAAAAACAAATAAAAAATATTTAGAAAAAAAAAAGATACCCACAGCCACATTAGATTACCTGTGTAGATTTCTGGCTTCAGCTCCTGCTTCCTGTTTCCTACCAATACGCATCCTGGGAACAGCAATAATGGCACTTAGAGATTGACTTCCTGCCACACATGTGGGAGAGCCAGATTGAGTTTCTGGCTTTGTCCTCAGCCCAGTTCCAGACATTGTGGATATCTGGGGAATGAACCAGTGCATCAGAGCTTTCTTGGTGTCTGTCTCTCTGCTTCTGACTCTATGTCAGGTTCTTTGTATCTGACTGTTCTTGCATCTTTGCATCTCAAAGTAACTTTTGAAAGTTTAAATAACTATTTTATCAATATTATACAATACAGAAGGAATTTATGAAGATATGGAGAATAAATTAGGCAACAAAGATCATGATATCCTTTTGAATCAAGACATGTTTATAAAAATGTATATAACAGGCCAGCGCCGCGGCTCACTAGGCTAATCCTCCACCTTGCGGCGCCGGCACACTGGGTTCTAGTCCCGGTCAAGGCGCCGGATTCTGTCCCGGTTGCCCCTCTTCCAGGCCAGCTCTCTGCTGTGGCCAGGGAGTGCAGTGGAGGATGGCCCAAGTACTTGGGTCCTGCACCCCATGGGAGACCAGGATAAGTACCTGGCTCCTGCCATCGGATCAGCACGGTGCGCCGGCCGCAGTGCGCCAGCCGCGGCGGCCATTGGAGGGTGAACCACTGGCAAAAGGAAGACCTTTCTCTGTCTCTCTCTCACTGTCCACTCTGCCTGTCAAAAAAAAAATGTATGTAACACAAGACAACATAAGTATTTAATTCTCCTTGGCCATGAGGTTTTTAACGAAAATATGCTATTATAGAGTTTTTTTTACCTTTTTAAAGGGTAAATCCAAATTGTTATGTAAACTCTAGCACCTTAAAATTTTCTAAGTAGGGGAGGCCAGCATTGTGGTGTAATGGGTAAAGCTATCACCAGCAGCACCAGTATCCTATATGGGCACCAGTTCTTGTCCATCCTTCCATTTCTGATCCAGCTCCCTGTTAATGGCCTGGGCAAAGCAGCAGAAGATGGCCCAAGTGTTTGGGCCCCTGCCACCCACGTGAGAGACCCAGATGAAGTTGCTGGCTCCTAGATTCACAATGACATCGCAAGTGGTAGCTTCACCAGCTGCACCACAATGACACCCCTAGACAAGTCATTTCTGAAATTTGCTAATGCTATGAATCTTGAATACAACGTCCCTTTTAGAAAATGTATTGTTGAACCATTACCCTGAGTTTTATATACTCTGCACACAAATGATTGGCGACATTATTAAACATGCCAGTTGAAAGCTTATCTTTAGTATTAAAGTATACAAAATAGTGGCTAAATGAACTGTCTAGCAGTTGACAGCTATGAGAAATTATTGTGATGTTCCTGGACTATAATAATAGAATTTTCAATTTTGACTAGTAAACATCAACAATGAAAGTATAATAATTTAAACATCTGGATAAATTTCAGATTTATTCTTATACCCCAGCAGTTCCTTCAATGATTGTGATGCTTCACTATAGCCTCTGCCTCAGAAAAAAAGTCATATTTTAATCCTCAGCCATTTGCATTTTAGCAGTCAGTATGTCCTAAATGTATATGCGCTGCACGCTGGAGACATAGAAATGTGCATCCACTAGGATGTTTTCAATTGCATGAAACAGACACCTCCACCCAAACTTTAGAGTGGAGAAGGGAGGAGAATTTATTGGCTCACATCAAAGAATCTGAGATGGTGCATAATACTTGCTTCTGACAAGACTTTATCCAAAACAAGCTCATGATATTTGGAGAACCTGTGTTCTTTAACAGTGTTCCTCAGTCCTGCTTTTTAACTCCATTGGCTGCATTCTCAGGCTTCCTCCTTATGATCCAAGAGGGCTACCAATAGCTCCTGAGGCCACCTGCTTCCATATTAGCATTCAGAGAAGCAAAATCATTGTCCCAGCAGCTTCCAGAAAATGTCAGGGAATACATCTGTTAGGAATATGCTGGGCCAGCACCACGGCTCACTTGGCTAATCCTCTGCCTGCGGCACCGGCACCCCAGGTTCTAGTCCCAGTTGGGATGCTGGATTCTGTCCCAGTTGCTCCTCTTCCAGTCCAGCTCTCTGCTGTGGCCCAGGAAGGCAGTGGAGGATGGCCCAAGTGCTTGGGCCCTACACCTGCATGGGAGACCAGGAGGAAGCACCTGGCTCCTGGCTTCGGATCGGCACAGTGCGCCAGCTGTAGCAGCCATTCGCGGGGGTGAAGCAACGGAAGGAAGACCTTTCTCGGTCTCTTCTCTGTCTAGCTCTGCCTGTCAAAAAAAAAAAAAAAAAAAAAGGGAATATGGTTACATCATATGTCCACCCTGAACCCATCACTGAGGCCAAAGGGAGACCATAAGATGGAACTGGGTTGACCATTGCTAAATGCACTGTGATTATAAAATAATATAGACAGCCTGATCTCAATGCACACTTGATCTTAGCCAAAAAGACCAAGAAGGGATCCCTGATCTCAAGTTAGATTTCAATACAAATATCTTTTGGCTTCACTGATTTAACCACTCCCTTCTCACTGGTTTTTTAGTTGTTAGCACTAAAGTTCATTATTAGAATTAATACCTCAGCTAGCACAACTACACACAAATTCCTCTAAGATGATCTTAGATAAATTCCTAAAAGATAAATTATTGAATCAAAATATATATACAAGTTAAGGCTTTTATACATCTTGCCAAATTGCCCTCCAAAGTAGTTATACTTTCAGGAGCAGAGTAGAGCAACCTCTACCTCACCAACAAATGATATCTATCAGCAATTAAACAGGGAAAGATAAGATCACATTGTTTAAATATGTATGTTTTTTAGCACTGATAAAGGTGAAATCATTCTCACATCAGTTATCCATTGATGCTTAGCTTTTTAAGCATTAGTATTAGTCAACTGTTGAAACCCTGGCTCATTTCTCAATTGGTTGTTTATCTTTACAATACTAGAGTTAGTAAATTGTTTTTGCCATGTGACATAATCTTTTTCTCATTTGGCATTTTCCTTTGACTTCATTTAGCTATTTACTTATTGTTTTTCTATTTATACATTCTAAATCTTGATGTACTCAAAATTTTGAATATTTCTGTTTTAAATATTCTTTTCAGGAATCACTTTCTCTACATCAGTTATTTCAAAATTTTTTTAAAGGCAGAGATGGAAGAGAAATCTTCCATGTGCTGGTTCACTCCCCAAATGGCTGCAATGGCCAGGGCTGTGCCAGGCCTAAGCCAAGGAACCCAGAGCTTATTCTGGGTATCCCACATGGGAATAGGGGGCTGAGCACTTGGGTCATCTGCTGCTGCTTTCCCATGTGTGCATTAGCAGTGGAGCAACCCATATGGGATGCTGGCATCACAGTAGGTGGCTTAACCTGCTATGCCACAACACTGGCCCTTCAAATTTTAATTATATTTTCTTCCAGTATGTTTATTGTTTCATATTTTATATTTATTTTTAAATGAATTTTATTTTTATTTTTAAAGCATTAAATAATCTACAATTTACTTTCTTGTAAGGTGAGAGGTCAGACTGTAACTTTATTCTACAGGGAATCCTAAAATGAATGTTGAGTGGCCTAATGGTCAAGAACCCTGACACTAGAGTCACGTGGGTTGATTTGTACCTTTGTAAGTCAGGCAGCTTTTCCATATCTCATCTACAAAATCAGGATGAAAATAATGGTACCAACCTCATAGGGTGGCTTTGAGGGTGAAATGTTTTAGAGCACATAAAGAATTGTATTTTGCCTAAAGACAGCAAACATTAGGTATTGTTATTACTACTACTTATTGGTAAACCCATCATGTCTATTCTTGAGATTTTTGCCCTGATGAAGTCCTAAATATTCATCTATATGTAAATCTGTTGCCAGAATCTGTTTTATTCATTCTTAAAGAAAAATCAATTTTTCTATTTTAAAATATTTCAAATAATACAGAAATGGATAGAGTTCTATGAGTATACATATAAAAATTTTTAAACATTTGCCATATTTATATGTAAATATGAAGATGTAAATATTATATGTACATACTACTTTTATTTATTTTTAGTTTTTTAGTTTTTTTAAAAAAGAGATCATTCAAGTTTTATTCAACATAGTACTACAAAGTCCCAGCTAAAGCAATTAGACAAAAGAAAGAAATAAAGGGTATCCAAACTGGAAAGAAGGAAGTCAAATTGTCGCTATTTGTAAATATATATTTTTATATATAAAAAAAATCCCCAAAGACCCCCCCCCAGAGCTGATAGAATAAACAAATTCAGTAAATTTGCAGGCTACAGAATCAATGTGACAAAATTCAGTAGCATTGTCATAAATCAATAGTGAATTATCTGGAAAAAAATCAAGAAAGCAATCCCATATCCAATAGCTGCACTGAAGAAAAAGAAAATACTGGGAATAAATTTAACCAAAGAGGTAAAAGATATCTACAGTGAAACCCATAAGTCACTGATGAAAGAAAATGAAGAATAATTTTAAGTTTTGGATTATGATGTAACACTTGTAGTTTTTATGGTACAATATTTCAACACATAGAACCAGCATAAACCAATCACACCACACAATTAGCCTTCCCAGGAACCTGATTTCTTTACAGCTTAAACATCCCAAGTGCTTGGGCCCCTGCACCCGCACGGCAGACTGGGAGGAAGCACCTGGCTACTGGCTTCAGATTGGCGCAGTTCTGGCTGTAGCTTCCATTTGGGGGGTGAACCGATGGAAGGAAGACCTTTCTCTCTGTCTCTCTCACTGTCTATAACTCTGTTAAATAAAAAAAAATTATTGATTGGAAAGGCAAAGTTAAGGGAGACATAGGGGAGAGAGGTCTTCTATCTATTGATTCACTCCCCAAGTGGCTGCGAAGGCCAAAGCTGAGCCAGGCTAAAGCCAGGAGCTTCACCCAAGTCTCTCACATGGGTAGCAGGGACCCAAAAACTTGAACCAGCTTCTGATGCTCTCCCAGGTGCATTAGCAAGGAGCAAGATTGGAAGTGGAGTAGCAGGGATTTGAATTGACATTCATAGGCAGGCAGTGGCTAAATCTGCTGTGCCACAATGCCAGCCCATTATCTCTAGTTTTTTAAGAAATTTCCATACTGTTTTCCACAATGACTGCACTAATTTACATTCCCACCAACGATGTATAAGTGTTCCCCTATCTCCACATCCTTGCCAGCATTTGTTACTCTGATGTTTGGATTTTAGCCATTCTGAGAGAGGTAACATGATATCTCATTGTGGTTTTGATTTGCATTTCCCTCATGGCTAGTGATGTCGAGCACTTGAGCACTTTTTCATACATCTGCTGGCCATTTGTATTTTTCTTTTGAGAAATGTCTGTTGAGGTCCTTTGCCCATTTCATCACTGGCTGGATTTTTTTTTTTTTTTTTTTGGTGTTGAGTTTTTAAAGTTGCTGATATATTCTGGCTATTAATCCTTTGTTGGATAGGTAGCTCACAAATATTTTTCCCCATTCTATTGGATGTCTCTTTACTGATCATTTCCTTTACTATGAAGAAGCTTCCAAGTTTGATATAATCCCATCTGTTTAGTTTTGCTTTTGTGGCTTGTGCTTTGGGGGGTCTTATCCAAGAAGTCATCACTTAAACCAATGTCTTGGAGTGCTTCTACATTTTCTTCCAGCAACTTCATAGCTTCAACTCTTAAATTTAGGTCTTTGATCCATCTGGAGGTGATTTTTGTATAAGGTGAGAGGCATGGATTTAATTTCATTCTTCTACATATATACATCTGGTTTGCTAGCATCATTTGCAGAAGACATTATCCTTACTCCAATGTATGGTCTGAGAACTTCTGTCAAAAATCAGTTGGCTGTATGTACGTGAGTTCTGGGTTCTCCATTCTTTTCCACTGATCTATTTGGTTTGTATGCCAGTACCATGCTGTTTTCATTACTATAGCTTTGTAGTATGCTGTAAAGTCAGGTATTGTGATTCCCTCCATCTTGATTTTTCTTCCCTTCTGGATTACCTTGGCTATTCTGGGTCTTTTGTGATTCCGTAGGAATTTTAGGATTGTTTTTCCTAATCTATAAGGAATGTCATTGGTATTTTGATAGAGATTGCATTGAATCTGTAGACGGTTTTAGATACTATAGACATTTTAATGAAACTGATTCTTCCAGTCCATGAGCAAAGACTATCTTTCCATTTTTTTGTGTGCTTGCTCATTTCTTTTATCAATGTTTTATAATTTTCTTTGTAGAGATTTTTCACTTCTTTGGTTAAATTTATTCCTGAATATGTTACTTTTTCTGGCTGTTGTGAATGGGATTCGTTTCTTGATTTCTCATTCAGTGAGTTCAGCATTGGTGAATAAAATAGCTGTGTTTCTTGTATGTTTATTTTGCAACCAGCAACTTTACTGAAATAGCTTATCAGTCTTAACAGTATTTTGATGGAGACTTCAGGTTTTCCCATGTACAATATCACATCATCTGCAAAAATGGATGTTTTGACTTCCTCTTTTCCAGTTTTGATGCCCTTTATTTCTTTCTCCTCCCTAATTGCTCTTGCTAATACTTCCAGTTCTATATGGAGTAAGAGTGGTGAAAGTGGACATCTTTGTCTTATTCCAGATCTGAGTGGAAATGCCTTCAGCTTTTCCCCATTCAGTATGATATTGGCTGTTGGTTTGTCATAAATAGCCTTTATACTTTTGAGGTATGTTTCTTCTATATCTATTCTGTAGGAAGCTTTTTTTTATCATGAAGCAGTGTTGAAATGTATCAAAAGTTTTCTGTATCTCCATTTAGATGGCAATGTGATTTTTGTTCTTCATTCTCTTGATGTGCATTATGATGTGTATCGATTTGTGAGTGAACTTTCTTGCATCTCTGGGAAAATCCCAATTGAGCATAATGTATGATCTTTTTGATGTGGCTTTGAATTTAGTTTGCTAGTATTTTGTTGAGAATCTTTGCATCTATGTTCATCAAGGATGTAGGTCTATAATTCTTGTGTTGTCTTTGTTCAGTTTTTGTATCAGAGTAATGCTGGCCTCATAGAAAGCATTTGGCAGAGTTAAATTCTGTTCAATATTTTGGAGTAGCTTGAAAAGCATTGGCATTAGTTCCACTTTAAATGTTTTGTAGAATTCGGTAGTAAAGCCATTGAGTCCTGGACTTTTCTTGTTGGAAGACTTTCGATTACTGCTTCAACATCATTGCTTATTATTGGTCTGTTTAGATTGCCTGTATCCTCTTGATTTAATCTTGGTAGGCTTCTTATCAAGAAATTTATCCATTTCTTCAAGGTTTTCCAGCTTATAATTTTTCATAGGAGCTTCTTATGATCCCTTTTTTTCAATGGTGTCAGTTCTAATAGTTCCTTTTTCATCTGCAATTTCATTTATTTGAGTTTTTCTTTTTTTTTGCTAAATGTTTCTCCATTTTGTTCATCTTCTAAAAAACAGCTGTTTTGCTGATCTTTTATATTTTTGTAGCTTCAATTTCATTTATTTTTGCTCTGATCCTATTATAGTTTGCCTCCTACTGATTTTGGGTTTGGCTTGTTCTTTTTTCCTAAGTGTTAGACATAAATCATTAGATCTTTTATTTGACACATTTCTCAACTTTAATACTATAAACTTCCCTCTTACTACTGCTTTTTCTGTCTCCCACAGGTTTTGATACGTTGTTTTTATTTTTATTTATTTTGAGAAGGTTTGTGATTTCCTTTTCTCCTTCAATGACCCATTAAACATTCAATCTGTGAGTATTCTATTATTTTTCTTATTGATTTCTAGTTTTATTCCTTTATTGTCTGAGATAATACAGAATATGGTTTCAATGTCTTTAAATTTACTGAGACTTGATTTGTGCCATGTGCTGGGGAGAAGAATGTATATTCTGCAGCTGTTGGGTAAAATGTTCTGTAAATGTTAAGTCCGTTTGTTCAATAGTATGTTTCAACTCCAATGTATCTTTATTTTCTGTCTGGATGACCTGTTCATTGATGACAGTGGAGTGCTGAAGTCACCCACTAATATTGTATTGGAGTTTCTCTTTCCCTTTAGCTCTAGTAGTCTTTGCTGAGTGGTCCTGTATTGTTATATTGTCTTGATGAATCAAATCTGTTATAATTATATTTATATATGTGTGTGTGTGTATATATATATCCTTCTTTGTCTCTTCTCATAGTTTTGATTTAAAGTTTGTTTTATCTGATATGAGAATAGCTATTCTTGCCCGTTTTTGGTTTCTATTTGCCTGTTACATCTTTTTCAGCCCTTCACTTTCAGCCTATATGTATCTTTATTTGTGAAGTGACTTTTTTGTAGGCAGCATATAATGGGGTCTTGGTTGTTTATCCATTCAGCCAACCTAAGTCTCTTGCCTGGAGAATTTAACCCATTTACTTAACCATTCAAGGTTAGTTTTGGTAGATAAGCACTAACACTTGTCATTTTGTTGATTGGATATTGATTATCTGTGCTTTATGAGTGAATTTGATGGTGTCCTGTATGTTCATGTTGTTTACTTCTAATATACTACTTCCTTGGGAATCTCTCATAAGGCTGATCTGGTGGTGGTGAATTCTCTCAGTTTTTGTTTATCTGGAAAATGCCTTATTCTCTGTCATTTCTAAAGGATAACTTCACTGGACATAACATTCTTGGTCAGAAGTCTTTTTTTTTTTTTTAAACCTTAAATATATCATCCTATTCTCTTCTAGCATGTAGGGTTTCTACTGAGAGGTCTGCTGTTAGTCTAGTTTTCCTTCATATGTAACTGACTCTTTTCTCTTATTGCCTTTAGGATTCTCTCCTTGTCCTGAACTTTCAACAGTGTAACTAGGACATGCCTTATAAAAGATCGTTTTTGTTTGAGTCTGCTCAGGGTCCTTTGAGATTCTTGTATCATGTCTCATTTAAGATTTGTGAAATTTTCAACTAGTATTTCATTTAGCAGGTTCTTGGTGCCTTTTTACTTCTCTTATCCTTCAGGAACACCTAAAATTTGATTGCTTGATAGTATTCCATAGTTCACATAGACTTTCTTCATTTTTAAATTATTTTCTCTTTATTTTTGTCTGATTGAGTTATTCCAGTTGTTCTTGAGATCAGAAATTCTTTCCTCCACTTAGTCTATTCTGCTGTTAAAGCTCTCAATCATATTCTTTATTTCACCGATTGAAGAGTTCATCTTCAAAATTTCTATTTTGTTCTTGAGTTCATCTCAGTAACATTTTCATTTATGTCACTCATTGATTTCTTTAATTATCTTTTTGTTTTGTTTTAAAGATTTTATTTATTTATTTGAGAGGTAGAGCTACAGACAGAGGGAGCAACAGGGAAAGAGGTTCCATCTTCTGGTTCACTTCCTAAATGGCCAAAATGGCTGGAGCTGGGCCAATCTGAAGCCAGGAGCTTCTTACGGGTCTCCCACATGGGGGCAGGGGCCCAAGCACTTGAGCCATCTTCCCTTGATTCCCCAGGCCATAGCAGAGAGCTGAATTAGAAGAAGAACAGCCAGAACATGAACAGGTGCCCGTATGGGATGCCACAGTGTCAGCCTCAATTTTTTTAAGCTATCTGTGTTCTCTGGCATCACTCTGAGTTTCCCTACAATCCTAATTTTGAATTCTATTTCCAGCATTTCATAGACTTCCCTCAACTCAGGAGCTAATTCTGAAGAAACACTGTGTCCCTTTGGAGGCCTTATGTGTTCCCACATTTATGTCTAGGCATCTGGTGTAGTAGTCCCTTCATCTTTTTTACTGGAAAAGAGTTCATGGTTTAGCTGTAAAGCAGGGTATCTCTTGGCTTGTTGCATTGGCTTTGATTCTAGGTGAGCCCAGGAGTGCAATCTCTAAGTGACTTCTTTTTCTTTCATTGATGTTGGTTATGTCTATAACTTACACAATAGTCTATTCTGCTGCAGTTCAGAGGGATTGAAGTGTGGCTGTGAGATGAATGTAGGACTGTCCCTCTGTCTCACAGGTAAGCCTGAGTGATACTGTGGCTATGGCACCAACTGCTGTGGCTCTAGGACTGAGTGATGCAGTTGGGCTCTACCTTAGATTCTGCTAGGAGAGTGCAACCGGTGCTGTACTTATAACGCCAACAGTCTTGGGCCTGGAACTGAGTCCTTTTCCATTCCTAAACGGTGACTAGAAGGTTTACAGGAGATGAGTTCAGAGA
Organism: Oryctolagus cuniculus; assembly: GCF_051225735.1. NCBI lineage: Eukaryota > Metazoa > Chordata > Mammalia > Lagomorpha > Leporidae > Oryctolagus > Oryctolagus cuniculus. The sequence continues at coordinate 63,581,360 of NC_142880.1, read as the reverse complement.
TGCAGAGTACAGGTAGGTTCTTCCCTAGGTCCACCAGATAGATCCCAGGGGTAGATATATTAATATCATATAACATGGATTTATGACAAAGCTCATAAAATGAAGTTAATTTGGTATATTATTAAGGCATATAATTTAGTGTAGACAACATTCATAAATACCTATAAGCCAAATAATTTACTTTTTAAGCCATATATGTGTGTGTGTGTTCATGTTAACTTCCATATGTAAGGAAAAAAATGTTATTTATCTTTTTGTCTCTAGCTTATTTCACTTAACATCATGGTCTCCAATTCCATTCATATTGATGCCAATGTCAAAATTTCATTTTTTTGAAGACTCAGCAATATTCCATGATGTATGTTTACCACATTTTCTTTATCCGTTCATCTACCAATGAATGTCTAGGTTGATTGCATAGCTTTGGTAATGGGGCAAGTGCTGCAGTAGCCATGAGAGTGCAGCTATCTTTTCATACGCTGACACGATTCCCTTTGGACATAATCCCAGAAGAGGGATAGCTGGGCCATATGGCAGATCTAGTTTTAATTTTTTGAGGAATTTCCATACTGTTTTCTATAATGACTAAACTAATTTGCATTCCCACCAACAATGTATTAGGGTTTCCTTTTCTTTTCATCCTTGCCAACATTTGTTATTTTTTACTTTTTGATAACTATCATTCAGACAGGGTATGCTGATACCTCATTATGGTTTTTACTGGCATTTTCCAAATGACTAGAGACGCTGAGCATTTTTTTATGTGTTTATTGGCCACTTGTATCTCTTCTTTTAGAAAAACGTCTTTTCAGATCCTTTGCCCATTTCTTTTATCTTTTCAACTTTTATTTAATAAATATAAATTTCCAAAGTACAATTTTTGAATTAAAGCAGTTTTCCCCATAACCTCCCTCCCACCCACAACCTTCCAAATCTCCCACTCTTTCTCTCATCCCATTCTTCACCATGATTCATTTTCAATTATCTTTATGTACAGAAGATCAACTTAATATATACTAAGTAAAGATTTCAACAGATTGCATCCACAAAGACACACAAAGTATAGAGTACTGTTTGAGTAATAGTTTTACCATTAATTCTCATAGTACAACACATTAAGGACAGAGGTCCTACAAGGGGAGCAGGTGCACAGTGACTCCCATTGTTGATTTAACAATTGATACTTTTATTTATGACTCAATAATCACCCAAGGCTCTTTTTTTTATTTAATGAATATAAATTTCCAAAGTACAGCTTATGGATTACAATGGCTTCCCCCCCCATAACGTCCCTCCCACCGCAACCCTCCCCTTTCCCACTCCCTCTCCCCTTCCATTCATATCAAGATTCATTTTCGATTCTCTTTATATACAAAAGATCAGTTTAGCATACATTAAGTAAAGATTTCAACAGTTTGCTCCCACACAGAAACATAAAGTGAAAAATACTGTTTGAGTACTAGTTATAGCGTTAGATCTCAATGTACAGCACACTAAGGACAGAGATCCTACATGAGGAGTAAGTGCACAGTGACTCCTGTTGTTGACTTAACAAATTGACACTCTTGTTTATGGCATCAGTAATCACCCTAGGCTCTTGTCATGAGTTGCCAAGGCTATGGAAGCCCCCTGAGTTCACTGACTCTGATCATTTTTAGACAAGGCCATGGTCAAAGTGGAAGTTCTCTCCTCCCTTCAGAGAAAGGTACCTCCTTCTTTGATGACCCATTCTTTCCACTGGGATCTCACTCGTGGAGATCTTTCATTTAGGTTTTTTTTCCCCCAGAGTGTCTTGGCTTTCCATGCCTGAAATACTCTCATGAGCATTTCAGCCGGATCCGCATGCCTTAAGGGCTGATTATGAGGCCAGAGTGCTCTTAGGACATTTGCCATTCTATGGGTCTGCTGTGTATCTCACTTCCCATGTTGGATCATTCTCTCCCTTTTTGATTCTATCAGCTAGTATTTGCAGACACTATTCTTGTTTATGTGATCCCTTTGGTTCTTAGTCCTATCATTACGATCAATTGTGAACAGAAATTGATCACTGGGACTAGTGAGATGGCATTGGTACATGCCACCTCGATGGGATTGAATTCGAATCCCCTGGTATGTTTCTAACTCTACTGTTTGAGGTAAGTCAGCTTGAGCATGGCCCGAATTGCACATCTCTTCCCTCTCTTATTCCCACTCTTATATTTAACAGCAATCACTTTTCAGTTAAGTTTCAGCACTTAAGAAGAATTGTGTATTGATTACAGTATTCAACCAAAAGTATTAAGGAGAACAAACAAAAAAAAAATACTAAGAGGGATAACATATTAAGCTGCTCATCAACAGTCAGGGTGAGGCTCTTGTCATGAGCTGCCAAGGCTATGGAAGCCTCTTGAGTTCACCAACTCTGATCTTATTTAGACAAGTCCATATTCAAAGTGGATGTTCTCTCCTCCCTTCAGAGAAAGGTACTGCCTTCTTTGATGGCTCATTCTTTCCTCTGGGATCTCACTAACAGAGATCTTTCATTTTGGTCATTTTTTTTTTTTTTTTTTTTTTTTTTTTTTTTGCCACAGTGTCTTGGTTTTCCATGCCTGCGAAACTCTCATGGGCTTTTTAGCCAGATCTGAATGCCTTAAGGGCTGATTCTGAGGCCAGAGTGCTGTTTAGGCTTTGCCCATTTCTTAACAAGACTATCAGTTTTGTTGTTGAATTTCCTGAGCTCCTTATATCTCCCAGATATTATTATTTATCAGATGCATATTTCACAAATATTTTTTTATTTTTTTATTTGATAGGTAGAGTTAGACAGTGAGAGAGAGAGAGAGACAGAGAGAAAGATCTTGCTTCTGTTGGTTCACTCCCCAAATGGCCACTATGGCCGGCGCTGCACCGATCTGAAGCCAGGAGCCAGGTGTTTCTTCCTGGTCACCCATGTGGGTGCAGGGGCCCAGGCACTTGGGCCATCCTCCACTGCCTCCTGGGCCACAGCAGAGAGCTGGACTGGAAGAGGAGCAACCGGGACTAGAACGCGGTGCCCATATGGGATGCCGGTGCTGCAGGCAGAGGATTAGCCAAGTGAGCCATGGCGCCTGCCCCCACAAATATTTTCTTCCATACCATCACTTCTGTCTTCACTCTGTTGATATTTTTTCTTTGGCTGCGGAGACGTTTCCTAGTTTCATATAATCCAATTTGTTTATTTTACTTTTATTGTGTGTGCTTTTGGTGTCTCATCCAAAAGAATTCTGCATATAGAAATCCCTTTTCCCAAAAACACTCACTGAAGAGACTGTCCTTTCTCCAGGGAGTGTTTTTTTTAGCATTTTTGTCAAAGATAAGTTGGTGACAGATGCATCAATTTATTTCTGGGGTGTCTACTCTGTTCCATTGATCTATTTTCATTTCAGTACCACATCATTTTGGTTACAGCAGCCCTGTAGTATGTCTTAAAATTTGGTGTTGTGATGCCTCCAGCTTTGTTTTTATTGTTCTTGATTACTTTGGTTATTTGAGATCTCTTATATATCCATACAAATTGTAGCATTGTTTTTTGCTAATTCTGTGTATAATGGCATTTTGGTATTTTGACAGAGACTGTACTGAGTCCGTAAATTAGTTTAGGTACTATGGACACTTTGATAATATTAATTCCTCCAATCCATAAACATGAGAAGTCATTCCACTTTTTTGTGTGTTTTCTTCAATGTCTTTCATTAGTGGTTTGTAATTTTCATTGTACAGGCTTTTCTCCACCAAAAGACTGATAAATAAATGCAGCAAAGTTGCAGGAAACAAAACCAACACATAAATATCAGTAGCATTTTTATACAACAATTCTATTACTGAGAAAGAACTTATAAGAGCAAGCCCATCCCCAATGGCTGAAAAAAATATTAAACACCTTGAGATAACTTTAACCAAGGATTTTTTTTAGCCATTGGGTAGTCTTTTCCTTTTTCCTCTCTGCTTATTTTAAAAGAGTTCATATAAATACTACTGAAGTCAACAGAATGAACTTGTGACTGTGTAAGATGCCTTAATTTCTTGCCCTTCAAAGTACTAGGAGTCATTTACGATGTATTCTCATGCGAATTTTGCATAAATTAGGTATCATCATCCTGTTTCATGGATACCATCTGACGATTCTTCAGGTTATTACCACTTGTTAACTGAGTAAACTTGGACAAGTTTTCTGAGCTCTTTGTTACTTCATTTGTAAAGTAGATTTAATAAAAGGTAGGACCGCATAAGGCTGTTGTGGGAATGCATGGAAAGCACTTAGTACCATGAACATAATCTCAAAATAAGTGCTAGTTAGGAATTTATGCTTATTGTTACTTATGTAATATTACAAGACACAATGTCTTTCCTTCAATCAATGGTCTAGTAACTGCCAGCATGGGGAATCATGATACAGTAGACACAGATAAAAGGAGGCCAATGGTATTTCTCAAGCAAAGTTATAATGTTTTCCTTGTTAAAGGATAATGAATAATATCTAATATAATACCTTGTATATAATAGGTTCCCCCCCAAAATTGTTGAACTAATGAATATAAAGATACCACATTTTTGTTCTATCTGCAGTTCTGAGGATTTAGGATGAAGTAATACTGAACTAAAAACTTCAATAATAATGTTATTCAAGAAATGTTAATTAATAAAATAGTACTAAAATTCTCATCCATGGTTTTTAGTCTATCTTCTTCCCGATGATCATGTTTACACACATGCTGGACAGAGAGATATTAAAAAGAGAGAAAATTCTTAGGGAATGCCAATCTATCAGAGCAACAGTTGTATTTTCCTTTTACCTATGTCCTTTAGAAACGTACTCTACCACAAAGTAATTATCATCCTTAACACATGTAACATGCATGCATGTGTGCACACACACACACACACACACACAGTCAGTTCTTGACATTTTAAACCATTCCAGATTGGCCCAATTCCAGTAAATCATATTAAAATGTCAAGAAAATTAAGTATTAAAGATACAATCTGGTCCTTCTTGAACTTATTTACTTGTTCTTTAAAAGAAAAAAAGATATGGCAGGGAGCCTCTGACTGCTTTCTCCATCTCTGCAGAAAGTCTAATTATGTCTTCTTGCTTTTATTCAAGCAACGTCTTTTACTCTGTGTAAAAAGATGAGGCACCAGAATATTCCAAACCTATGTGAGAGAAAGTGTGGCCATGTTTGCTATTTTCCTATGAGGTTTAAAATACTAGGGCAAGGGCCACACAGCGGCTCACTAGGCTAATCCTCTGCCTTGCGGCGCCGGCACACCGGGTTCTAGTCCCGGTCGGAGCGCTGGATTCTGTCCCGGTTGCCCCTCTTCCAGGCCAGCTCTCTGCTGTGGCCTGGGAGTGCAGTGGAGGATGGCCCAAGTGCTTGGGCCTGCACCCCATGGGAGACCAGGATAAGTACCTGGCTCCTGCCATCGGATCAGTGCGGTGCGCCGGCCGCAGCACGCTGGCCGCAGCGGCCATTGGAGGGTGAACCAACGGCAAAGGAAGACCTTTCTCTCTGTCTCTCTCTCTCACTGTCCACTCTGCCTGTCAAAAAATTTAAAAAAAAAAAAAAAACTAAGGCAAGGCCATCAGATTCTCTCAACCCTGAGTCATCTTGGGGGCGTGAGTAGCATTTAGATGTTACACCAAAGAATTATTAGAAACCAAAACATTAAAATTACTCCCATCTGAGAGTGAAACACAATCATCTTGACTTCTGAAGGAGAGAGGCTTCCTTTCCAATTCTACCATTTTCAATGCCAGTAATTACACCCTGTATCAAAAGACTGATGAGGAATGGACTTGGAAACTGTAGATAATTTAAGAATAGCATTGGTAATTAGACCCAGTCTTTGAAGAAGAACTCTAGTCAGGGGAGGTCTCAGAAAATCTTAAGTCTCAAGCACAATTCCTTGGACACTGCTCCAGAAAAAGAACACATCACTGTGTCCACCTGGCATCTGAAAAGTCAGCTATGTTAACTTGAATTGATTTTTCATAGCCATTTTCAGAAGTGATTTAGGTTGCTAATCAACTGGCAAAGGTTCAGTTCCTATCCAGTCAAGTAATCAAGGTAAAGAGAAATAAACACGTCAATGCAGCCAGTAAAGAAAGAATTAGAGAAGTCCTTTATCACTCTGAGAGACACATTCCTTTGCTGTGTGAACTAAATAACACACATATCACGGTCAACAAAGGGTTTAAAAGCAAGCCCACTTCCTAGTTAGTAGGTAGCCCTATGCTTTCTGTAGGATTTAAAACAAACTACTGAAGTCCAAGGGCCTTTTTGAAAGATTTTAGAAAAAAAATAGATGATGTGATAGATACATAGACAGAACAGACATAAAAGTCATTTGCAGAACCAAGTGAAAGAAAAATGTATTCTTTTTTTTTTTTTCAAAATTCAGTAGCGTCTTCTTTCATTCCTTCCATATATTTTGTGAAATGCCAGTCCCTGTGCTAAGCACTGGAAATGAAATGGTCATCCAGAAAAGAAATGTTTTTCTCTGCCCTACTGGAGCTTCTATCCTTATGGAGGATATAGCCAATGATTACTTAGATAATCTTGCAGACAACATGAAAGTCATCAGGGTAGGCACTGTGGCACAGCAGGTTGAGCAGTCACTGCAGTGCAGGCATCCCATATGAGCCCCAGTGTTAGTCCTGGCTACTCCACTGCTGATCCAGCTCCCTGTTGGTGCACCTGGGAAAGCACTGTAGGATATCCCAAGGGCTTGGGCCCTTGCACCCACATGGAAGACCTGCAGGAGGCTCCTGGCTCCTAACTTCTGCCTGGCCCAGCCCTGGCCATTGCAGCCATTTGGCAAGTGAACCAGTGGATGGAAGATTTCTCTCTGTCTCTCCTTTCTCTCTCCATAACTCTGACTTTCAAATAAACAATCTTTTTTAATAATCTGAAATTCATCATTGAATCAAGTGACTACAAATGAGAACAGAGAGAAGGAAAGGAAATAACCAGAGAGGACAGAGAAGACTTCTCTGAGGAGGGATACTGAGGTGAGATTTGAAAGGGAAACAAGATAAGTGTTTACCAGGATTGCTAGGACAGGATGATATCTCAGGTAGACAATTCACTGTGTGCAAAGACAGGATGACATGGAAAGAAAGCTGATGGAACACTAAGGCACAGAGGCAAAGGTGCAAGGTAGAACTGGGGAGTACACACGAGCTGGGTTTTATCTGCACTCAACCGAACAATAGGAAGCCATTGAAAGAGTTAGAAGAGTGTGATATGGTCAGAATTACAGTTTTGCACCCATCAGTCTGGATGTAATATAGAGAATGGTCCAGAGGGAGCCTAGAGGAGTTATGGGGGAAATCAACTAAAACAGCAGGATAAGCTCTTGTTTTCTGGAGATATGGTTGTTTAGATCAGGATGTTGTCAGTGGTAAGAGATCAAAGCAGAGACTACTAGCATTTTTTAAAAATATTTTTTGTTTGAAAAGCAGAGTGAGAGAGAGGGAGAGAGAGAAAGAAATCTTCTATCTTCCTATTTACTCCCGCAAAGGGCTGCAGCAGCCAGGGCTGGGCCAGGCCAAAACCAAGAGCCCAGACACCACTGGGTCTCCCACATAGGTGGCAAGGACTCAAGTACCTTGAATCATTATCTGCTGCTTCTCAGACTTAGCAGAGGGTTGCAACGGACGCAGAGCAGCCTGGACTCCAGCTGGCACTCTGATAAGGGATACAGGTATCCTGAGCAGCAGCTTAATTTGCTGTACCACACTATCTGCATCAACTACAAGAATCTGAGTTGGATTTGAAGAAGAAAGGGGCTTATTGAAAAAAAAAAAAACTGATTTGAGGTGGAAGGGGTGGAGTTAAAACAACAATAGTTCACAGGGCCAAATACTGCTCATGACTCAGGCAACTAACATTTCTAGTCTAAGTAATTCCTAATCCAGAGTTGTGAATATTTTATGCTGTTCTGAGACCTCTCCCTTGACTCCCACAGCTAATCCAAGACAAAATTCTAAGAAACTGTGGAGATATGTTTCTGGTTAAGATACAGAAAGACATAAAGATTGGCACTTCTACTGTAGCAAAAGAAAATAATAATATTTTTTAAAACCATTAAAGAGCACTAGATACATATACACAAAAAAATCTCTAAATAAGCTATGTCCAAAGAAGTGCATGGCCTTCAAAAAAGAGTAAAAGTGGTGACTATTTTCACACTTTAGGCAAATTGCCTGGGCCAAGCACAGGCAGATGGAAAAGCAGCCTTAACACAGAGTTTGCTAGGATGAGGAGAAATCAGTTGAACTTGTAACAATAGATTGGGGTAACATGATACATCACAATCTGGAAGAATCTTAAACACAAAAATAAAATTCTCAGGGGCTGTGCTGGGGTGCCGCACGTTAAGCCACTTGTGAAACTGTCCATCCATCCTGGCGTGCCAGTTCAAGTCCCAGCTGCTCTGCTTCCAACCCAGATCCCTGCTGATCTGTCTGGACCAAGCACTTTGGCCCCTGCTACATGTGTGGGAGACCTGGATGGAGTTCCTGGCTCCTGGCTCCTGGCTCCAGTTTGGCCTAGACCTGGCTGTTGGGGCCATTTGGAGAGTGAACCAATGGATGAAAATCTCTCTCTCTTTTTTCTGTCTCTCTTCTCCACTAGCCCCATATATCACTCTGCCTTTCAAATAAACAAATAAATAAAAATAAATTTCTCAGAACAGCCAGTATCTCTCCCTCTCCTCTGCCCTAGGAACTCTGCTGAGTCTCCAGAGATCTTCTGGAGTTCAATATGGAGGATAAAATCAAAGTAACTAAAGCTGCAACTAAATACTCTTCTGGTTCAGATCTTACCAAGGAGACCCATCCTCCAGGTGCGAAGCTGGTAGCTGGGAATTGGGCTGAGAGGGCGAGAGAAATCTCCATGAGCTCATGGCAAGGAATAAACTAGGATGAATTATAGCTGTGTCACAGCCCGCTCAGCTAGATTCATATAGGATTTGGGTAAAAGTACCTTTCCCGACTTTTGGACTGAGGAAAGGGAAGCCCTTTGTGACAAAACCAGACAATTTCATGTATTGCTTTTGGTCCTTTTCTAAAAGTGTCTGATACAAAATTTAAAAATTATGAGACATGTAAAGAATGTAAAATGTAAAGAATGAAAATGTGACCCATAGAAGAAAAACAGAACAGCCAATACAAGCAGACCCACCTGTGATTAGATTTTCAACAAAGGAAATCTCTAAAATAACTATTTAATTCTGTGGTATGTGCTGGTATATCTTCTTCACCTCTGATTTTATTGAACTGGGTCTTCTTTCTCTTGTGGTTACTTAGGCCAATGGTGTATCAACTTTGTTTATTTAAAAAAAAACAGTTTTCATTTCACTGATCTTTTGTATTATATCATTTTGGTTTCAATTTTGTTTATTTCTTCTCTAATTCTAATTTTAGGTTTGGTTTGTTGTTGTTTTTCTAGTTCCTTGAGATGCATTAATAGCTCATTTCTTTGATGCCTTTCCAATTTCTTGATATAGGTACTAATTACTGTAAACTTCCCTCTTAGCACTGCTTTTGCTGCACCCCATAAATTTGATATGTCATATTATCATCTTCGTTCATTTCCAGGAGTTTTGTTTATTTCCTTTTTGATTTCTTCTATGACCCACTGTTCATTCAGGAGTGTGCCGTTATATCTCCTTGTGTTTACGTATTTTCTAGAGACTCTTAGTCTGTTAATTTCCAGCTTAATTTCATGTGGTCAGAAAAGATGCATGGTATGATTTTAATCTTTTCAATTTGCTGAGGCTTGCTTTATGGCCATGCATATGATCCATCCTTGAGAAAGTCTCATGCACTGATGGAAAGAATGTGCATTCTGCATCTGCTGATGAAAGGTTCTGTACCTATAAATTAGGTCCACTTGGTCCACAGTGTAGATTAGCTCCGTTGTTTCTTTGCTGATTTTCTGTCAGGTTGACCTGTCCATTGATGAAAGTGGGATGCTGAAGTTCCCCTTTGCTATTGTATTGGAGTCTATGTTGCCCTTTGGATCCATTAGCATTTGTTTTAAATAGCCAGACACCCTGGTATTGGGTGCAAATACATTTATTATAGTCACTTCTTCCTGTTGAATTGATCCCTTAATAATTATGTAATGCCTTTTTTGTAACTTTTAACAGTTTTTGTGTTAAAGTCTAGTTTGTCTGAGATTAGGATGCTCATACCTGCTTGTTTTGGCTTGCTGTTAGCATGGAATGTCTTTTTCCATCCTTTCACTTTAGGTCTGCATGTATCTTTGTTGGTGGTGTGTGTTTCTTCTAGGCAACAAACAGATGGGCCTTGTTTTTAACCCATTCAGCCAATCTGTATATTTTAATTGACGAAGGTAGGTTATTTACATTCAAGGTTATTATCAATAAGTCATGACATGGCCCTGCCATTTTTACATAAATATTCCTATTGCTTACTTTGGATTTCCTTTGTACTTTCACTAGGAGATCGTTTGCATTCACATTCTTTCATAATGATGACTATATTTCTGTGTTTCTGTGAGTAGCACATCTTCAAGCATCATTTGTAAGGCTGAACAAGTGGTGACAAAAAAAATAATCAGAAATTACCACAAACAACTACATGCCAACAAATTCTAAAATCTAAAAGAAATGGATAGATTCCTGGACACATACAACCTACCAAAATTGAGGCACAAACACATAGAAAATCAAAACAGACCAATAATCAAGATGAGATTGAATCAGTAATAAAGACCTTCCCAACAAAGAAAAAGCCCAGAATCTGATGGGTTCACTGCTAAATATTACCAGACTTTTAAAGAAGAATTAATTTCAGTTCTTCTCAACTATTTCAACTATTCAAAACAATTAAAGGGAGGAATCCTCCCAAACTCCATCTATGAAAACAACATCACCTTAATTCCAAAACCAAAAAAAAAAAAAATACAACAAAGAACTATAGACCAATAAAACTGGTGAACATAGATGCAAAATCCTCAACAAAATACTAGCTAATCAAATCCAGCAACGAATTAGAAAAATCATTGACCCAGATCAAGTGGGATTTATCTCTGGTACGCAAGGTTGGTCCACCTTACACAAATCAATAAATGCGATACATTACATTAAAAAATTAAAGAATAAAGACCAAATGATTATCTCAATTGAGGCAGAGAATGCACATGATAAAATACAACATCCTTTCATTATAAAAACCTTAAACAAATTGGGTATAGAAAGAACATTTCTCCACACAATCAATGTCATAAATGACAAATCTCAGCCAGCATCATATCAAAGCAGAAAATATTGAAATGTTTCCACTAAGATCTAGAACTAGACAAAGATGCCCACTTTCACCACTGCTATTCAATCCGATCCTGGAAATTTTAGCCAGAGCCATTGGGCCAGAAAAAGAAATCAACAGAAAGCAAATTTGAAAGGAAGAAGTCAAATTATCCCTGTTTGCAAATGATGTGGTTCTTTGGACAGTGGAACCAAAAGACTCCACTAAGAATATAGGGAATCATAACAGAGCTTGGTAAAGCAGCAGGATATAAAATCAACACACAAAAATCAATAGAATTTGAATACACAGACAATGCATGGCTGAGAAAGAACTTGTAAATTCAATCCCATTCACAATAACTACAAAATAATTTTAAAAACTTAGAATAAACTTAATCAAGGAGATAAATGATCTCTATGATGAAAACTACAAAAACATTAAAGACAGAGATAGAAGAAGACATTTAAAAATGGAAAAGTATTTCATGTTCATCAATTGGAAGAATGACTATCATCAAAATGTTCACTCTATTGAAAGCAATCTATAGATTCAACATGATCTCAATTAAAATATCAATGATATTCTTCTCAGATCTAGAAAAAAATATGTTCTAATTCATATGGAAACACAAGAGGCCCCAAGGAGGTAAAGCAAGCTTAAAAAAACAACAACAAAAAAATACCAGAGGCATCACAATATTAGATTTCAAGACATACTACAGTACAGTTATAATCTAAACAGCTTATCACTGGCACAAATATATACATGTAGTTTAATGGAGCAGAATAGAATCCCAGAAATCAATCTGCACATCTACCACCAACTAATCTTTGACAAAGGAGCTGAAATCAACCCCTGGAAAAAGGATAGTGTCTTCAACAAATGGTGCTGGGAAAATTGGATCTCTGCAGGCCAAAGTATGCAACAAGACCCCTACCTTACGCCTTATACAAAAATCAACTCAAAATGGATCAATGATCTAAATCTGTGACCTGATACAATCAAATTACTAGAGAAGAACATTGGGGAAACTCTGTAAAATATTGGAATGGACCACTGAAGCACAGGCAATCAAAGGCAAAATAGACAAATAGGATTACATCAAGCTGAGAAACTTCTTCACTGCAAAGGGGACATTCACCAGAATGAAGAGGCAACTGACACAATGGGAGAAACTATTTACAAATGATGCAACCGATAAAGGATTAATATCCAGAATATATAGAGAGTTCAGTAAACTTAACAGCAAAACAAACAATCCAGTAAAATGGGCAGTGGACTTGAACAGGCATTTTTCAAAAGAGGAAATTCAAATGGCCAACTGAACATGAAAAAATGCTTAGGATCACTAGCTACCAGGGAAATGCAAATCAAAAACACAGTGAGGTTTCATCTCACCCCAGTTAGAATGGCTCTTAGAGAAATCAACAAACAACAAATGCTGGCAAAGATGTAGGGGAAAGGTAGTCTAACCCACTGTTGATAGGAATGTAAACTTGTACAGCCATGTGGAAGCAGTACAAAGATACCTCAGGACTCTGAATATAGACCTACCATATGATCTAGCCATTTCCTTCCTGGAATTTACCCAAATAAAATGAAGTCAGCAGATGAAAGAGTTATCTGTACCCCAATGTTTACTGCAGCTCAATTTACAAAGCTAAGATATGGAATCAACCTGGATTTCCATAAACTGAGGAGTGGATAAAGAAAATGTGGTATATATACACTATGGAATATTACTCAGCTGTAAAAATGAACTGAAAACCATTATACCATTATATTTAGTGAAGTAAGCCAGTCCACAAATGACAAATAACATATGTTTTCCTGATCAGTGGTAACTAATAGAATACAAAAAATGTAATGTGTATTAGCAAAATTGACACTTTCAGAATTGATTATTTCTTACAGCCCTTGTCTCTTCTGTGGTGGAACAGTGTCTTTTTTTTCCTTACTTTTTGTTGAGTTCTTTACTTAGTAGAGGATTGATCTTATGATTATAAAATAAGCTGAAAGTATGTCATTGTGAAAAATCAAAAGAAAGAATAAGAAAGAAAGGAGGCGGCAGGGTAGGAGTATGGGTGGGTGGGAGGCTAGAGTGGGAAGTATCACTATCTTCCTAAATCTGTGTGTATGAAATACATGAAACCTGTACACTTTTTATTAAAGATTGTTTAAAAATAAAATCATTACTTTAAATATGCTAAAGAATTTAGAAGACTGACATTATGGGTGAACAGAATTCAATAGAGAAACTATAGCACTAAAGAAAGAAGATCTGAAGAAAAATTCCAGAAGATAAAAATATGGTATTGAAACAAAGAATGTAATGAACAAGCTTAACAGGAGACTGGAAACAAATGAAAGATTAGGGAGGCAAAGACGGGTCAACAGAAAACAGTCTATGAGAAGCACAGAAAGAAAATGATTGAAATACTGAACATAGTGTCAGGGACATATGGTTCAATAGCAACTAATCCAGCATACATGTGACTGTAGTTCTCAAAGTATATTTTCCCTCCAAAATGGAATCCAATTAAAAATCAATAATAAAATCATAACTAGAAAAATCCTCAAATATTTGGAAATTATGCTACAAACTTCTAAACAAGCCTTATTAAAGAAGAAATGACAGTCAAATTTATAAAATGTTTTATACTAAATGACAATGAAACCAAAGCATATGAAACTCTGGGATATAGCGGAAGAAGTGCTTAGAGGAAATGTGCACTTTAAATGGATATTACCAAAAATAATAATAATATTAAGCTAAGAACAAAAGGCATATAGATTGATGAGGAAGAAATAAAATTGTTTGCCCATAGCATAATTATGTATGTAGACAATTCAGGCAAACAACAGACTTACTGTAGGACTACTACTTCAATGTAGCAAGGTTATGGGATACAATGGCAATATAAAAAAAGCAATTATATTTCTACACACTAGCAAAAAAATAAAGAAAATTTTCAAAAATTTATTAGCATTTATATTGTCATCAAAGTGCAAACATCTTATAATTTTTAATATTTATTCAAGACTTTATGCTTATAAGCTGTAAAATATCACTGACAGAAATTTTAAAGGAACTAAATAAGTGGAAAGCATACTATGTGCAAAGATTAGAGAGTTCATTACTGTTGAGATATTCATTCTCCCCAAATTAATCTGTAGATTAAGCATAATCTCACCCAAAATCCTAGCAGATATCTTTGCAGAATTTAAGATTCATGGAGTTGCATTAAGACAGTATGCTGGCCGGCGCCGCGGCTCACTAGGCTAATCCTCCGCCTAGCGGCGCCGGCACACCGGGTTCTAGTCCCGGTCGGGGCGCCGGATTCTGTCCCGGTTGCCCCTCTTCCAGGCCAGCCCTCTGCTGTGGCCAGGGAGTGCAGTGGAGGATGGCCCAGGTGCTTGGGCCCTGCACCCCATGGGAGACCAGGAAAAGCACCTGGCTCCTGGCTCCTGCCATCGGATCAGCGCGGTGCGCCGGCCGCAGCGCGCCGGCCGCGGCGGCCATTGGAGGGTGAACCAACGGCAAAGGAAGACCTTTCTCTCTGTCTCTCTCCCTCACTGTCCACTCTGCCTGTCAAAAAAAAAAAAAAAAAAGACAGTATGCTGCGGCCAGCACTGTAGCACAGCAGGTTAAAGCCCTGGCTTGAGGCGCTGGCATCCCATATGGGCACCAGTTCTAGTTCCAGTTGCTCCTCTTCTGATACAGCTCTCTGCTATGGCCTGGGAAAGCAGTGGAGGATGGCCTAAGTCCCTGGGCCCCTGCACCTGTGGGGGAGACCCGGAAGAAGCTCCTGGCTCCTGGCTTCAGACCAGCACAGCTCCGGCCATTGTGGCCATCTGGGGAGTGAACCAGAAGATGGAAGACCTCTCTCTCTGTCTCTACCTCTCTCTCTGTAACTCTGTCTTTCAAATAAATAAAATAAATCTAAAAAAAAAAAAAGATAGTATGCTGACACAAGGAAAAGCAAATAAATCAATGAAAAAGAATAGCATTCATTAATAGATCCCTGTACATATAATCAATTCATTTGAACAAAACAGTGTAATTTGGTGAAGAAATACCAACAGTGTTGTAATAACAAATGGAGCTGGAATAAATTGGCACCTATATGGAAAACAATCAATGTTCACTCTCTATGTTATAACATAAAACAAGTTATTTGGGGATGAGCAAGGACTAAAGTGAAAAATAAAATTCTAAAACTTCTAGGAAAAGAAAACCCTAAAGCACATTTTCATGACAGGACAATCAAACTTTTTGTTGAAATGCACAAGACACTAACCAAGAGGAAAAAAAATAATGTTTAATGACAGACAAACTAAAAGCTTCTCACTAAATATAGCCTTTTAAAAAGTAAAAAAGAAGCTGAAAACTATGAGAAAATATTCACAGTGCATATATGTAGAGGCTTCAAAGCATTCATGGAAAAGTGGAATTAAAGAGATTAAAAATTAAAACTATAAACTTGGTTTTTCAACATAAGCTGCATCAGCTCAAGAGGCTTTTGTAAGCAATAATAACACCCCTTTAGACCACACCTAAAGAAAGCACTGAGGGTCTGGGAAGTAGTCAGGTCATTGCTGTCTTCTTTACTTTACTTACTGAAGGGAAATAGGTGCTCCTTTAAAGATATTTAATACTATGAAACAAAAATCAATCAGAAAGAACCAAATCAGGACTGGAAGATGGATACGGAATGATTGCCCATCAAAACTCGCACAATTGCACTTGTTGGATGAGGGGAGTGAGCAGCAGTATTCCTAGGATGGAGAAGGACTCACTGGTGAAGCTTTCCCAGACATTTTGCTCCTAAAACATTGACTAACTTTCTCCACTGTTGTAAGCAGATGGTATCGTTCTTGGGCCCTTCGGAAAGACAGGAGGCAAAATGCCTTGAGCAGGGGCCGGCGCTGTGGCATAGTGAGCTAAGCCTCCGCCTGCAGCGCCGGAATCCCATATGGATGCCAGTTTGTGTCCTGCTGTTCGTCTTCCAATCCAGCTCTCTACTATGGCTTAGGAAAGCAGAAGAAGATGGCCCAAGGGCTTGGGTCCCTGCACCCACATGGAAGATGTGGAAAAAGCTCCTGGCTCCTTACTCCAGATTGGCTCAGCTCTGGCTGTTGCAACCCTATAGGGAGTGAAACAGCAGATGGAAGACCTCTCTGTATGTCTCTCCCACGGTCTATAACTCTACCTCTCAAATAAGTAAGTAAATAAAAATTTTAAAAATGCCTTGAGCATCCCAAAAACCAGTGGCCACGATCTTTGCTCCTGAACAGTCCACACCTGCTTCGACTAAACCTCCTCTCGGGAGACATTATTTTGATTGTGCTTTGTCTTCAGGATCATAAAGCTACACTTTCTTCCCCATCACAATTCTTCCCAGAAACGCTTTAGGACCTCGATATCACTTTTTCAAAAGTTCCATTAAAACTCTGCTCTTGTCTGCAACTGACTTGAGTGTAGCAGTTTCAGCACTCAGAAAGGGAAAGTTTGGTGCACTTCAATTTTTCAGGGAGAATTGTGTAAGCTGCACCCACTAAGTTGTCCATGGCGTTGACTATTGTTTCTGCTATCAATTCTCAGCCCTCTTTATTTAGGGCATGAATAAGATGAATTTTTTTTCCTCACGTATTGAGAACGGTTTGCTACTGCAGGCCTCCTCTTCACCATGTTCTCATCCTTTCTTCAAACAAGTTACCTGTTTGTAAACTGAAATCTTTGGGTCACTGTCCCCATAAGGTTTCCATAAAACACTGGGGAGTTGACCATTTTCCCACCCGAGCCTCAGCATTATTTTTGTCTATTCTTGCTTCAGGTTGAGCGTCATTCATGTTGCTCGGAAAGGGACTCTTTTCAAACTTTTTTAGTGCCTCAGATTAGATCTTTTTCAGTTATAACAAATTAGTATGAGTTTATTTTGGTATCCAAAAAATTGAAATCCAAACAGCTGTTTTCATAAAATGTGTTCCATGAACTTTTTGAAGACATATATGGAAAGAGTTGTATTTCCAAAATATACAAGTTTCTATAAATCAGTAGACTTTTAAACAGTCCAATTAAAAAGAAGGAAAAGATTTGAACAGATGTGTGCCAATAAAAAGTATAGGAATAGCCAATAAACACATGAAAAGATAGCTAACATTAAAGACTCTTGTGGGGAGCAACTGGGAGCAACTCGGACTAGACTAAGTTACTGGAATTAAGACTTATTCTATGCATCTGCTCTCCCACAATATGGCGCTGGGAGAGGAGAAATAGCTTCTACACAGCTGCCTCCAGTTCAACCAATAAACAGCAGGACCTGCTCCTGATTGGAGGAGAGCAGCGTACTCGGCGTGTGGGTAGCAGAGTTGGGATTGGTGGAAGAGGACTATAAAGGAGGAGAGAGACAATATGCACCAGGAACATCTAAGGGGAACATCTATCTGAAGGAACACCTGTGCAGCCCCCGAGAGAGCCGGCCGGCGGTGTGCCGCTCTCCCGCGGAAGCGGGGAATGTGGCAGGGGGAACCGCCCTTCCACGGAGGTGGAAGGGACAGTAGCCAACCCGGGAAGGACCAGCAGCCAACCCGGGAAGAACCAGCAGCAAACCCGGGGAGGGCCGAGCAGACAAAAGAACAGCGCAGGGTCCTGTGTCGTTCCTCCACGAAGAGGGGGAGCGACAACTCTCAAAGAAATATAAATTAAAACTATGAGATATCACTATCTGGCTAAAATTAAAGACTTACCACATCAAGTGTTAGCAAGGATATAGAGTAACTGGAACTCTCATACATTGCTAAGGAGAACAAAAAACACTTTGGAAAACAGTTTGGCATGTTTCTATAAGTTAAACATATTTTACCTCATGGACACAGCAATTCCACTCCCAGGAATATTCTTAGAAGAAATAAAAGCATAGGCCTTCAAAAAGACTTGTGCACAAATGACCATAGCTTTCTTCATAGTAGCCCAAAACTATAAAAACCAGATGTCCATCAAAAGGAGAGCAAATAAATCAATTCTGATTCATTTATACAATGAAATTCTAGTCAGCAATGCAAAGAACTAAAGAACCATGCAATAATCTAAAGGAATATGCTGAATGACTAAAGCAAGAGACAAAAGAGTAACTTACATGAAGTTCAAGGACTAGCAAAACGAACTGATGGTGATAGAAATCAGAAGAGAGGTTACCTCTGGGAGAATGGTCTAGAAAGTGACACCTTTCTGGGTAATGAAAATTAATGGTATCACAGAACTATATACACATTCGTCAAAACCTACTGAGGTATATACTAGATCTAGACATTTTGCTATATACCCATTACACATCAACAAAGGAAAGAGAAGAAAGTAAACAATCACACTTACCCACATGAACAAAAACCACATACTAAGAAACATTGAAAAGTTCATGGAAAATGGCATTACAATTAAGCTTATTTTTGTTCTAAAAACATATTTGAAATTCATATTTTTTTTCAGAATACACATTCCCATGAATTTTTGATGACTCTTCCTACATACTAAAACCATACTAAACTATCAATTCTACTCTCTATCAAGAGAACTGAATTTATTATAACATTATTTCATATGACAAGGGAAAAGTGTAATAAATATAAAATTCAGCAAATTATCTAGGTTTGTCCAAAGCAGACACACATAGACATGCAGCATGTTTCCTCAAAACTCAAATTATTACCCTACCCAAGAGAGGGCCCCTTTAGCTATCTGAGTATGCTTGTTTATTGTTAGAGCCAGGCTGGGGGGGAAAGCCAACATAATGGGTCTAGCATCAGGGGTCCTCTTTGGAGATGATGAGGGACAGCCTGATGGAAAGACTGGGCCTCTGGAGCCAGCAAATCCAAAATCAAAGCCCCTCTCTGCCTGTGACTTGGTCTGGAACTTGGGCTCTAACCTTGACCTCAGGCCCCAATGTCCTCATCCTTAAGATGGAGTGAGGGTTATTATGAAACATTAATGGACATCACAAATGGGAAGCACGTAGAGCTGGCACAGAGGCAGCTTCTGCGCTTAGTCATTGTTGTGATTTGATTACTAGCAGAGAGGAGATCGCCTGAGGACAGGAGGCAGAAATGATCAGAAGCCAGAGTCACGAGGAAGGAGGCATTAGTGTTGCTGAGAAACCAACCCCAAAGATGCCTTTGCTGAAAGCTATAACCTCAGAGGATCTTTTTGTATTAAACTTTCAGGGATGGGGAACCTTTTGTCTGCCAAGGGGGCTATTTGGACAATTATAACATCATTCACAGGCCATACAAAGTTATCAACTTAAAAATTAGCCTGCCATGGATTTATGGAATTCTGAGTCCTTGCTATGGCTGCCTTGGCAGGGCCAGACTAAATGATTTCATGGACCTAATACAGCCCATAAGCCAGATGTTCCCCAGCCCTGTACAGAACCACCATGTCCTCCCCTATTGGATGTCTCCAAAGGTCTGACTGCTAAGATGCCCTTTGTCAACCATGAAACAAACTAAACAAGCAAGTGACAAGCCGGGATGGCTACCTGGATTTTTCATAATGTCAACAGAGAAAACCATAGACTTTAAGGATAACCAAAACTGTACCACCAGATCGCTTCAAGCTCCATCCCTGCAGAATGGCACGATGAGAGTAGCAGGGAGTTGATGGGTGACTTTTCTGAACATCAGTTTAGTACCTCCGGGTTTTTCACGTTGGGATCTTATCTGAAAGGACACACATGCTTCCTTATGTTTGTAAGGCGTTTGCCTACAAATCTGAAGATGATTTTGTACAATCTGGGCCCACAGTAAGATGTTTCTGGTTTTACACTGCTGTCATCATACGGCTTCAAAGGGCCACTCAAAGCTGCAAGTGATCTCTTTAGACAGCACAACACCTTCTCACACCACCTCCTTCACAGCTCTCCCCTCTGCCCCTGGTTAGCTCTGCCCTTTCCATTGTAAGCATCCCCGTGACCTTCTTGCATGGCTGGGGACCTCAAATTAGGAAGTTCTTTATTATAGTGAGCTAAAGTCCCTCTTTTAAATATGCATGCAGGATTTCTTCTCTATCCTTTGAAGAAAACCAGAATTAACACAGAACCCTTGCCTGACAGTTCTCCCCACTCTGGGAGTGGCCTGTCACTTCTATGCCCACACTACCCAGACAAAGCCAGTCCTTCCTGTTCTCTGCCTGAGCCCTCGCAGTTGACTTCAAAGCGCTTGTCACAATTTACAATTGTTCTATGGACATCTCTGTTAGAAGATGATGTTAGCTGTAAGAGGGGCCGCCCTGAGATACCTTATTCATGTCTGTACCCCTGCACCTGGAGCCATTCTTGGCACATTGCTGGCGCTCAGTAGACATTGGAGGCTCTGTCCAGTCACAGATGTGTTAACACTCAGAGGGAAATGGGAAAGCCCAGCTGTTTCCCTTTATGTTCACACCACTCTCAATACTTTGCTTCTGGCACCAGATGGGGAGGATTTTTTCCCTATTCTGATACCAGCTGAGTTTCCAACATTCTGTATGGTACTCAACCAGACTTAACACAGACCCCATAGTTAAGGGCTCAGCCCCACAAGAAAGACTCCCCCTCAAGTCATAGGTCCCCAGGTGGCCACAACTTCTGTTCTACCTGGCTACAAACCAGACGTTCCCAGGACTCCCTTCTCAGGTTCGATAGTTTGCAGGAGCAGCTCACAGAATCTGGGAAAACAGCTCACTTGCTATTGATTTGTTTTAAAAGATATTTTTTCAAAGATTTGTTTATTTATTTGAAAGGCAGCATTACAGAGAGGCAAAGGCAGAGAGAAAGAGAGAGAACTTCCATCCACTGGTTCACTCTCCAGATGGCCACAGCAGTCAGAGCTGTGCCGATCCAAAGTCAGGAGCTTCTTCATGGTCTCCCACATGGCTGCAGGGGCCCGAGGACTTGGGCCATATTCTACTGATTTTCCAGAGCTGGATCGGAAGTAGAGTGGCCAGGACTCGAACTGATGCCGGCACTGCAGGTGGCAGCTTTACCTGCTACACCACAGCACTGGCCCCTCAAAGGCTATCTTAAAAGATACAAATGGGCAGGTAGATAAAGAGACACCCTGGAAAGGTCCCAAGTGCAGAAGCACTGTCCCTGAAGAGTTGAGGTGTGCCACTCTCCAATCACATGGGTGATATCACCAATTGGGAAGCTCTCCAAATCCTCTACTTTGGGGACTGTTACAGAGGATCTATCTCATAGACATGATTATTAACTCCATCACCAGTTCTTCTCCCCTTCCTGGACGAGGGGAGTGGGTGGCAATACAGTTTACAAATTATTAATCATGGCTTGGTCTTTCTAGAGACTAACCTCCAATCTAGGAACCTACCAAGAATCAAAGAGGCTCCTATCACCCAGGAAATTCCAAAAGACATCAGATCTGTGTCAGATGCTCCCATCACTCAGGGAATCACGCGGTCTTTAGAGCTCCTTGTCAGAAACTGCTGTCCAAGACCAAGTAATGAAATAAAAGATTCTCCTTTGGGGCAGGTGCTGTGGTACAACAGGTTAAACCATGGCTTGGTAGCTGGCGCCGTGGCTCACTAGGCTAATCCTCCACCTGCAGCGCCGGCACACCGGGTTCTAGTCCTGGTCAGGGCACCGGATTCTGTCCCGGTTGCCCCTCTTCCAGGCCAGCTCTCTGCTGTGGCCCGGGAGTGCAGTGGAGGATGGCCCAAGTGCTTGGGCCCTGCACCCGCGTGGGTGACCAGGAATAAGCACCTGGCTCCTGGCTTCGGATTGGCACAGCTTGCCAGCCGTAGTGGCCATCTGGGGGGTGAACCAACAGAAAAGGAAGACCTTTCTCTCTGTCTCTCTCACTGTCTAACTCTGCCTGTCAAAAAATAATAATAATAAACCATGACTTGGGAAATGCGCATCCCATACTGGAGTGCCAGTATGACTCCTGGCTGCTCCTTGTTTCCAATCCAGCTTCCTGCTATTGTGCCTTGGAGGCAAGGAATGATGGCTCAAGTACTTGTGTCCCTGCCACCCATGCAGGAGACCTGGATGGAGTAGTAGGCTCCTGATTTCCAACTGGCCCAACCCTAACTGCTGTGGACATTCAGGTAGTGAACCAGCCGACAGAGATATTTCTCCCCTTCCCTTTCCCCTTCCCTCCCTCTCTAGCTTTCAAATAAAATATATACATCATTTACAAAAAAAAAAAAAAAAAAAAAAAAAAAAAGATTCTCCTAGCACCTCAATCCTCAAGGATTTTAAGAGTTCTGTGTCAGGAACTAGGGACATATAAACACATATTTCTTATTACACAGTAATCCTGTGGTTTAAAAATGCAAGCAATGAAGACATGGTTATACATCTTTAGATACTGCAACATAGCTAGTGTCATCTCCTTAGCCTTCTGTGACCTGATTGTATACTTTATTCCCCTTGAGCTTTCAGACTGTACAGCCCCAGAGAGCAAGAAGATAACAAATCTCTGTGAATTGGGCTGGTTGAACTAAGAGGAAATAGTGGAGAGGTTGTAGATCTGAAGGGAGTAAACCAGGCATTGTCCAAAGGCACTCAAATTCAAAACGTTCTTAACCACCCGGTTTGTTGAGCACAACATCTCTGGCTGGATGGGGCCCACATGCACCATCTTACATGACCTGCTCAACCCTTCCTCCAGGGCCCTCACCTTCTTCCCCTGGACACAGTCCAGTTCATCAGGGGCCCTCTTGAAGTGGGCTTAATGGGCCAGCAGTCACAGTCCATGGGCCTGGAGTAGAAGAAACTGTTCCTTTCTGTGATCTGGACAGCAAATGGCTCCCAAGGCAGCCCCGAAGGCCTGAGGTCTCTCAGCAGATGTCTCGCGTGGTTGCTGGCTCCAGTCGAGTTTGCAGTCAATACATCTTCTTTCCCCAGGAGCTGCTGACAAGCCACTTAATGATAATAATATTTATGAAACAGCCTAAACAAAGATCCCTGGCCTAGAAGAATCAGACCAGACATTTCCTGACGATGTTTTCCTTCAGCACAAGTCTTGACAAGAAGAACACAATTCCCCAACTGCCCCAGCCCCCCCAAAGACAGGTGAGGCCAACACAGTCAACCCAACCACCAAAGGAGGAATGCAGTCAGTTGCTTCCCCTAACCAAAATCATCAAACCAGACCAAGAGTCCCAACACCTGTCTACATGCAAAAATCAGCTGGGGCCTCCTCCTGGTGGCCTCTATACTATCAGCAAGGTGCCCGGGGCGTGTGGCCCATCCACGGATCCGAGATACACAGTCGAGCTCAACAGCATCACTTGCAAATTCTGGAAACCCTTGAAATGGGGCTCTCGAAGTGACAGCTGTATCCTAAGCTTTCAGAGCCACTGATCCAGATCAAGGTTGGTAAAATTGCTATTGAAGAGCCAGGGAGGGGTCTACCATGTGGCACAGTGGGATAAGCTGCTGCGTAGGATGCCTGCATCTGGAATCAGAATGCTGGCTCAGCTCCCTGGTAATGCTCTTGGGAGGCAGCAGGTGATGCCTTAAGTACCTGTGTCCCTTCCACCCGTGTGGGAGACCCTGATGTTGGTCCAGCTCCTGGCTTCTTCTTTGCCCAGCCCAGCTGTTGAGGCTATTTGGGAAGTGAACCAGCAGATGGAAGAACTAACTCTTGCTCTCTTTCTCTCTTTCAAATACATAAATCTTAAAATAAATAAATAAATAAAGAGCCAAGAAGTAAATAATTCAGGCTTTCAGAACTAGGGATACTACACTGGTACTTACATAACTGCTTAAATGTAGCCATTTGTTATGGGTTGCACCGGGTCTCCCCACTCCCAGAGAATATATGTTGATATGCTAAGCCTCAATAGCTCAAAACATGGCCTTGTTTAGAGATAGGGTCTTTGCAGAGGTAGCCAAGTCAAAGTGAGGTCATTGTATGGGCCCAAATCCAATATAACTTTTATCCTTATAAAAGGAGAAACTGGGCCATGGAGAGCAACACACAGAGGGAATGCAATCTGAAGGCACAGGGAGAACAACAGAGACAAGCCAAGGACCGCCCAAAGCTATGAGACAGGCATGCAACAGAGTCTCCCGCACAGCCTTCAGCAGAGCCAACCCTGCTGACACCTACACTTGAGAACCCTGAGAAGATACATCTGTTGTTTAAACCAGTGAGTTTGTAGTACTTTGTTATGATAGCCCCAGGAACCAAATGTACCATTTATAACTGTTAATAATAAGCCTGGGGCAGGTATTTGGCCAGGGTTAAGATGTCAGTTGGGACACCACATCCCATTATCAGTGTGTAGGTTCGTGTCCCAGCTCTGCTCCCAATCCCTACTTTCTGCGAATGTGCATCCCAGATGGCAACAAGTACTCGGGAGCCTCCACCCATGTGGGAGAACTGGATTCGTTCCTGGCTCCCAGCTTCAGCTCTTGTGGGCATTCATGGAGTGAATCAGCAAGATGGGAGTTCTCTGTCTCTCTGTGTGACACATAAATTAAGTGTTTCTGTATTAAGTTCTAATTGTAGGAGTGAGTGAGTTATCCTCAGCACAGGTTCCTGATACAAATAACTTTGACCCCCTGTGACATTCTTTTGCCATTCTGCCTTCTGCCATGAGATGACAAAGGCCCTCACCAGATGCCACACCTTGATAATGGGCTTCTCCACCTCCAAACTGTGAAAAAGAAATGCTGTTTCTTTACAATTCACCAAATCAGAGGCATTCTTTCAGCAACACAAATGGACCAGGACACCAGGATTAAAGTCCACATGTCCAGACCCCCAAATGTACAGCTTTATTGTGCCAGGGCCCCTCTTAAAAATACTTAAGCCTATTCTGAAACACTGGCACTTAAGACACAGCCCGTTGTCCTTTTTCTTACCAAGAATGCCTTCAAATAGGAGAGGGTCCTCCAAAGGTTCAAGAAAATGTGTATTTTGAAAAAACTACACTTGCATTAATACAAAATTTATACCAAAATCAAGTTTTAATTAATTTTTTAAAGATTTATTTATTTATGTGAAAGACAAAGTTACAGAGAGGTAGAGGCAGAGGAAGAGAGAGAGAGATCTTCCATCCTAATTAATTTTAACAATTTTAATCTATGTTTGAACTTTCTGAAGTACCCTCATAAGAAAGGACGTGCTGGAAAGAGGTGTGGTTGGCTCCTTGAGTCACTGGCTCAATATGGTTTGAAACCATTTGAATAAATCAGCCCCTTTGCATACCGTAGAGCATGGCAGGAGGTCGTTCTTGGAGTCTACCTTCCAACTACAAAGGAAAAAAAAACTCAATCCTTACCACATGGATCAGAGCCCCATATGAGCCTACTCTCACTCATGGGACAAAAATCTCCCAGACTTTGTGTCACAGAACACAGTGTATTAATTACCATGGACTTGGTGTCATAAAACAGCATGCATTTGTTTTCTGAGAGTTGCACAGATCAGAACTCGGGGATATTGTGTCAAGGTTCTTTGCCCAGGTTCTTACAAGATGTTGGCCAGAAGTGTTCCTCTGAGACTCAGACACCCTTCCAAGCTCATGCTTGTTATTGGAAGAATTCAGTTCCCTGCAGGCATAGGACTGAAGCCTCTCTGTGCTTGTTAGCAGTTGCCTAGGGGTGCTCTCAGCTCCATACAACCATTTTCCAGTCCTTGCATGTGGACCCCTCCATCTCCAAAGCTAATAACAGCACACAGCAGCCTTCTGATGCTTTAACTCCAACGTCCTCTCTGCCTTCCTCTTCTGCTTTTAAAGGGATTAGATCAGGCCCACTTGGATAACTGCCACATCATAAGGCCAACTGACTTGGGGCTTTAAATTGTATCTGCAAAATCCTTCACATTAGTACCTGGATTGGTGCTTTACTAAATAACCAGGGGACGAAAACCTAGTGGCCTTGGTAGAATTTTGTCTACCACAGTCAGAGAATACCCAAGGTCACCATTGTAGAGGCAGTGGTGGGAGTCATGCCCTCACTACTCTGTCCCTGCTATGTGTCCCACTTCCTGTTTCCTGGGTTATGGTGTCTCCTTGGTTCCTGGTCTCCCAGCCTCTTACCCCAATCTGATGATTCCCAATCAAACCAAATCTCCATTCACCTAATGTCAACCAGAGCCTGCCTCTGCTACTTACAACCAAGAAAACTGATTGTCTCAAGCTATAACTGTCCAGCAATTCATCAAAAATCAGGGATTCTTCTAGAATGTGAAAGGTGGATGTGAGAAGGAAGGAAGGTCAGAGTTACCTGGAGAGCTTTGTTAAACCGCATATCCTCATTCTCCAAACTCTGGTTATCTGGCTTGAAATATATGAGTTCTCCTTACACCAAATGCTATGGTTTCAATATGTCTCCTGAATTCACAAAGTTGTACGTTGTTGGTATGAAGAGGATGGAAATCTATTCCAATCATGGTGTTCCCAGGGGGAGCCTTGGGGAAGTGATTAGAGTGGATTCTTAGGGTAGTGCCCTCATGATTGAATCCTGGTGGCTTTACAAGAAAGAGGAGAGAGGGAGAGAGAAGCTGCACAAATCCAGGCAGACACAGGTGCTCCCTGTCTCCGGCTCCTGACCCCCTTAGGACTCTGCCAGGCAGCATGTATCACCAGAGGCCGAGTCAAGGGAGCCTGCCCGATGCTGGACCGAAAACTTTGGCAATCATGAGCCAAACCAACTCTTTCCTTCATAAAGCAGGCCAGGTATTTCATTAAAGTGTTGGAAAGCTGATTAATACACAAAAGGAAATTGACATTTTAAAAAAAATGAAGTCAGGGTCTATATGATAAAAAGTAAATTAACAAGTCAATCTTAACAATGACCCAATTTTTTGAAATTTAAAATGAATGTACTACACAGAAGCTGAAGTTAAATAAACTAGATTAACTAGCTTAAACTAGTTTAAAAGTAAAAACTCTCAAAAAAAATCTTTTGACTTCATGTAATACTGAGTTTAACTTTGTGTTTTCCTCAAGAAAACAAGTCCTCTCTCTAGACTCAGTACATATGCCTCAGATTTTGACTTTTGTACCTGGGTTTCCATGCAAGGTCACCTTTTGATACAAAAGCTTCCATGGGCAGAGAGTCTCTAGGCTGACTCTAACAGAAGCACAAATATCTCATCACACCCCTTTCTACAAAGTTTCCTCCCAGGAATTCCTTTCTTCTATAAATCTGGTCATGAAAGCCCAATCCGTTGCCTTCCAAGTTTGGCTTTTCTGACTGCAGACAGAAGTAAACCAGCTTTGAGAAAAGGTTATCATCAGGTTTCTTCAAGGCATAATATGATTGACCTAGGTCCAGGAGACACAAGCCCAGTGACTTTTAACAAGCCTTGGGAGGTGCTCCAGGTGGTCAAATTCTAGGCAGGATTTATGTGTTCCATGAGGGTCAATGTTCATTTATCTTTACCCAGTGAATGTACTTTGGCTTGACCCAAGAATGCAGGCTTTGGGTCAGTGGGGGTGGTTCTCTCACAGGTTGGAGATTACTTTCTTTAGAACATAACTGGTTACAAACATCTTCAGAGACATGAAGGGTACTGTCTCTGAAAAGAGGCTACTGAAAAGGAAGATAGTGATTAGTTTTAAGGAGGACATTTATGGGAATAGACAAGAAATGCATAAGGAATCAAGCATCCTTCAAGGTTGCTCCAGGTGGCTGAGATGGAACAGATCTTATGAGCACATCACCCAAGTCAGATTAACCTACTGCTTAAATTAATAGCTTTGTCTGGACACCCCTCCAATAGGTCTCAGTAGGTATTTCTCCTAAATTCTTGGCAGGCTTATCAGGGGCAGCTTGTTTTCACGACCCTGGAGAGCAGCTGGCACAGGTAGGTGTGGCTTAGTGGCCCAAATGCACAGAAAAGGGGAAACATAGCAGTGCCCTCTCCTCTTGAACCTTGATTTTAAGGACTGCAACCTCTGTGTGAAAGAATGCATTTGCACCTGCCTTCCTGAGCGGAGCCACAGCGTCTCTCTCCTCCTTTGCTGCCTGAAACTGCGAGTGAGGAATGGCTGCACCTGGGCAGATGGGGCTGCACTTATATATTTCCAGTCTATGCCAGCCCAACCAGGCCACGCTGCTGATTTAGAGAAGACCCAGAAGCTACCCTGCTGGGAGAAGACAATGACCAGCTACAGGGGAATGGGGAAGTGGGTTGGATGCATACTTGCACCCTTTCAAGAACTCCTTTCCTACTCCTCTCCCAACCACAGGGCACCCATATGCCTCTGAATAAGAAGCCTTGGGCATCCTTGAATATGATGTCTAGCATTTAGCTCCAGAACTGGTACTCTATACCTTTTGGGGCATCCTTGGTTTTCCAGAGCAGGGAGGGAATGAAGAAACAGACAGAAGGATGGAGACCCTGAAGACTGATGGCTCATATCTCAATCTACACCTCCACTGCTTTCTTTGTCAGCGAAAGTGCTATAGTTAAAAGCATAATGCACAGATCTCACAGACTAAACAAATACAGGCTTACTGCTCACTGATGTCACCGTACAGTCTGTTCAGGCCAAAAGCATTACTCCACACAGCCATTCTGGTACTAGGGGCTTTGTCGCGTCCCTCGACCAGCAAGGAAGACACGACCCAAACTCTTCTTCAAGCAGTTTATTCAGGAACCTTGAACAAGCTTCTTCTTCCACCTCCTTCCCTCTCCCATCCCTCTTATAGCCATCAGCACACCAATCAAAAGCAGCCAAGTGGCAAGGATTGATAGGTACAGCAATGCGGAAGCCAGAAGGGAGCTCAGCCATCTCCTTATTAGGAGTTGTTTGTTTCTTGCCAGTCCTTCCGGGAGAAAGGAGCCGGCGCCATCTTTAGGGCACGGTGCAATGGCTCCCCACAGGGCTTCCCATCTCGTGACTCCACCAACCCCCAGAGTCTTGGCATCAGCAGGTCAGGACAGGGGATGACTGTCTGGAGCTGTGTCTATCGCTCTCACCCACCACCCCAGCGACCAGCACTCAGTGACAGAACCCTAGCTCTGCATGGTAGGCTGGGTCATGTAGTCCAGCTATGAGCCCAGAGGGAAAATCAAGGTGGTTTGCTAAATAACTAACCAGTCTCCACCAGAGCTGCTAACTTGAGAAAGTTATTTAACCAACCTTTGCTTTAGCTTCTTCCCCTGTTAAAAGGCTCTAGTATTCAGTTCCCTAGGGAGATTGAGCCGATGGGATCTGTGATTGTGCATTGCACCTTGACACACAATGCATTTCTGTCCCAATAAATCCATTATAATTTGAATGTAGCACAAGTGAAAAGTGAATTGAATACCCCTAACCTATAGGACTTCCTATACTAACAACACAGTACAGTGAAGGGGACAGGCTGTGATCATTTGGCTGCCAGGGAACTGGGGTTCACTGCACTGCCCAGCAGTAGATGTCCTATCGCTAGCCCTGCACAATATCAAAATTCAAAATTCAAAAATTGAAGTACAGTTTCTACTGAATGCTTATTGTTTTCACTCCATTGTAAATTTGGAGAATCATAAACCATTATAAATCACAGACTGGGAGAGAAACACAGAGAGAGACTGGCATTTTAGGAATCAGCTTAAGCAGTTTCTGTGGCTGGCAAGATTGAAACTTGCAAGGCAGACCAACAGGCTGGAAACCTAGGAGAGAGTTGAGTGATGTTGAGTCAGAAAGCAGAGTGAAGGCAGAATGGCTTCTTCCTTGGAGGACCTCAAACTCAGTTTTTCCTCAAATAGCATTCAACTGATTGGATGAGGTTCACCACCATTATGGAGAGTCATCTGCTTTCCTCAGTCTACTGATTTAAAGGCTAACATCATCTAAAATGTAGCTTCCCAGCAACATCTAGGCTACTATTTTACCAAACATCAGGATACTGTGAACCAACCCCTTTGACCTATAAAATTAAGCATCACAATAGATGTGATAAATTAGTGTCAAATGCACCCAGAACCATGCCTGGCATTTAGAAAGCTCCAAACATGTAAAGAATGGCTTGTTATCACTACTGTTGTACCACTCCTGGAGGCCTGAACACAGCATCCCAATACCACCTCCCTCCCTGCATCCCTCCTCAGCTCCTGACCAAAACATCCAGCGAGTGATTGAGCTATAAAGGGCTTATCTTACTGAGACAAATACATTCATTATTTCTCTTCCAAGCACTTTCCATCTCATATTTAGTCCTCCCTACTCAATGAAATGGGCAGGTGGAAATTATTTCAGAGTGGGGATTCAGAGAGGTTGCCTGTGCTCCCACCCAGGCCTCCTAATTGTCACCCTGTCCCATTTTCCAGTTTCTGCTACAAGACAGCCATCCTGTCCTGTGCAAGAGATATCTTTCTCTCAACCTGGTATAAAACTCATTGTATGTTATAGTCTCCTAGCAATAATAATGTAATCAGCATTCTATATGAGTAACTGAAATATGCCTATGACTACTACCTTTTGGGTGTTCCTCCACCAGTTATATTGTGTTTTTTGTTGTTGTTGTCATTTTTGTTGTTGTTTTTTAATAGATGGATCTCAGGGAAGCTAATTCACCATTTAAAACATTTAAAATATTGTTTCCATGGAAAACCAAGCTCCACAATTTAAGAAATAAACATATGAATGAACTTCTGGAATACGACTGTGTTTATAAGAGGGGATTTCCTGCAGGAGTGCTGACACCAGGGCTGGCCTTAGGCACAGCTGGGAGGCAGTTAGAGCTTATCTTTGGTCTCCTTCCCATTCCCGGTGTTCCGGGGCCACCCACCCTACCTCCTATCTGATTTCTTCACCATTGCTTATACTAAATAAAAGGGACAAAGCCAAAAGTGTGGGTATCTGACTTGGCTTGGCCATATCTAGTTGTGTGACCTCAGACAAGTCTTATTCCCTTGATTTCCTTGACTGTCAATCAAGGACTTAGATGAACTCCTGGTGCGTTGCCTTTCAGCTATACCATTTCTCAGTTTATTCTGTGTCACTCTTCTATGAAGCCTTGATATCAGCTGCCCAGTAAATGAAATTCACAGAGGGGCTTCCTCCCAGCCTAGGTATTGGTTCTGAAGTCTTAAAGAAGGACTTTAATGACCCAAAGCCTTAGATGTACAAAGGAATTCACTAATAGTGGAGTTAAGGCGTAGAGTCACAGCATTAGAGAAGTCTTTGAGAGCAATGGGTCCCAGCCCTTGCCCCGTAAATCCCATCAATTGGAACAACAGCACATTCTCCATCTTCTCACCAGCCATCCACGGCTAGAGAGAGAATGTTTATGCAGACTGGAATGATTGAAGTAACTGGAGCCATGTGGAGTTCAGTTGGAGAGAGTCATTCCATCACAGATCTTGCTCCTCAAAACCTAAATCCCTTAGAGGGCAAATTATTTCAGCTGCTTGAGCTGGTGCACTTTACAATGCAGTTGTACAGAGCCTCCTGCCCAGCAAGAGGCACGATCCCTTCTCCCCAAGGACATTGCTGACCCCCACAGAACCTTCTCTCCCTGACCTGCACGCTGGCCAATCATGCTCTTCTGAAACTGGATATAGTGAGGCCAGACTTGTGCATAGCAAAAGACGCTGCCCCAGCTCACTAATCCAATGAAAGGATAGCTTTACACAGGGCACATAGCGTTCCACCCAGCCCATAATGCCTGTATGTGCCTACCGGCAGCATTGCTGTTAAATACCCAAGACAAATCTAAGCCTGCTGAGCAGTCCACCCACTCTTGTCAACTCTGAGCAAAGTAAGTTGTACAGTGTACAATATCACAGCCCTAATCATCCTGAGACCTTGGGTTTGGCCCTGTTTGGTAACTCATTTAATAGGTGACCTTGACCACATCATTTAAATTCTGTGAGAACTTCTGGCTTTGGGGTTCTATCCATAGGACCAACACATCACCATAGAGTCATAATGGTCTTCACTTTCATTATTTTCTCTCCAAAAGGAGGTTAAAAGCCAAAATAAAACAAAGCAAACATCTGATAGGCCAATATCATCTTTCAGTCCTTTTCTCACTAACCCAAGTGTTACCATGCTCATTTTTCCAATGAGAAAACAAGGTTCCAGAGACGCTGGTACCTGCTTTGGATGGAAGTGTGTCTCTCCCCCTTACTAATGCATATACTGAGTCCTAACCCTCAATATGAGGACATTTGGAGATAGGATCTTCAGTTCCTTCCTAGCCCATGAGGAACAATATCCTTGTCATCCTCCAGAACTGTGAGGAAACATATGCCTACTGTTTAAACCAGCCGGGGTATGACCATTTGGTATGGCAGCCTGAGCTGACAGAGCCAGAAACTAACTCCAAATCCCACTGCAGGGACTTTGATGAAGGTGGACTCCAACCAGAACCTACACTCTGCTATTCCTGCTTCCCAAGTCAGTCCTCACGGTCAAAGTTACCGCCATCGGAATCACCTGGCAGTTCTTCTTAAAGACATAGAGCCTCAAGACCCACCTCAGAATTACTCACAGTCAGCATCTCAGAGGATGGGACCTGAAACTTTGTGCATCTTTCTGAGGTCAGCAGGCATCTTCCTTCATTCAAACTCTAGCAGCCAAGAAGGGGAAATCCTAAAACAACTTCTTTGCACTGATGACAGTGCCCAGCACAGCTCACTATCAAGAAATGTGTTGGATGACTTAATGCCATTCACTTGGAACTGAAGCATGAACTTGAACCTCCACTCTCTTGACTTAGGAAGTTTGAAAATCATTTGTAATCTATTTCTAAATAAAGACATCATTTTATACCTCTACTTCAAGAATGAGATATAAACTATCCAACTAGCACTGGAAAAAGACAAACTTCTGAAATAGTTGGCTTTTTTTTTTGAATGGTTGATCAATTTCAACTCCAAACTTTCTCTGATTTTAGTTCTGCCATAAGCAGACTTCTCTGGTTTACACATGCTATCATCATATTATCACTCAATTTATTTTATGCCATTTTCCTTTGATCAGGGTAGAGAATAATTCAGGCTGCTGTTTATAATACACAAAATTGACCTATCTCAACATCCTGATAACCTCCAAGATTGTTGGGTGGTGGGAGGTATGAAATAATGTGCGTTAAAAGTTCCCAAGGGGTAAGAATTTTGTATAATGGTTAAGCCTTTCATGGGATGTCCATATCCCATATTTGATTGCCTAGGTTTGAATCTTGGCTGTGCTCCCAATTCCAACTTCCTGCTAATGCACACACTAGAGGGAGATGATGATGGCTCAAGTAGCTGGGGTTCTGCCATCCACATGGGAGATGTGGACTGAGTTCTGGGTTCCTGGCTTCAACCTGGCACAGCTTGGGCCATTGCAGGCATTTGGAGGAGTGAACAAGTGGATGAGAGATGTCTCTCTCCTTCTTTTCCTTCCCATTCCCTCCTTCCCTTTCAAATAAACTAAATAAAATGTTTTTTTAATCAAGCATTTTCAAAATTAATTAATTTTTTTTATTAGGCAGAGTTAGTGAGAGAGAGAGACAGAGAGAAAGGCCTTCCTTCCGTTGGTTCACCCCCCACCCCCGAAATGGCAGCTACAGCCGGCACGCTGCACTGATCCAAAGCCAGGAGCCAGGTGCTTTTCCTGGTCTCCCATGCTGGTGCAGGGGCCCAAGCACCTGGGCCATCTTCCACTGCCTTCCTGGGCCACAGCAGAGAGCTGGACTGAAAGAGGAGCAACTGGGACTAGCACTGGCACCCATATGGGATGCCGGTGCCGCAGGTGGAGGAATAACCAAGTGAGCCACGGCGCCAGGCCCCAAACATTATTCAAAATTAATTAATTTTTATTTATATAAAGAGAACAGATTTCATATACACAACTCTAAGCCCATGATGATACTTACCACCCTCCCACCCTCCCTCCATCCTCCTTCCTTCGTTTTCCTATCCTTTTCATTTTTGTAATCAGATGCCTTCAACTCACTTTAGTCACAGACTTACCACCTGTTTTTAAAGTGGCAAGAACACATGTGTTTGTATTCATGTAAATGTGTATGTACTCCCCTATGTAAACATAAAATATCCTTGAAATGATTCAACAAAAAAGAAACTGATAACATTGTTTTCTCCAGGGAGGAGAACCCAGAGGCTGAGGAAGGAGATAGAAGAGATACTTGAAGGTTTTTTTCCCTTGACAGAAAGAATGCAAATCTTAAATGGTCAGCCCAGTGAATTTTTACATGTTCATTCATTCATGTAAATTCCACCCTGGTCACAATACAGAACATTCCCAGAACCCCATAAGATTGCCCCTTTCTGGATAGAGCAGAAGAGGGAGAGGGGTAGCCCAGCCCTGGTTCCCTTATTTATCTATAGGGAGCAGTATCGGAGCAAGAAGGTTCAGCAGGGACCTGTGACTTGCCTTCTGCAGGTGATTCCAGGAGTATCACTGAGTAGTCACTGTGGGGAGCAACTGGGAGCAACTCGGACTAGACTAAGTTACTGGAATTAAGACTTATTCTATGCATCTGCTCTCCCACAATATGGCGCTGAGAAGGGAGTAACAACTTCTACGCAGCTGCCTCCAGTTCAACCAATAAACTGTAGGACCTGCTCCTGATTGGAGGAGAGCAGCATACTCGGTGTGTGGGTAGCAGAGTTGGGATTGGTGGAAGAGGACTATAAAGGAGGAGAGAGACAACATGCACCAGGAACACCTGAGGAACACCTGTGCAGCCCCCAAGAGAGCCGGCCAGCGGTGTGCCGCTCCCCCGCGGAAGTGGGGAAAGTGGCCAGGGGGAACCGCCCTTCCACGGAGGTGGAAGGGATGGTAGCCAACTCGGGAAGAACCAGCAGCAAACCCGGGGAGAGCCGAGCAGACGAAAGAACAACGCAGGGTCCTGTGTCGTTCCTCCACGAAGAGGGGGAGCGACAGTCACTCTTAAAAAGAAGCAGCAGGGGCCGGCGCCGCGGCTTACTAGGCTAATCCTCTGCCTGCGGTGCCAGCACCCCGGGTTCTAATCCCGGTTAGGGCACCGGATTCTGTCCCGGTTGCTCCTCTTCCAGTCCAACTCCCTGCTGTGGCCCAGGAAGGCAGTGGAGGATGGCCCAAGTGCTTGGGCCCTGCATCTACATGGGAGACCAGGAGAAGCACCTGGCTCCTGGCTTCAGATCAGCATCAGCGCAGTGTGCCGGCCGTAGTGGCCATTTGGGGGGGGGTGAACAAACAGAAAAGGAAGGCCTTTCTCTCTGTCTCTCTCTGTCTAACTCTGCCTGTCAAAAAATAAAAAAAAAGAAGCAGAAGCCACCTAAGAGATAGAAATGCCAATGATCCAATGATCTTAAAAGGCCACTGTCTTGTGAACTTTGCTGAGGGTCATGGCCACAAGAAACTGGCCAATGGGAGAATTCTCAGGAGGGTATAGGAGGAGATTGGGCTTACAGAAGCAAACTCTAAAAGCTGCCTCTGCCACTTGCAAGGCTGCTATATCACAAGAAGTCTCTTCCAGGATCAGAGGTATATGTGTGAGACAGAAGGATCATGCCAGAGAAGGTAATTGCCTGAGGTCTCCAACACTATGGCTACCATGCTCATTATCTTCAGCACCCGAAGAGAGAATACATTGAGATGACTAGTTATAGAACACTTACAGCCATTTCTCAGCAGGAGTCGAGGCTCAGAAATTCTTCACAAATTCTCCAGAAAGTAAGACACCAACCATCCAATATCCTATGGAGAAGGAAAACTGGAAAAGCCACATTCAATCAATAAATACCTTTGGCACTAAAACTCCATACGTTCATATACCAAGTCCAAGATGTCATCAACTGCAATATACACTGTTATTTTATCACTGAGAAGGAGAAAGTATTACCCAATATAACTGTAAGACTCATCTTGATTTCAGAGATCTATAATGAAAAAAAAAAATGTGTATTCTTAGAGTGGATCAAATGTGGATTAAAATTTCAAGTAGCAACATTATCCTTTATTATGAACAATCCACTTTGGTATTTAGCAATTCATTCTATTCTATTTAGCATTATTGTTTCCAAAACACTGACTATAACCCATTAAACTGGTTTTATAATCCACTAAACCTGAGGTACAACAGTGAAGGTATAGAAATTCTAGATAATTTTACTGAGAACGCAAGAGTTCAAATGAATCCACTGGTGGGACAATTGAGTTCACAGGATAATTACTATTTGGTACTTCAGTACACATCTCTGAATTGCCTAGAAATCTGAGGCGGATCAGTACACAGACATTGTTATGGTAACAATTCAAGACACCGGGGCAGTGGATGCACTTTGCTATAATTAAGCCATGAGACATGTCAGCTAGGGCATTTCTGAGTGCTGATTCCTGCATGCCTCCTGTATGTTGTAAGGTATGTATCCAGAATTAGAGTGACCAAAAGTCCCTACAGAAAAGAACAATAGTCTTTCTCTGCCCAGGGTGAGAGGTTGCTATTTGCAAACATGATTTAAGAGGGAAAATACCTAGATTTTGTTTTACATATTCTCCAAAGATCCAAGTGTGGTGGCCATTGAGAATGTTAACCCTGGCACCACTAGTTTCATTACAGGTTAGAGTTGGATCTGTTCCACTGACACAAGAGCCTAGGGGGAAATCGGAGGAGTGGTTCTCTAGGTGCACGTTGCTCGAGCGTCTTGCTATGCCAAAGCATCACTCAAGCCCACTGAGTCATACAGCTCACTGAATGAGTTTCTGTTGGAATTACACACCAGTTGGACATTTTATTGAGAGTAGCAGCACGGAATGTATTGATGAGCTCTTTTATTTTTTTACTTCTTGGAAAATGAAGACTGGTTAAGAATAAACCAATGAAACACAGGAATGGAGAATACGGGATTTTCTGAAGAGCTTCCAGGAGTAGACTCTTTCTATTAGCACTAAAAAAATGAACATAGAATTATTTTGGCCTGAACAAATTTCATTTCTAATTTTTCCAATTTCCTGTAGGTTTTGAAAATATTGCCTTGGGGAGAGAAATTTGAACCTCCCCCCAGAACAAAATTTTAGAGAACAAGGCAAGAAAATTGCTATCTTAGAGAATTAAAACCAAAGTGTTAAAACTTGTGAGTTCATAGGTAAAAAATTCAAATTTTTATTGGTTTCCAAAAATGTTGTTCTCTTTCTTTGGTATCAGACCCATTGCAACCTTCCACTAGGAGCTAAGATGGTCTGAATATTTGGAACCATAGCAATGAATGGTCAGGGCTGCTGTATAAAGCTCTATAAGTTGTTAAGTACATAAGAGCACCCAGCCAAGAGGATGATTGGAGGTTGAAATCCAACCTGCTCATCTCTTGCCCAATGTGCACTGTGGTCCAGGCAGCTAGCTTCCTGGAGGGAGAAGCACTTTTTCAACTTTGAAAAAAGCACCAAATGTGTTATTGGAGGGGCCCTCTGAATGGGAAGAGAGTGTGAGTCATTGGCTCTCATATTTAAGTAAACTGCGAATCATCCTCAATTCTTCATAAATACCACCCCTCCCCTTGAAATAAATTGGTATTAATGTAGAAATCTCAGCCTCAGCCCAAATATACATAAACTTATGATCTACCAGAAATGCAATTCTGAAGTTCTGCTAGAGTTTACAGATTATAAATTGGGTTCAAAAATCTCCATGTCATTTTAGGATAAGAACCAAGGGACAATCAATTTGATAGAGGAAAGAGGAGTATCACCATCAAATACCTGAAAGATGAATAATATTTTCTTCATATCTTAAAGTTGCCCAAATTAGGAAATATAGTCACCAAAAATAAACCATACTTTGGTGTAACTCCTCCCATAACCACCAACTCTGACCCCAAATCTTCAATGAAACAAATTTCTTCCATGTGGAAAACCTATTAGTTTCTATCACTAAACCAGATTGATTATTTTATTAGTTAACCAACTGGAGCATTGACATCAAAACCAAGCAGCAGAATCCAGGACTTAGCACTGACATCCGATCTGAGTCATCTTATAAGAAGCATCATACTGGAAATTATGTGTTAAAGCTCCCCAGCGGAGATGCAGCCCAATTTCCAGCAGGTCTACCCCTGTTCTCTGGAGGAATGCATAGACCAGGCCAAGAGGATCCTCTGCTGAACCAACAACTCCACCCTGGACCTGGCTCCTGCTGTTCCAGTCTTGGGGGAAAAGCCACCCCTTAACCATCTTTGAAATGTCTGCTGATAAACTTCCTTCTCCCTGAAGCCTCTGCTTTACCACAACTGGATCTTCACTCTCAGTCCTATCAATTATGGGAGCACACTGAGCTCCATCCCTCTTCAAGACCTTCCTCCAGGCTTTTCAGTCTGATCCAAGCACACACCCCATGCCTCCCTCCTCCGTCATATTGGGACTTCCCCCAGAGAGACCACTTCCACTGCTCTTATCTCTTTCAAAGTTATTTCCATCATCATTCCTATATAAATTTATAATAATATACCTATTTCTTTGTTTACTTACTTGTCATTCTCTTCTACTAAATTTTAATCTCCACTGAGAATAGGTACCTTACCTGTTCTATTTCCTTAGCAGTGCCAGTTACAGAGTAGGTTGGCACTCAAGAAATATTTGTTGAATAAATGAATGACTGAATGAATAAACTCCATAGCATTTAGCTTTTATCTATCCTAATTAGGGCAAGCACATAACTTATTGTCCAAGCCAGGATACTTTCAAGGGTAAAAAGGCATGTTATTTACTATGTTGAGACAAAACGGGTATAACACAGGACATAGGATCACCATACATCATAACTCCTACTAAATATTTCATCTCTAACAACCAATTTCCCAGGATTCACCATATCCTTAAATGTTACTTAGGAAAAGGAAAAAAGCATTTTCCTTTTGTTTACACCAGATTCCTCTCTTTAAGATGAAATCTTTGACTTCATGTTTTCCAAAAACTCCTTCATTCATGTTGGTCACATTGGGTTCCAAGAAAAGTAAGCTTTCTTCCTTTAGCATGGCCTTGAGTATGCTGATAACTATGGCTTCACTCAACAAGCCAAAGAGAATGCTTCCTTCATTGTAAGCACAGTTAGTGCCATCTTGGACACCCAATCCAAGTTTATTCAGGACAGACAGTATTTCCATGTTTATTTTCATATTTTTATTTTATTTGAAAGGCAAACTGAGAGAGACAGAGAGACAGACTGATAGAGATCTTCCATCTGCTGCTCTACTCCTCAAATACCCACAAGAGCAAAGATTGGGCCAGATCAAAGCCAGGAGTCAAGAACTCCATCTGGGTCTCCCACATGGATGGTAGGAACCCAAGTACTTGAACCACAGTCTGCTGTCTCTAGGGATGTGTATCGTCAGGAAACTGCATGAGAAGCAGAGGTGGGACTCAAAGCCAGGCGGTCCAACATGGAACGCAGGCCTCCCAAGCAGCAACTTCATCATGCGCCACAACACCTGCCCGCTAGCATTTCATTCATATTTCACTTCAGCTATGACTTTGAAAAGGTTAACCTTTTAGTCTCACCACCCCATATAATCCCACTTAACATTGTACAAATGAAATGTTTGAGAAAGTACGTATCACAATGCCTGATACACATGAGGTGCTCAATAAGTGCTACCATAAAAAGAATAATTTTTAATAAATTGTCATTTTTATTAAATTGCTAGTATGTTAGTATAGCACAGTAGTCAAAAACTCCAAAACCTTGGGTTCAGATTTCCCATCTGTATGGTTTTGGGGAAGGTATTCAACTACAGCAGATCTTAGAATTCTCATCTGTTAATTAAAGATAATTAGGCCTACATCATATGATTATTCTGATGATTAAATAAGATAGTACAAACAAAATATTTGTCTTAAGGCTTAGCACACTCTATTACATAATAATATTTCTTGGAGTAGAATTTTCTGGAAGTTTAGGTACTAAAATAGAAACAAATAACATGGAGTGGAATGTTTTAAGAGGCTTGCTGAGTGGCCACAGAGAGGCCCTCACCAGACTTCTCACAGTTGACTGTGTTATCTGGTCCCAAGGAGCAGCAGGGACAGAAATAGCAATGTGAGATGTGGGGATAGAACACCATCCACTGAGGATCTCAACTGGAGAGAGGAGCAATCAGAACGTGAACACTCCCTGAGTGTTTCTAGGTGAAGGAGGAAACAAAGCCTGGAGAACAGGAAAGGTATTCCAACCTATTCCATTCAATGATCTCCAATTTGTTTGGCCTTGCCACTAAAATCACAGAACAGTTAGAATCTTTAAGATACTGTCGAGCCATATTTTTTAAAGATTCACATTTTATTTTTTCTTCTGCTTCTAAGATTGAAAATTAAGGTTTCCCTGTGGTTACCATTAAAAACATCAGCCCCTTGTAAGCTTTCCTGATCCCAAGTTGTTAGAGTGACGTTGGCTCTTGTTAACAATTGTGCGTACTAAGCTTATAAAAGCTGTGTGGTTTTTTTCAAAAGAACACTGCTTGTTACCTTCACGGACATCTGACTTGTTCCATTCCATGAAATTTAAAACATGGGAAAACTCACTTGGGAATTCCAATTCTAATGATTCTTCAAAGTAAAGAAAGTGCTGTAGGACACAAACTCCATTCCCTTCATCTTAACATTGAACAGTGGTGTATCTGCCTGTACTGTGTGGTAGTTAAGTATTAGAGCTCGGGGCTGCTACATGGGACAAGTTTCACACACAAATGCAGAAATACATATATACACATATACCATATTTAAGTTGAATTCTAAAAGATACATTTTCATCTGCTTCTGCAAACAGAGCTTTTAACTACTTAGCCTCGAGACCTCTTGGGTGCTTACGAATGAAGAAACTAATTGACGGCACGGGGGTTTTCAAAATCAACTGTCTCAAATCTTGATAGACTGAAAAGACTGTATTTTGATGTTGAAAAAATAAGCTGAAAGACTCCATCAAGGGGCCTGTTCTGTGGCATATCAAGTAAAGCCTCTTCCTGCTGTGCCAGCATACCATAATGGACGCCAGTTCAAGACCCGGCTGTTCCACTTCCAATCCAGCTCTCTGCTATGGCCTGGGAAAGCAGTGGAGGATGGCCCAAGTCCTTGGGCCCCTGCACCCACGTGGGAGACCTAGAAAAGGCTCCTGGCTCCTGGCTTCAGATTGGCCCAGCTCCAGCCCTTGCAGCCATTTAGGGAGTGAACCAGCAGATGGAAGACCTTTCTCTCTCTGTAACTCTACCTCTCAAATAAAATCTTTAAAACATTTTTAAAAAGGTGATTTCTGATTTCTTACATTTTTCCCTCTTTCAAATAAAACTGTTTAATCTTTGCCTGTTTTCCTCATTTTACAAGTGACTCATCTGAGACCGAGAAGTTACCCCTGGATTGCCAGACTCAGCAAATAAAAAAGGCATATTCAAGGCCAGCCATTTGTCATAGTGGTTAATATGCTGCTTGGAACACCCTCAGGCACACTGGAGTCCTGGATTCAAACCCAAGTTCCACTTCCTATTCCACCTCCCTCTAATGTAGACTGTAAGAGGCAGCAGCTGACGGCTCAAGAAGTTGGGTCCCTGCCACCCACCTGGGAGACCTGCCTTGAGTTCCCAGTTCCTGGCTTCAGTCACCCAGTCATGGTCCCCGCAGGCATTGGGGGAGTGAATCAGACAATGGGAGACCCCTCCGTTTCTGTCTGTTGTGTGCATGTTCTCTCTCTGCCTTTCAAATAAAATTAAAATTTTTAAAATATGTATTCAAACAGTTTATGGAATATATATGTATGTTAAAAATTCTGTTTTTCATCTATAATTCAAATTAACTTAGCGTTCTGTATTCTCTCTGGCAGCCCTACCCCTAAGGGCCTCAGCTAATGAATAAATGGAATCCCAATGCTAGAACTAGGAGCCCTGATAAACAGCCAGAACAATGCAAGCAGCATTCCCATTTCCCTCTCTGGTGCAGACCTACTCATAGCTAGAAAGCAAAAGGCTATGTAAGGTGGCCTCTCTTCCCTAGAATCCAATGGAAAATTATCATAAATTTGGAAAAGAGGAGGCCATGTCAGTGCAACTATCCCAGCAAAGTACAACCCAAGAGCATGGTTCTCAAGCCTAGTCACATGTTAAAATTGCCTGAGGAGCTTTTAAAAATCTTACCAGTGCCCTGAGATTCTAATTTTAGTGGTGTGGGATGGAGTCTGGGAAATGGGCCTTTTTTTTCCCCCCAGAATATTCTCAGATAATCTTAACGTGTAGCCTGATTTGCATGATGAACCATTGACCTAAAGCTGAGAAATATCCCAAGAAATCTTTATTTACACAATAGTTTGGTCTATATTAAAGTGGGGGCATGTGTGTGTGTGTGTGTGTGAGTATGTGCTTCTCAAAGTTCTGTATTTTCTGTATCTCAGAGAAGTGTTCAAAATGGCCACTTCAGTCATGCAGGAGGATTCACTGAAGGGAGAACATTTTGCTGGTATTCATTTTACCCTCATTCTGACCTTAGTTCCTAGTCACTTCTTAGCCATTATACTTTGTAGTCCATGTCCTGAAAAATCCATTCTAAGTATACAAATCATATATCCCTTAAAAACAGAAGAGTGAAGAGATTATCCCATCTAATGCTACAGACTGCTCCAGATACCCCAGTTACCTGGGGTCAGACATGGAGTCTCTGCCCTAGGATTCATCCCATGGGTTTAGATGAAAGACTCATTCAGTCTTATGACTTCCCACGGAGAGATAAATAAAGAAGCACTCTGAATGTTTTCATTATTGTCATTATATTTATGGCCCTGGTTAGAGAAGGGTCAAAAAGCCACAACCACATCTTCCTCTGTCTCACTATTATTATTACCAAAAAGACATGGCAGTAAATGTATAATAGCAGGATTTCTCAACATGGTCTAAAAAGACAAGATAAAGAAGCTAAGTTACCTCTGCCCTAAACCATGGTTGCCAACTTCTCATTCCTGACGTAATTTATGTGGAAAGCAATTTATTACCTTACTTTGCTGTATCTGTTCTCAAACCATGCTATCTTTCAACACCAGCTGAACTTGACATTTTTAAATCATTTTACCACCTCATGCCATACAAAGTCCAAAATAAATGATCTCTAACTCGCAACTCTGAGGATCCATGTGGCTCGGGGTCAAGCCCTCTTCCAGAGGGTCACTGTTATATAATGCTTATTGAGGTCATTTTACACAATTCTTCATCCTCCCATTCCAGAGTGCATGTGGGATCAATGCAGCCTCTGGCAGCAACACTGTTCTCTTAGAGGATACTTGTTCAGGACTGGTTTTCTTAACCTTAAGGAGTCCCCACTTCATCAAAAGTTAAAAAATTTCATACAAATAAAGTAAAAGATAGAGCCAAATCTAGCCAATTGCATCTATCCGGGAATGACGACAGGGCATATTTTTTTCCATATATTAAAGGGCTGGGTGCTCAATGAGACTAACACCTGGAAACCCTAGGCGCGAGACAAGTCAAACATATGACAAATAAGTCTGAGTCATGTCAATATTTCCTGTCTCAGTGACCAACAAAACCATGTTAAAACCAGTCCCAGCTCCTTTTTGAAGTCTGATTCTATCCCCTACATGAAAAGTCAGGTAAGAATGCTGATCAGCGATGCAAGATTACTAATTCTCATTGGGCAATCATCCCCATTAGTCAAAAAACAACCTTGCCAACAAGGAGGCTCACATCTTTGCAGCAAGCTGCCATCAAGAACTAGCTGTCAAACTCTAAGGGTAATAGGAATGTCTTCTAAAGGCCAAACTCCACCATTCATCTGCCTGACTCTTTCACAGATCTCCAGCCTATGTCTGTGACCACCGTCTTGCTCCTGGCATTGTCAGCACAGTCCCTTTGATAATTCCTCTCTCAGTTCCCTTGGAAAACACCAAAATGTTCCCAAGAGGGGAAGAATTATCTTTTTAAATATTAGTTGCATTTAAAAGGAGAGACCTCAGGCTATTTAATTCATGGCTGAGGTGGTCTCATTCATTCCACCTCTAAGGGTTGAGATTTGAACTAATGATCAAAT
Organism: Oryctolagus cuniculus; assembly: GCF_051225735.1. Lineage (NCBI taxonomy): Eukaryota > Metazoa > Chordata > Mammalia > Lagomorpha > Leporidae > Oryctolagus > Oryctolagus cuniculus. The sequence continues at coordinate 63,537,108 of NC_142880.1, read as the reverse complement.
GGGCCAGCCATACAGGGGAGGAGTTCTGTACCTCCCTCAGCTGTGAATTTCACTCCTGAAGTCAAAAGCACAACTCAGGAACCAACAGGCTGGCTCTCTCCAATGCCCTCTCAACCAACCATTCCAGTGCTGTGACTGTTATATTCAAACAAAAGAGGGTAACAACCACTTTGTCACGCACAACCCAAACAGGGCCAACACCATCAGGATGTCCAGAACCAGAACACAGTGTCCTTGCTTCAGATTTGAAGAAACATTAACTAGAGGTCACCATGTGACATAGCAATAGAAGTACCTGCAGCTGACACAGGCTCCAGGGAGCCGTGGATCAGATGGGCCAACTCTCATCCACAAGCAACAGCACAAAACCCCTTTCTTCCTCTGTCCTGAGGCAAAAAGTGAGTCTGTCTCATCTGTTGACCAAGACTGCTGTTACTTTCCAGCAAAACCATGATCTATCTTCCTTTGTAAATCCTATTCCTGACACACCTCAAACCATCTGCCTATTCTTTTTTGGGTTAGCTTGGGGCTGTTGGCAAATGTCTGTCACTACCCATAAGTGGAATATTTTTTAGCAAAGGGCATGCTGCTTCTAAAGGCATGTTGCCACGGCTGCGGAGTGTTCTTAAACAATCTCCCTGGGTTCTTCTTCTAAACCCAATATGCCTTCAGTAACTTGCAGTATGTCAAATGAAGGCCAAGAGAGCAAGAGATACAAATGCAACCACTTGGGTTTGAAATTTGCAGTATGTTTGCACGTGCTCTCAGTCAATACAAGGAATTGGCTGGAATTTATTAATAAAATCCTAAGTATCAATGTGAGGGAAGACAGCCTCTGTTTCAGATTCAGACTTGCAAAGAGTTTTGGAAAAGTGATTCAGTCTGAGTAAAGAGAACTTCCACTATTCCTTGTCCCCATGGAGCTGGGCCAGGGTTCTGACCAAGGTACTATACGCTGGTTCTCCTTTATCACTTTGCCATCGTCCTCTTTTTCAAAACAACAGAGGAGTGGAAAAAGACCTTAGAACCCCAACTTTGATGGATGTGTATCCATCCATTCACATTGCACAAACACAGAGGAACAAACATGAGAAAAAATTGCTCACATCATTAGTAATCAAGAAAATATGGAATAAAATAACAATGAGATCACTGTTGCCCCCCCAAATGGCAAAGATTAACAACAATTAAAATATTTAGTAAGGGTGTGGGGAAATGGGTATTCTTTGCACTGTTGGAGAAAGTGGAAATTTGTACAACTCTCCTGGAGGCATTTTGGCAGTATTCAGTAAAAATCTTTGATATATACCAATTGTTTCAATTCCAGGCCTCTCTACTAGAGATACCCTAGCATGCACATGCACACACACACACACACACACACACACAAATGTGAATACAAAAAGCACTCAGAGTATCACTGCGTCACCACATCCTATTAGTAGGGAAATGGCTAAGTAAACTACAGTTTATCTACCCAATGGACTATTATATTGCTATCCAAAAGAATGAGTCAGCTCAACATCCTCTGACATGAAAAGATGGCTAGATATATTGCCAACCAAGACAGCAGTTAATAGAATGTTAATGGGCTCCAATTTATAGGAAAACAATGGCATATTTAGGTCTATAACAAGACATGGCAATGGAATTCTTTGTTGGCTTTGTCTCAGGTCCCAAAAGACTTGAAACAAAGCAATAGGCAATCAGTGCTCTCTTGTTCCACACTAGAACACTGGGACATGATATCGAAAGGAGGCATTAGCTATAACCATCAGCCCATCACCAACCTCAAGAACATAAAACAACTGAAATTGAAAGGGTCAATAGAGAATTTTGTTGGAGTAATATTTTGCATTTGCTGGTGTCTCTACCTTTACCTGTATCTGAATAAGAGGCATTTCAAGAGATCTCTGAGAATGCAGTAATGTGTAGGGGTAAAGACCGGCACCTGACCCAGCACCAAAGACTGTCTACTGATAAGAAGCTGAATCAAGCCACACGCAGAGGCCCAGGCAGAAGACTGAGCAAGAGAACATCCGCATTCCCCAAGGGCAGCATGCAAGGGAGTCAGCCAGGATCATTTTGCAAGGGGCCTGTCTGTGGAGACACTGTCAGCACCCCACTCATGTCCTTGCCATCTCCTGATCACGCTCACCACACCTGCTCCAGGGGTGAGCTTTCACTCTCCTAGGTCAGCACCTGCATCTTTCATGACAAGAAGCCTTCAAGTTGCCAGAATCCACCATGCACACAGCCAGCCAGACGGCACGGGGCTTGAAGGGATTGGGGGAACTGTTAAGGAGCGCTCAGGAAAGTTAGAACAAGCATGCGAATCATACTGACAGAGAAAGCAGGGGAAACGGTTTTCTACCCACACTCTGTGGAGCTCTGCTCTTTCTGTATGATGTTAACAACTGCACTGAGAACACTTCAAAAAGTTCACGGAAACAGAATGGGTTCTCAAAATATATATATATGTTTAAGGTCATGGATATGCTAATTACTCTGATGTGATCATTACACTGTGTGTGTATATATATATGTAATATCAAAATTAGTATCAAAACATCACATTGTACCTTACAAATTATGTACATTTTGGGGTGCAAATCAAAATTAAAGATGAAACAGGAAAAAATACTGAGGCCTACACATACACACACTTACAAGTTCATTGGCCCCCAAAAATTTAAATTTAAATCCATGCATAACTTTTTTCATAATACACATTTTCCAAGGACTTTTTGAAGACCCTGCCTACACCAGAAGAAAGGTCTGGAAGTTTCTTCCTGAAGCCAGTTGTGATCTTTTGAGAGCACAATGTGGTTAGGGAATGAACAAATAGGACTTGCTCACTTTTTCTGTACACTTCTATAGTGTTGGATGTACTTTAAATGTTTTATTTTCCTCTATTTGAAACTCAGAGGGGAAAGAATGTGTGTGTGAGAGCGAGAACGAGACACAGAGCTGGGCCAGGCTGAAGCCAGGAGCCCGACTCCATCTGGGTCTCCCACATGGGTAGAAGAGATGCAAGCACTTGAGCCATCACCTGCTGCCTCCCAGGATGCATGACCAGGAAGCTGGACTGGAAGTGAAACAGCAAGGACTCGACTGGCTCTTCAATATGGGATGTGGGCAGACATTGCATTGCAAGAAGCAGCTTAGCCTACTGCACCACAATGCCCATCCCTATTGTTGGATTTTTTTTTTTTTTTTGAAAAACAAACATATACTCTCATCTTTCTCTGCAAACAAAAAGTTAAAATACACATACACACAGTATAAAAATTCAGAAAAGAAAAAGCAAACATTCCATAAATGTAATTCTGTTGTTCCCAGACCCCACCTCTGTGAATATGTGGAGAGCTCTCATTCCCATCCTTTTCATATAATTTGCTTTAAGGAGACAGATTCTCACATGCACAAGCAATCTAGTGAAACCAAACAGGGCAGCATTCAAAGGGTTGTTTACCACCTTCCCCAGATGCTCTGGGGCTCTTTTGGCCATATGAGTATCTGGGTATAAGTGCAAAGAAAACAGATTTAACACCTACAAGATCTTCCTTACGTAGCTCAAAATGTTCACAATCAAGATGGCGACAAAAATCAACAGTTCGACATTTCATGCGCTGCCTCTGGTCTGTAGCAAGACAGACAACTAGACAACCTGAATTTCCTGAACCTCTTACGAAAGCAGAAATACATATTCCTCGCCTAGGTGAGTACTTAGCTCAGATTTGTCAACCTGTGGGGAGCAACCCGGACTGGACTGAGTTACTGGAATTAAGACTTATTCTATGCATCTGCTCTCCCACAATATGGCGCTGGGAGAGGAGGCAACAGCTTCTACCCAGCTGCCTCTCACCAACTTGACAAGCTGCAGGACCTGCTCCTGATTGGAGGAGAGCAGCGTACTCGGCGTGTGGGTAGCCGAGTTAGGATTGGCGGAGGAGGACTATAAAGGAGGAGAGAGACGACATGCACCAGGAACACCTGAGGAACATCTGAGCAGCCCCCGAGAGAGCCGGCCAGCGGTGTGCCGCTCCCCTGCGGAAGTGGGGAATGTGGCAGGGGGAACCGCCCTTCCACGGAGGTGGAAGGGACGGTAGCCAACCCGGGAAGAACCAGCAGCAAACCCGGGGAGGGCCGAGCAGACAAAAGAACAGCGCAGGGTCCTGTGTCGTTCCTCCACGAAGATGGGGAGCGACATCAACCAAGACGTACTAAGTCTGTCCAGAAATTGCCTTTGGGCCTCAAACACCTTAAGGAAAATTCAAGAGAAAACTCCAGCTCCTTTTTTGAGATTTACTCAAAAACTGAATCTGTTGCAAATTCATCTCCTAAAACACAAATCCACAACCTGAGACCCTTCCCAAACGAAGCGCGTGCTGCACATGTGGAAATGGCCTCCTCTCTTGTTTTCAACCTTCCCAGGAACCAGAGAGAAATTTCAGTTTCTAAGCTTTGAAGCAGCAGAACAATGAACAATTGTTAGCCTACGGATGGCAGATGAAGTCTATTACTACACAATGGAAAGTAAGCCGCGTTGTCTTGAGCTTGTGTTTACTATAGGGGTTTGGAGGGTAAAATGATACAGTAGCGAGGGAGGCTGCTGTCCTACCTAGTAAAAACCTCTGGGAAACCCTCAGCACCAAGGGTAGCACCCAACTCTTCTCTGTTTTTCCTCTGGATGAGTATAGGTCTGCGTAATTACATGTAATTTTCCGAGTCTGTCTTCATGAATGAAACTTCTCACCAACTTCCACCAAAACCCTCTAACAAATCAAATGAAGACCAGATCAACAGAAAAACCAGTGCTGTGCAAATACACAGTAAACATCTTCATTTTCTTCATTTAATGGCAAACCAAAATTCTCAAAGAAGTGACAATTCCATGATCCAGCAAAACAGCAGTAGAACACACAAACATTCTCTTGGCTTAGACTATGAAAACTTTCTTCAAGGGTAAATTAAACTGCACTGAAACTCTGAAACCAACGATGGCAAAGTGTATTTTTTCTCATATTTGTTGAAAGCCAGTTATATACTCAGAGTAACCCCAAACTGAAACTGGCGCTTAACTCCGGTTTCCTTTTAGAATTTTTTTCTTAAAAAAAAAGAAAGAAAATGCTTTCTAGACTTCAGACTTTACAATACAGCTTTCAAAACAAGATTCCAGGGGCTATTTGGATGTTGGCTGCTGCTTACAAAACAATGCTAACAAGTTGAGTAAATGAATCAAAACCAGACAGATTCTTTTTCCCTTCAATAATGGGTGTTGGCTGGGGGTTGGGTATAGGGAGAATACTCCCGAAATACATGTGAATATTAACAAAGCATGGTGGTCTGAATGAAAATTGAAGAAATGCCTTCTGACAGTCCACTGGGCCGATTTTCAAGGAGGTGATGGAGAGGAGGAGATGTGACCGCCAAAGGGCCCTCCTGTGCCCAGCCTCGCAGTCATCGGATGTCTCTCCCCAGCTTCAGAGGTGAGAAGATGAAACTCAAGGGATCTGAGTCACCTTCTCTAAGTCATTCAGCCAGTAAGGCGCCCGGAAGGGTACCTGCATCAGGAGACTGCACTTTGCCTGTGCCCTTGCTACACGGGAGAAATGGTTTCCTTCAGTGTGGGTGATGTAACGGTGCTACAGTGAGGCAATTTTGGAGCACTGCGCCAGTGCAATGCTGTACCTTGTCATGGCCACCACCTGTGCTGGCTTAGATAGTGACGACAGCATAAGCGGAAGTAGGGAGTATTGCCTGTATTTAACTTAGGGCCATCTTGCATTAATATCATAACTCCAAGTTATTCATTTTGTGGCAGGCCCGTGCTAAGTGCATCTCAAGCACTAAGTTATTAATCCTTGAAATGACCTTAAGAGTTTTGTAGTGTACGTATCCTTATTTTATACCTTAGGAAAATGCAGCTTGGAAAGGGTAAGGAATAGCCAGAGCCATGATTCTTTTCTTTTTAAAGACTGATTGATTGATTGATTGATTTGAAAGGCTGAGAGAAAGAGAGAGAGGTCTTCCCAAATAGTTGCAACAGCTAGGTCCAGTTTGGGCTGAGGTCAGGGGCCAGGAGCTCCATTCAGGTCTTCCATGTGAGTAGCAGGGGCCCAAGTGCTTGAGCCATCCTCTGCTGATTTTCCAGGCACATTAGCAGGAAGCTGAATCAGAAGTGGAGCAGCCAGGACTCAGAGTGGCATTCCAATATGGGATTCTGGCATCATAAGCAGTGGCTTAATCCACTGTGCAATGCCAGCCCAAGATCTACAATTCTAAGCCAGCTGGTTGGATTCCTCTGGGTCCCAGGGCACATGCTCTTAGCCACTTCAGCAAACTGAAGGGGCAACACCATTCATGTATCCTAAAGTCAAGTTCAAGATGACGTTACCCCCAGAAAGTAAGTAGCAGTGGCCTCTCCAGGTATGTGACCCTCACTGATAGCAGTTCCATGCATTCAGTCATGATCCAGCAAATATTAACCAAGTGCCAACGATATGTAAGACTAGAGAGCTATAAAGAGTGCAGAGATGTAGAAACCCTCGTCCTTAGGAAACACACAACATACCAGCCTTAAGTTGTACACATCTCAGATTTACTGGGTTCCGGATTTCCCCATGGCCTTCTGCTGCCCTTTGTTTTTTTCAATTTGCTTATTGTTACACTAACTTCTTTTAGACAAATCCAACTTTGTGGCCCAAATTAGTTTGTACCAGAAGACTAGTGACCCTCATGAAAAGAGACCACTTAAAACCAAGGACCTGGGGCCAGTGTTGTGGTATAGTGAGTAAAAACTGACACCTGCAACACCAGCATCCCATATGGGCAACAGTTCGTGGCCTGGCTGTTCAGCTTCAATCAGCTCCCTGTTAATGGACTGAGAAAACCAGCAGAAGGCTGCTCAAGTGCATGAGCACCTGCCACCCATGGGGGTGAACAGGAAGAAGCTCTTGGCTCCTGGCTTTAGCCTGGCCCAGTGCTGGCCATTGCAGCCATTTGGGAAGTAAACCAGTGGATGGAAGATCTCTCTCTCTCTCTCTCTCTCTCTCTCATTTCAAAATAAACAAATGAATCTTTAAAAAAATAAAAATAAAAAACAAAGGCATCTTGGCACTCATGGAACATTAGAATTTGAAGGGATCCTAGAGATGGAGTCTGTGCTGATGAGAGCAGTCTAACTACTGTAACAAACAGGCCTAAGAGTTTGCTTCCTGTTCTCACACAACCAAACGTGTGCTTTCCTGGTTGTGCCATTCTCCTCCAAGTGGTGACACATGGGGAGCCGGGCTCTTCTGCGCCTTGGCTCCACCACCTCAACGAAGGATTTCAAGACTCCTCAGCCTTTACCCAAACAGCAGACAGAAAGAAGGGAGAAACTTCTAGAACAGGGCATCAGTCTAGCAGTTAAGATGCTCACATCTTTTTGGGGTTAAATTCCCAGCTTTGGCTCCTGACTCCAGCTTCCTGTCAATGTAGACTTTGGCTCAAGTAATTGGGTTTCTGTCACCCATGTGGGAGACATGGATTGAGTTTCTGGCTCCCAGCTTTGGCCTGGGCCAATCCCAGCCATTGCAGATACTTGGATATTGAACCAGCAGATATAAACACTCTCTTTCTCCTAACTCTTTTTCCACCTAATTCTTTCTTCTTCCCAGGAGAAAGGAAGACGTACTGTCCTAAATATCTCTGCCTCTCCCTCTCCCTCTTTCTGTCCCTCTGCCTTTCAAATAAATAAATCCTTTTCCTTTAAAAAAAAAAAAGGAAACCAAGTGGCAGCAAATTATAGATACAGATATGTGGCCTGCTTTATCCACTTAACATGACTAGTATTTATATGCATTTTGGAGAATATTTTTAAAAGGTCTATTTTTTTAACTTTTATTTAATGAATATAAATTTCCAAAGTACGGCTTATGGATTACAATGGCTTCCCCCCCATACCATCCCTCCCACCCGCAACCCTCCCCTTTCCCACTCCCTCTCCCCTTTCATTCACATCAAGATTCATTTTCGATTCTCTTAATATACAGAAGATCAGTCTAGTATACATTAAGTAAAGATTTCAACAGTTTGCTTCCACACAGAAACATAAAGTGAAAAATAATAGATGATTTTTTAAATGATGATGAAATCAGATCAGACCTATTGTCATGTTTAATCCCAGTGAGAGTCAAGTTGGGAATTGATAATTTCTTTTTTTTTTTTTTTTACAGAAGATCAGTTTAGTATACATTAAGTAAAGCTTTCAACAGTTTGCACCCCCATAGAAACACAAAGTGAAATATACTGTTTGAGTACTCGTTATAGCATTAAATCTCAATGTACAGCACATTAAGGACAGAGATCCTACATGAGGAGTAAGTGCACAGTGACTCCTGTTGTTGACTTTACAAATTGACACTCCTGTTTATGCCATCAGTAATCTCCCTATGCTCCAGTCATGAGTTTCCAAGGCTATGGAAGCCTTTTGAGTTCTCTGACTCTTATCTTGTTTAGACAAGGTCATATTCAAAGTGGAGGTTCTCTCCTCCCTTCAGAGAAAGGTACCTCCTTCTTTGAAGACCTGTTCTTTCCACTGGGATCTCATTCACAGAGATCTTTCATTTAGGTGTTTTTTTTGTTTGTTTGTTTTTTTGTTTTTGCCAGAGTGTCTTGGCTTTCCATGCCTGAAATACTCTCATGGACTTTTCAGCCAGATCCGAATGGCTTTAGGGCTGATTCTGAGGCCAGAGTGCTGTTTAGGACATCTGTCGTTCTATGAGTCTGCTGAGTATCTCGCTTCTAAAAGGTCTATTTATCTGAAAGGCAGAATGACAGAGAGAGGGAGGGAGGAAGAGAAAGGAAGAGAGAGAGATCTTTTGTCCACTAGTTCACTCCCCAAATGCCTGCAACAGCAAGGGCTGGGCCAGGCCAATGCCAGTAGCCACAAATTCCATCTATGTCTCCCATGTTAGGGACAGGTACCCAAGGACAGTTACCCCAGGTGCTTTAGCAGGAAGCTAGATCAGAAGAGGAGATGGGACTCAATCACAGCCACTTTCATAGTGGATGCAGGCATCCCAAATGTTAACTTAACCGGCTGTACCACTATACTGACCCAAGAATATTATTTTTAACAGCTGCATAGTATGCTGTCACATGAACATATTAAAACGTATCCAACCATTTCCTCTAGAGGAACACTTAGGTATTTCCCAATAATGTGCTATATACATTTAAGTGCCTCCCTATGATGTGCTATATAAATTATCCTCCTACAAACGTCCTCTTATGTACATTTTCAGCATTATGACAAACAAAAAACTAAGAGGTGTCACGAGAGGCAAAGGACTACAGCGCCATGCTCTCACGCTGCACTCCCTGGGTCAAGTCCTACGACTCACAGATAAACTATTCTTTAATATCTGTGTTTCCATGAAATGGGTTTGATGGTAGTGCTTGCCATGAAACCCACGCCAAATGGGTTTATGTTCTTTGTGCTTTATTGCGTTTGAATTCCCTTGTAAGCAAACAAGGGTAATCTTGCATCTGAGAGCAAAACTTGCTTCTAGGAAGCAAAACACCGCTACTCAGAGGCCAACACTTCTGGTGAGATTTAAAGCACCTACTGCAGAAAAGCACCATGGTAGTGCATGGTAGGCATTCAGTAAGCATTAGAGTAACATCTTTAAAACTGGGTAGTGAACACACATTCTCATGACACGCGCGCGCACACACACACACACACACACCTGTAACTCCATACCATGATCGGCCTTTGTGATCTATGATGTCTTTATTTTACCTTTATTTTTCCTTATTGATTGGGCTACCTAGTCCTTGTTCTATTATTTTTGTTCTCTCTGGCACATACTCCAGTTTTGTTACCTTTTGCAGATAATCTCTTCCTATATGTTCCAGCAAGCCTATTCTTTCTGACACCCTATGTAATGCATCCAGCAAGTGTCACTAAAGCTTGTATTTGACTTCAAGAAATTTTCAAACTCTCCCTTTCCAATTCAACCCAATGGTCTGTCTGTCCCATTATTTTCAAGTGTCACCCACAGGAATAGTGTCTCACTTGTCAACCGCCATCAGCTGACCAAAACCTGACTGTGGGTCAACCTTCTTGGGGAGTACAAAGAAACGATACAGCACACAATAAAGAAACCCACCTGAGTTCTTTCCCCCCTTTCCAGACATGGCTCAATAAAAATGTCATTGGCCACAGGAGACGTTTCCTAATTCAACTAAACAACCATTCTTCCTTCTATCTTTAGGAATACTATAACAGTTTACTGGGTTTTGAAAAACTCCATGGAGCTCCTGGCCTGGAAGGGAGATGAAAGGAAGTTACGGATGAGCAGTGGAGCAATCAAGCTGGGTGGGAGCCCTGAGTCACCTCTGCAATCAGTATGTTCCAAACCCTGATGAGAACCATAAGGAAGCACTTACCACACAATTTGTCACGATAATTTCCAAGTGGCTCAGGGTGATCCTGGCACCTTTCATCTCCGTAGTGCCAGGGGAATACTTGAAAGCCCTTTAATTGTTGAACACTACCATGGTTAGAACAGAGCCTGTCTATATTATCAAATATGGTTTAAATGAGCCTCAAAAACCAGGGAAGAGATTTCTGGAGAAGACGAAACAGGCACACACACAAAACCCACCTCTGTGATAAACCCAGATGAAAAGGGGATTAGATCCCATCCGTCCTTTCATGGGAGAAAATTGGTCTCTTTTAATCTTAGGAATGTATTTGTTTTCCTTAGCAGCAAGCTTAGTTACACATTTCCAACTCATTAGTATTAATTCCTCTTCTTACTAGAGCCTGACCAGAACGAATTGTGTTCTAAGGAATCTTAGCAATGAAATCCAAATGGAGTTTTGCCCACCAGCCTACAATAATCAGTATTACTCCTATGAGACCATGTCTAGACTTTTAAGGAAAGTTAGGGAAGATGTCATCCTTGATTGGCTGCTGTGTTTTTGAAATTTGAGAAGCTAGATAACTCTGCTGCCCCTTTTGATAACCGTGGGAGTCTCAGAGCAGGACTCAAAACTGGGGAATAAAGTAGATATAGATCTTGTCAACTCCAGGATCGTGACATCAAGATCAAATTTCTTGGTATGCATGCTTTTAGAACTGAGAATTTTATAATCTTAGATAGATGCCTATTGATGTCTTTGCTACATGACTTCTTTGTCTGAATCTTATTTTATTTTGCTTTAATAGTCTAGAAGCTTAACAAATAAAGTATTTTTATTTGAGGGCAATTAGCACTAATTGAATCGTATGTATATCTTAATGCTGACAATTTATCCCATTCTTTGATCAAAAATGAGAAACAGAGGAAGAGGAGGAGATAAGATATAAAATAGGTAGAGGCAGGCAGGAAGGAGCGAAAGGAAGGAAGGAAGAAAACAGATGGGTGGGAGTGTTAAATCTCCCATAGTATCTGAATGAAAATAAGGTAGAGACTAGAAAAGCTTAAACTCTGTTCCCATTAAGGCCTCCAATTCTCAGTAGATTCTGCTCTTAGAGGCACAGATGAATAAAGTCTACCCCACCCTTAGCCAGTCTCCCTCAAATCCAGCAATCCTTACAAAATATGATCATGATCAAGAAGAGTTCTGTAGGGCTCCTGAGATGTGTCCATGTTGCTGAGCATATCAGATTAATGCAGACTCACATTCCTCATAAGGGGACAGGACAGCATCAAAGAGTACACAAGCTTGGGAGTGAAACCACACGCAAACACACCAAGTCATGCCTACAACAGACTGTGCCTACCTTGGTCAAGCTGTCATCCACATCAGAGGCCTTTTCCTCCTCAGGCAAATTTACCAGACAATCCTTCAGGGTCCTCCCTCACTGAGAAGTCCAGGTCAGGCTTAATAACCGATTCCCTTCTCAAGTTTCCTTCCCAGTAGAATTGAAAAAGAATACATACTCGAACAGTATGGTCTTTGGAATACCATAGAAAGTAAAATCCACATTCTATTTTGAGGTGTAGAGTCTCAAAATCAAGTTTTCAAGTGTCTATTGTTTCTGCTACCAGGATGCAAGGTTCTATGAAACCAGAATCTTGCTCCAAGAGAAAAAATTATTTGAGCTTCAAAATGAGAACTCACTTGGGTTGGATTCATACTGAGTATTTTGGTCATGACCAGCCCTGCATACATCCCCTGAAGAATCTGTCTTGTAACCTTGCAATTTAACCTTGATACCCCAGAATTAGGGAGGGATAAAAGTAGGAAGGCAAGGTTTGGATGAAATGAGGGAAACCAAGGAGCCTCAAAACATATCCCCCTTAGCCTTACAGTCTGACTTCTACCAACTGTCACCCACTTAACCTTATTATTTGGAGAGACACAAGACAGGAAGGTTCCAGAGTGAGACATTTCCTTGTTCTGAGCACCCTTCTAGTTCCTCCAACAGGGGGTGGAATGACAGACACAGCAATGGCTACACCTATCGAAGTAGACTGAGCCTGAATAGGAGAGGACACATCCAGAAATGTAGTAGGAGCTTGTTACGAAGCAGCTCTTCCTCCCTGAAGGAAGCTCAAACAACAGCTCCAGGAAATCAGTTCTGAGAAATCACTGTGCAGTCCTCTATGTGTCAGATGTGACTATTGCTCCAAGCATCATAAAAAGTTGCATTAATTGTCCACGGTTGATTTCCTTTGTGAGGTTGGCGTCTTCCCTACGTGTCAAGTGAATAGGGACCAGCAGATATCCTGATGGTCAGAGAGAAAGGCAGAGACAAGTGTTCGACCTAATGGTTAAGATGCCAACTGAGTCACCCACATCCCATGTCGAAGTGCCAGGATTTGACTCCCAACTCTGCTCTTGATTCCAGCTTCTTCCTAATGTGCATCATTTGGAGGCATCATGTAATGGCTCAGTTGGGCCCTTGCCTCCCAAGGAAAAACTGGAATGAGTTCCCAGCTCCTGACTTCATCCTGGAGCTGTTGTGGACATTAAGGGAGTGACCCAGCAGATGGGAACTCTCTTGTCTCTGTCTCTCTCTCTCTCTGCCTTTCAAATAAGTAAATACATTTTTTAAAGAGGCAGGAGACCATATACACTGAGAATGCCCTCCAAACTGCAAATAACAAATAGAAGCCCTGGTTCTTACGATGACAGTGGTTAAAATGCAGCAAAGAAAATGCTCACACAGATTGGAAGGCTGCTCCCAGCTGAATCACACAAAGTTGCAGCATGTTTGTTGTAGAAACAATAAATATTTCAGCTTGCCAAGAGATAAGAGTGTCTGATAGGCAAATAACAAGTTTTTTTTAAGGTTTTTCAAATTAGCATGCTCAATCTTTTCCTTTGGCTGACAAAGCTGAAAGGCAACTGATACCCAGAGAGAAGAAATGCCCAAGGAAAAAGCCAAGTTTCTTGCATTTCTCTCCTAATTGATACCTCAAGCTTCTCTATAAGGAACAAAGCTGCAAATATACACTTGGCTTTCTCTTTTCATGTTCATGATCCCACAAGAGCTAGCAGACTAGCCCATCCTGCAGAAGGTTTTGCTGGGATTTGTCAGGACTTTGCCTAGAAGCCTGGGTTTTGTGAATGGACTGTTTTGGTGAATCCCCATATCTGGGAAGCCAGGCCCATGATCAGTGAGAACAGTCAACATTTCCTATCGGCAGACTCCTAGGTAGTCCTCCATGGTGGAAATCCTGAGTAGTTCCATGGCACCACCCTGTTTTCCAGACCAAGGGATGAGGACAGAAGTCGACTAAGACATGTATCCATCACCAGCAGTGTCAGAGAGTGCCAGAGAGCAGGGCCTTGGCCCTCTCTCCCTGGACCACACCTACCAGCCTGCTCCTTGGCAAGATTCCTGGCAGCTATGTCAGCTCTATTTGATGCAGGCTCATCTCCACCACCAGAGACTTCCCATAAAGATCTCTTCCACTCCTTTCTCCCAGAAAATAGTCAGGACCGAAAAGTTCACCAATCTCCTAGGAGTTCCTCAGATCTTCAGGGTAGGGATGTTAACCACCCCCAACACCCTGAAGAACTGGGCGGGCAGACAGGGAGGCTGCTGGATGCTGGAATAGGAGAGTAACCTGCTCATTTTCTCTTCTTCTTGCCCCCTAAGAAGTAACAGAGTAACAGCACAAGCTCTTCCTCTTTGCTACCCCAGCAACCAAGCAGGTGTGGCCAGGAGGCAGAAAATTCCCAGCTATGCACATTATCACGCCCTCCTCCCAGGCACCAGTGAAAGATTTGTCAGGAGAAAAAAAAAAAAAAAAACTACAGTTGTTTGTTTTTTTAATATTTGAGGCAAATTTATATTCATGTTATACTTTAACAGGGATTCTTAGGGAAGCAAAGACGAGGATAAGGGACCGAGCTACGCAGATTTTGGGGGGAGTTGGATGACTGTCAACTTGGCAAATTAAAAGCACTTGTATTGGGCCCGGATCACTTTCTGTTGCTCCCTCCTGCAGCCACATGTGGTAGAGTTTTCACTTTTTATGATAATCCTTCATGGGAGAAGGACAAAAGCTGTGCTTGAGCTTTTGTTACAACTTAATGAAGTTTTGGGAAAAGGAATCAGATCCTTCCTCTGGCGCTCAGATGCTGCATCTTTGTAAACAGTGAGGCGAGGGTCTTTGGAAGATTTATAGGAAATGGCAATTGGCAGAGCAAACCTTAGCTCCTAGTCTGGCCTCCATAAAGCTCAGCAACACTGTTGGGTTTTAGACCTCTCAGAGAAATGGTATTGAAAACAAACGTGAAATCAACACTGTTGAGACTAATGCCAGCCAGGGCCTCCAAAGTTTATCAACTGGGTTCACCTGCCTCCCCAAGGAAGAGAGTGAGTCTGGGTCAGCTTCAACCACACTGTTTCCAGAGTCCTTTCCCAAATCCTGCGTAATTTGTCCCTGAATAAAAGGCTTGCAAAATCTCTTACTCCGAGCTGGCAGTCATGCAAAGAATTTCAATTCAAAGCCAAAGAAGAAGCAAGAAAGGGTCATTTTCTGCATGTCACGCAGTAAACTTGATACTGATGCTTGTCAGAGGAGAGACCGCCACAGCCGCAGCAGCAAGTATAGGCAAGGCAGCTCCACAAGTGTCTCCGGTTACCAAGAATCAAAAATTCATAGCGGGTGGCCAGACTAATTACGAGTTTGAAAGGAAAGAAATGAGAAGCAACATTCCTCAAGACTGGGGTTTTGTAATAACAGAATATAAAGTCCTTATTTCAGACTTTATTATAGGGAAGGAAATGATTAATTATCAAAAGCCATCATCATCTGGGAAATATAAAAGCTCCAAATGACTATCTCATGGACCTTCCTCTTAGAATCTCCTTCTTGTTATACCCAATATGAAACAACTTACAGGTGAATGGGCCATTTAAGCCTCCTCAGGGCAAGGCCCTCCTCAGCATTCCCTGCTGCAGGAGTTGCGAATGAAGAGCTGTGCACAGGATTTCACTGAATGAAAGAGAGTTTGTGCTTCTCAAGTCACACCCAGCCTTCCCCTCTCCCCATCAACCCCTTTCATTCAAAGTCGATGGCTTGTCGCTTTACGCTGTCAATCTTCAAATACTCATCCTCTAACCATGATGGGGAAATGTCAAGTTCTCTGTAGAGGGGCGAAAAGGTTCTCAATTATGCATCTAAATGCACTCGTTGCACAAAAGAGCCCCAGTGCTGATCTCCCCCGGTCGGCCTTGAGCAACACACTCTGGCCCTTACCACGCTGAGGACAAAACAGGCACACATAAACCCTGCAGCAGCTCCTGGCATGGCCCCGGTCAGGCCACGCATTCATGCCGGGAGTGTGGAATTTCCCTGTCACATAAAACCATGGCAGGGTCAAGAGGCAGATACCCTCATCAAGGAGCAGAGCAGGACCTTTCAGTGTCTTCTCTCTGGCTTCGAAGCCGGGGGAGGTGAAGTGGCCCTGCAGGTTTCAATGGAATGAAATGTCCAGGCTAAGTAACTTCATTCCACAAGGGCATCTTCTAGCATCAACAAAGCAATGAATAATAAATGTGTGCTGACTACCTACTCTGTGTCAGACACTGTGAGACGAGCTTGTCAGAAATACACAGAAATGGAATGCAGTCCTGTTTCCCTGCAGGGAGATGAGGCACAACAAAACGTGGTGACACTGGGCATCCCATGTACAATGGCTGCATATCCAAGAGTCATTATCTCTTGTCCTTCCTAAGAAAACTTTGATTTTGTCCAAGTGTAGGTGGCCATATGTTTTCCTAAAGGCCAAACTTTTACATGGACCTAGGAGATGAATCTTCATTGATCAAAACCAATAGTTCTAAATTCTGCCTGCATATTAGCATCATGTGGGGAGGGGCTTAAACTTGGCCCACCACCAGCCTCTGATTTAATTGGTTAAGAATGGATCCCAACAGCCAATCATTTTAAAGTTTTCCCAGAAAATTTCAATGTCATGCCAGAACTGAGAACTATTAGTCTATATTTCCAAAATTCTTTAATTTCTTAGCTTAACATGGGCCACATGGTTCAGTTCAGATGAATAATGTCACAGGTATCTCTTGAGAGAATTCTAGGAAAATTTTGCTTAGGTTTAAAAGGACATATCTTTATGAAAGTGCTTTTGAAAGAACATCAAGTTTAAGCAAATGCAAAAATCCGGCAATGGTGAAGGGAAAAGTCAAGACCCAAAGGAAGACAGAAAAGAAAAATGGAAAAATGATGGCTCACAATAACACCACTGGACAGAGGAATTAACCCAAACTGCTACCTCTCTGCATCTGTACCAGTGGATCTAAAACTTGGTTGCCTACTGTGAACACCTCAAGTATTCGTTAAAACATCAGCTGAATGGGTATGAGCCCAGAGTAAATCATTTTAAGTGAAATAAATCAGGAACAGAAAGAAAAATATTACATCTTCTTGCTCACACGTGGAAGCTAAAAAGTTGACCTCATAGAAGCTGAGAGTAGAATGGTGGAGACCACAGGCCAAGAAGGGTAAATGAGAGGGGAGTGATGAAGAGAGGACAGCTAAGAGAAACAAGGATGAAGTTAGAGAGGCAGAATGACTTCTAGTGTTAAATTAAGTGTATGTTTCAAAATAACTAGTTCAGATGATTTTGAATGGTCCCAACACACAAAAAAATGATAAATGTTTAGATAATGGATGTGCTATTAATCACCCTAATATAATCACTGTATACTGTACCCCAAAATATGCATAATTTTTATGTCAATTTAAAAAAAATTTAGAGGATAAGACAGAGAGATCTTCTATCTGCCAGTTTACTCCACAAGTACCTAAAACAGCCTGGCCTGGTCCAGCTCAAAGCCAGGATCTAGGAACCCAATCCAGGTCTCCCATAGGGGTGGCAGGGACCCAACCACACCAGCCACCATATGTTGTGACCCAGAATACACACCAGCATGAATAATTGGGAGCTGGGGCTCAAATCCAAGCAGTCCAATATGAGACGTAAATGTTCCAAGCACCATTTTAACCATCATGTCAAATGCCCATCCCTAAGAAATGACAAGGTGATCTATTTAAAAAATAAAAACTATTCCTCTGCATTCAAATGGCCTCCATGTGAATCAGAGTTTTCTCAATATTGTACAACCTAAACAAAACCCAGCAATAAGTAGAGTGCTAAGGCTGGTGGGAGACATTGGCTGCTACCATTGACACCTGATTTCCAATGTTCATGGATATTCACAAAGAAAGGCTTACTGCACTCATCAATTAGCTAACAGCTAATTTGGATGAGTGCACACTTACTTTCAAAATACAACTCTTGCCTATTGGTGCTTTAGACAAAATGAGACTTCGTTTGGAAAAAAAAAAAAACTCACTGTTAAAAAAAATAATTGAGAGCCACTGAATCAAATGCATCTCTCTCAGCCTACTGATGAACAACTTGGTCATGAGCACCAGAACACTGTCTCTCTTGGTTCTTTCCCCCATCACTAAATACTATAAACATTGACTTAGTAACTATTTATTGTGGATGATTATGTTCTCGGCAGCCTGCTTGATCCTATGGAGTTCAGCAAAGTAGAGTAAGACAGGATGACTTCCTCACTCCAGCTGTGACACTACTCTAGAAGAGTTTCCAATTATGATTAAAAGAAACAGACTTCCATGGATAAAGCAATGCAGGGATAGTGTAAATTGTTTTTTTAAAAGATTTATTTGTATTTGAAAGGAAGAGTTACAAAGAGAAGGAGAGAGAGAGAGAGAGAGAGAGAGAGGTCTTCCATCTGCTGGTTCACTCCTCAAATGGCCTCAGTGACCAGGGTTGGACTAGGCCAAAGTCAGGAGTTTCTTTTGGGTCTCCCATGTGGGTGCAGGGGCCCAAATATTTGGGCCATCCTCTGCTGCTTTCCCAGGTGCACTAGCAGGGAGCTGGATGAGAAGTGAAGCAACCAGGACACGAACCAGCGCCCATATGGGATGCCAACACCGCAGGCTGGGGCTTTAACCCACTGTGCCACAGCACCAGCCCAGGGACAGTGTAAATTCTTTTAAACTGTGTGAACTACACAAGGGCTACTTGAATCCAGAGATCAGTACTGGAATAATCCCTTGTTAAAGAAATGGAAAAAAAGGACAGGACTCAACATGTTTAGGATGTGATTTTTTTTGAATAAAGACTTAGAGAATCATTTGTAAAATGCTTATCCTATACGTACCTTTGAGAACTGTTGAAACTAACTGTTGATTTCATTTACTGTGGGAAAATTCTAAGTCCTGCACATTTCCATTGGCCTGGTCTCCAGACCTTGGGATTCACCTTCTGATTGGACTAACGCCAACTGTAAACAAAGTGAAACTGACAGGAGCCCATTACATCCATCTAGAAAGGATTGTGCATTGCTCTTTCTCTTTTCTCCATGACAATGAGAGGCATGAAGATAGACATGATAACAGCAAAATGAACTTTTCTAAAGCAAGAGGGTTTTTTGTTTGTTTGTTTTGTTCTGTTTTTTTAATCCTGCCGCAGAACGGGCAGAAACCAAACCACTACCACGAATTTATCAAATCTAGCAGCTGGATCCAATTAACTTTGCACAAATATCTCCTAGTAAGACTTTGCTTCTATAGTGATAAGCGTTATCAGTATTACAAATATTATTTAATTTTCTGAGATCTTGGTCTTTGGCATTGTTCATATTTGGTTTCCTAATACTGGAAGCTCTGGGCCTCCCTCCTGGTTCACAGTTTTGAAAATCTAAAACATATGACAGAGAAAGCCTCATGAACTCAAGAAATCCAGCTCATTCATAAGGACCAGTCAATGCAAATGCCCTAGAATATTTGTGGAACACCACATGTCCAAAGCCTGTAAAATGTAGATGCTGTTTACCCAAGCAGCTTGCTGGGATGGCAGGCCAGGCATGAAAAATGTCGACACTCATTCCTTGTGTAACTGTACACTGCCCTCGCTCCCAACCTGGAGCTGGCTATTGACATTCAATAGTGCTGCAGAGCCTTGGGAAAGTTCTTAAATGACCTTGCTTACTGAAAGCACTCACAGCTATACTTTACCAACCGTTACTTATAGCTGTGCTGCCCCCAAAATGCGAATTATGTCATTAACAAAAGACAGGGTCTCTCCAATGATTTGGACATTCCCTAAAGTAACCCTTCTGTCCTGCACTTTTGTTTGTGTGGTTAGAAACACAGGCTGTGCCCTCATCTTGGGGATCTGCTGTCTAGGTGCTAAATATGGTGATATCACATGATTTCTAAATGTCTGCATCTTCTAAACATCTCTGAGCAATATTCTTACAAGCTCAACCTCCTGCAGAAGATATCGCAAAGTCAACATTATGTTGGGATGATGCATTCATGAAGTCAGGGGAGTTACTGTTGGTTGAGGATGCACAGGGTTCAGGGAAAACTTACTGGCTCTTCTTCCACAGTCAAGGAAGACTTAACAAGGGACTTAGGTACAAACCAAAGAAAATATGTTTCAACTTGGGGCAAGTAAAAGTAAACATAGGGATCAGATGTCACTCCTTGGTGGTAGCATCATAGAGAGACATCTCACAGGTCTCCCAGCAGCAAGCCAGGTGCTCCAGAACTCTAAGACAGTGGCTAAGCCTACTATGCCTGGTCCAAGTTGAACCAGCACTGAGTTTATTCTTTGCCAATGCAGAGCAACTTCCTTATAATACCACCTTTGGGGCCAAAGGACCCTGTTGTACATGTTGCTGAAAGGAAGTGAGAAACTAAAGATATCGCAATTCAATATAGGTCCTTAAGAGTTCTAGAGATGAGTCTAGGTCCCCAGTGTCTGCCTAGAGCTGACAAATTGAATTAATCAGCTTCCTGGAAGCAGCAGGTGACCAACTCCATTAAGCTGAATGACATTTTATTGTCATCTTTGACTGATGAGCTATTCATGCAATTCCTCTTCTCTCTGCGATTTCACTTACTTAAATCCCTTTTATGTATCATGTATGCAGCCCACATGAAGATAACAGGGGTTGATTCTCCTTGATGGAGCAGGATAATGCCTCCTGAAATTGATTATGTTGGTGGTCCAACTTTAAGTGAGAGTTGAGCTTGGGCTATCGATCTCAGTTCACAAAGTGTTTCTTTAATCGCTAGATTAGCTATTCTTTGAGCTATTTAAGCTGCCTTCCTGTTCCAAGGCTGAGCATTAGAAACAAATCCCAGGTCCATTTCTAAGATGATTAGGGCCAGACGTACTTACCGTCAGTGGTCCAAGGGCTACAGAACAATCCTCAAAAACAGATCAAGAGGCTCTGTAGACATTGTGAAGGGGAAGAGAAAGAGACAGGCTTAGAAAGATATAAACACTGCCGGACAAATAGCCCTCCATAGTGAGATATGTCTTTGCAAAACTCTAGGAGACATCCTTCCAATGACATGGTCAATAGTAAGCAGCTACTCCCTCAACAAGGAATTAGGGCAGCTTTGAGAGAAGCAGATTCATGGACAAGAGATATTCAAGAAGCCCTAGCTTCCTATAGGCCCCCAACTGTCCAAGTCCAAAAATCCGATATGGGGCTGGTCGCTGCAGATTGGTCAGGAGAGCTGTGCCAGAAAACCATATGGCTCTTGAGCTCACAGACCTCTTTTCTTTTAAGTCATACCCAGCTCACTGAGAAACAGCCTACCGGCCAGCTCCTACATTCACAACTCCACTCCATCAAGAAAGTCTGGGCCTCCCAGTCAAATCCAAAGTGTGTTTCATTTGGGTTTTCAGTACCAAGTAGCTTTTGCTCACAGAATGTTTCCACAGCTGAGAAAGGTCATGTTGTTGTTCCTGCTATTGTGTGAGTCAGAGTAACAATAGGAAGAGCTCATGGGACAGGCATTTGGCCCAGCAGTTAAAATTCAGCTTGGAATGCCCACATCCCATTTCGGAGTGCCCGAGTTCCTGTTCCAGTTCTGCTCCTGATTCCAGTTCCTGCTGAGTGCTTTAAAGATGGACTCAATATTATGTTGAAAATTTTGGAACAGAGTTGGATAGAAAGCTTAAGCCACAAAGTCCTCTCTTTTCCTTTAAAGCATTCTTGAAATCCTATCTTCTCTATAGACCCTTCCTTAAGTAATAAGGTAAGAGAGCACTGTTGAAAATCTTCCGTGAGACATTTCCTTAATCCAGATATCCAGGTGGAACATCAGGCCATAGAGTGGGTGAGAGGAGGGGTAAAAAACAGAACTTGAAACTCCCAGAGAAAATGGGGGATATACATGGCCATTTGTGACTTAATTGTTCAACAAATCTTAATACTCCTATGCCTAACACCTACCCTAGCTTCAATAACAGCAGACATAAGTTTCCTCTTTGAAGGGAGGTGCCTTTCTCTGAAGGGAGGAGAGAACCTCCACTTTGACTATGACCGTGTCTAAACACGATAAGAGTCGGAGAACTCAAGGGGCTTCCATAGCCTTGGAAACTCATAACTGGTGCATAGGGAGATTACTGATGCCATAAACAGGAGTGTCAATTGGTAAAGTCAACAACAGGAGTCACTGTGCACTTACTCCTCATGTAGGATCTCGGTCCTTAACGTGCTGTACACTGAGGCTTAATGCTATAACGAGTACTCAAACAGTATATTTCACTTTGTGTTTCTATGGGGGTGCAAACGACTGAAATCTTTACTTAATGTACACTAAACTGATCTTCTGTAAAAAAAATAAAAATAAAAAAAATAAAAAAAAAAAAGAAAGAAATTTTCAATTCCCAACTTGACTCTCACTGGGATTAAACATGACAATAGGTCTGATCTGATTTCATCATCATTTTAAAAAAAATCATCTATTATTTTTCACTTTATGTTTCTGTGTGGGAGCAAACTGTTGAAATACTTACTTAAGGTATACTAAGCTGATCTTCTGTATATTAAGATAATCGAAAATGAATCTTGATGTGAATGGAAGGGGAGAGGGAGTGGGAAAGGGGAGGGTTGTTGGTGGGAGGGACGGTATGGGGGGGGAAGCCATTGTAACCCATGAGTCGTACTTTGGAAATTTATATTCATTAAATAAAAGATAAAAAAAAAAAAGTTTCCTCTTTGAAAGCACTTGCTATCAAGTTCTGGCCTTTTCTGAGGATGTGTCATCTTTAAGACCCTTTTGGAAGCAAAGTAGACAGAAGGCAGAATAAACCTACAAGCCACCATATGAGAAGAGAATACCCCTACTCTTCCCCTCTATCCCCAAAGCTACTCACACACACACACACACACTTATATATGGATATTATACCTATGAAAAGACACATTCATATACACCACACAAATATATCAAGCCCCTGCTCTTGGCAGGCACCCAACTAGCCCCAGATGCAGCCTCAAGCAAAATCTCTTAACAGCCACTTGTGGTGGCCATGAAATATGATCGAACAGGAGTCATATTCCTTATACCTGTTCAACTTTGAAACCAAAGTCCCGGAGAAGGAGTGAATTTACCCTTAGTTTGCCTATTCCAAGAGTTGGATGATTGTAAAGCAGCCAGGGTTTTCTCTGTTTTTTAAACTGGTGTTGACCAAAGTTAAAGTTGAGACTTTGTGAGAATACACAATTTCTTGAAGGCAATAGAGGACTTTATTCGACCAAACGACAGCCCTGCTTATGTCGGTAGAGATATTCTGCAAGTCAGCATATGCCAAGCCCTGAGATTCCTGAAACGATTAGAAGTGCCAACACCAATGAAATTCAGCCCAACTTGTGGACAGTGAATTTCCACACATCTACAACTCTATCTGCTATTCCCCTCCATAAGGCACTGTGGCACTTCAATTCAACAAGTATGTGTTCAATTCAACACGTATATGAACCTCAGGATGCTGTGTGAGAGGCATCAGGCAGAGTGAGGGAGGGCCAGGCGAGACTCAGGGAAGTATAAGGCAGAACTCAGCTGTCAGACTTCAGAGTCTACTTACAGAGGCAGGTAAATGCATATGCACACACACACACACACACACACACACACCCAGAGGTCAGAACACATTAGAGAAATCTCCACGGACAATGGGACTTGAGCTGAAACATAGTGATCATTCATTCAGTCACTGGTTGTCACAGCCTTTGCACCACAATGTCTCAGGCTCTGGAAACATGGTGGTGAGCAAATGAGACATGATATCTACTCCATGGAACTTGCTAGAGAAGAGACCACAAGACATTTTTTTTAAAAGATTTATTTAGTTATTCAAAAGTCAGAGTTACACAGAGACAGGAGAGGCAGAGAGAGAGAGAGGCAGAGAGAGAGAGAGAGAGAGAGAGAGAGAGAGACAGAGGGGTCTTCCATCCAATGGTTCACTCCCCAGATGGCCACAATAGCCAGAGCTGCGCCGATCCAAAGCCAGGAGCTTCTTCCAGGTTTCCCACGTGGGTGCAGGGACCCAAGGACTTGGGCCATCTTCTACTGCTTTCCCAGGGCATAGCAGAGACCTGGATTGGAAGTGGAGCAGCCTGGTCTTGAACTGGCGCCCATATGGGATGCCGGCACTTCAGGCTAGGGTATTAACCCGCTCTGCCACAGCGCTGGCTCCAGACCACAAGACTTTGATCATATTCGTTTTATAGAGCGAATGGTGCTCTCTATGCCTGCAGCCTTGCTTTTAGTCTTCATCTATTCCATCCAGTCACCTCTTTCTACTCCTCCTGGTGCCGTCCCAGGAATCATCTGAAATGTTCCCATTTACCCACTTACCACGCGTGATGGCTAAAAATATTACGTGTGTGTTCTCATCAAATCCCTGAGCCAACCTTCTAAGGTGGATGTCCTTATCTTCACACTGAACTCAAGAACTAGGCCCCGAGAGGTTCAAATGTTTCCCGAGTCCCACAGCTTGGGAGAATTCAGATTCCTAACTCTCACACCCCAGAGCCGCCCACTTACTCCGTGGGAAGCTCCTTGGAGATGCAGCTGTACAGCTCAAGGGCCTCAAGGAACCCACGTTGGTTGCCACCTCCATTTGAATAAAGGGGAGGATGCTGGAGATGAACAGAAGGTGTTAAAAGCTTCCTTTTGTGGCCATCAAAAAGTAGTTAATCCAGGCAAACAACAATGATACCTTTTACTTCTCTCGGGCAGATAAATGAACAATAAATATTTATTCTACTTCACACCAAAGTTTTAAGCAAATCAATTCCCTGCTTATACGATGTTTTTCATTTCTGCTCGGAAATATCAACTTCTTGCTTCCTGAGGCTGCCTGAGAAGGCTGATCAAAAGAAAGAGCTGGTGTTGGCTCCAAAATGCTGATTCTCAGGTGCCCTTTCTCTCCTTTTCCAATAAATGCTCCACTTCAGGGGTCACCCTCCACAGCATGTGGCAGGTGAGCTTCCTGAGAGCCTCGGAGCCCTCCCGCTCAACCCCATCCTCCCTAAGGCAACCCAGCCATGGGGGGAGGGACCTGCCACAGCATCATGACATTCTCCATGGCGCCTTTTAAGGAACAGCTGGGCCGTAATAGAAGGTTACTCAGGGATACCCATAGGTGTGACAGGAGCCTATATTTTAAACTGGGTGGATACTAAATCCATCCAATTCTGGAATGTTACTACTCTCTCAGGAACCGGAGAAAAGTTTCTGATGCCGATCTATAAATCTCCACAACCTAAAGTACCCAAAATTAGTTTCTGCACCATGGGAACATAAAAATGATATGGCTTTTTTCTTTGACATGTCAGTTAATAAAGAGTGGGAGGTGGGGCTCAGATGCTGCCTGCCAGGTTTATGAAGGGCTTACTCGTTAAAAATGGGAAGCACTTTAATTACCTGTTTGGGTTTTTGTTTCATGGGGGTGTGTGTGTGCGCACGTACACATGTATTTTAACTACAAAAGCCCTATGCACACTCAGGAAACTCAGGAAATTATATCATTAATTATGCATGTCAGGATACTATGTGGCCTAACATAAATGAAAATTTCTTAAGGTCTCCTTTCTTTTGTTGAGAGTTTTTAAAATGTTTTAAAAATATTACACATTGCTTTCATATTTCCACAAACTCCACTCTCAGTACCTGATTGAAAAGTGTCAGTTTTTTGTGTGCAGGTCATGGATAATTCAACAAAATAAAAATAAAATCTGCATTTTTTACTTTGGAGCTTGTTAATTGATGGTTTGCTTGACAGAAAATCTACTTTCCCAAAGCGTATATTACCTAATCTAATAGTAATGCTAATTTGCATTCCTAACATACAGTAGCCATGAGCAGAGTGGGGAGCTGACACAGGAGTCTAAAAAGTACATGGAGGGAGCTGGTAGGTGGAGATCACAGGTACCCTCCACTTAACTGATCCTACAGATATGGTCTGCCATCCCCCTGATACCAAGACCCACTGACTCTTGCATCCAGGGAGGATTGACAAGGTAAGACAATTCAGGAAGCTCCTGGTTAACAGTCAAAGAGTAGGGAACCCTCCATGGCCAATGTAAGCACTTGACTTTGAGCCATATTCTATCTAATTGTTCCGGATCCTAGCTCCCACTTGGCCTCTTTCAGTTGGGAAGTCAAGAGTGTCGTTCTTGGGACGATAAACTCTACCATAGGATTGGAAAAAAAAACCTCCACCATGCATCTAACTAGGGGTCTGTTTGTAGGGAGCCCCAGGGAAGCTACCAGAGTCTTAGACCAACTCAAAGAAGGGATTACCAGACTGGAGCCCTTAAGGGCTGGGTGGGCAGATGGAGAAAAATTTAACCAATCTACACTAAAGCCTGCAAGATCCTTCTAAAAGTTCCACAGCGCTCTCACTTCCGTGGACCAGGGGTTAGTGCTCATGGTCACTGCCATTCTTGTTGTAGGCAAAGAACACACAAATATCCTTATCAGTGAAGCTGTTCATAAATAAAGAGGATGCCCTCGAACCTTGCAATGGCTTCAAAAGAATGGAAAAGGCCCTGAACGGGCCTGCAGGTGGGAATGCAAATTAAGGCAAATTTCCTGGAAACCCACTTGGCATAATGTATCAAAATGTATAAAAAAATGTTCACACACTCTAAATCAGAATACTCCCTGCTAGGCATCTATCTTAAGGAAATAATGAAAGATAGGAGCATAGATGTATATTTAGGAATGTTTATTACCACAAAAAGAAGAAACAAACTAAATATCAAAAATAGAATTCTTAAGTAGATTCTAATACATCTGTAATATGGAACTTGAAAGAGCTGCTCAAAGTCATATTTTGAAAAATACTTAATAGTATGGAAAAATGTCTATGTTGATAGCAAATGAGTTATGGGATTATAGTGGTTTTTACTTTAATAATCTGTGCTTTTAAACTTTTCTACAGTTAGCAAGAATTACTTATATCCAGCATATTACTACAGAGCAAGAAGAACGAATGCTGGACTTAGTCTTCAATTGGAGAACAATTTGGGCTCCGTAGTCTTCCCCAGGAGAGATGGCTGACCCTTGGGTGTATCTGAATAGAAGGCCATCATCCAATACATAGGCCAGATGAGGCCAACCTGAGTGCAGTGTTATTGCTCCTCACACATACGCACGCATGCAGCCTCCCACAGAGGAGCCCCAGGGCGGCATCTTATTCATGATACCCACAGTGAACACCACAAGCAAAGTTTCTGCAGAAATGGGCACCTTGGTAACCAAGCTCCAAAGGGCTGCTTTTCCTCTTGAGCTCTCTTAGCACTGCCTAGCAAAGGTCACACCAATATTAATAGTGGCCTTAGAGTGAAAGGGCAGGACACTAGTCATTAAAACAGAGCCAACTGTCCCACAGCACTCGTCGCCAGTATAATTGGTGTCTTGCTTTCCCATGCCCTTATTCCAGGAAAAGATTATCTGGTTGGGGTTGGGGTTTCTGTAAACTGCACTGACCCTTCCCATGAAGGTCCAAACCCTCCTTTCCTTTAGTAAACTCAATATGTTTGCATCAGAAAGCAATTTTCCCCCTTACACCCTCTGAGTTTCCATTGGGGCTATGTCAGTCACATCACAGGGGGGCATTGCAGGAGGTGAAGAAACATCCAAAAACATGAAGCAAGCTCCTTCTTTAGCCAAATCTCAGGCATATTTTGCCAAACACTTTCTCCTGAAATTTTCAAAGCTGTGTGTTTGAACGGGAAATTTAATCCACATGTTCCTGATTCATATGTATACTGAATGCATCAAAATATCATCTCTTTGAAGTCCAAATGGCCTTTTTATAGACTTCTTCCTCAGGAATGAAAAGTTGGGCTGGGCCAAGAACTAACAAATTTGAATCTCCAAAGTCCAAGTTCCTATCAAAGTTCCCAACTCTGGATACTCCATCCCTGTAGTCACCCCAATATGACTGTAAATTTTGGGAGACATCATTCCATCCTTCCTTCCTGGTCTTCATCACATACATTCATGGAGGTTTCCAGTGCAAGCCAAGTGACTAAGAGTTGTCTTCCAGGAAATCGAACCACAACAGGGATATGAGGGAGAATGGATAGAGAAAAGCCTAGCCCCCAGTCTCCTCCAGGAACCTGAAAACAAAATCAAGGGACAGACCAGGAGTGGCCAAGAGGTTGGGGGTGAGGCCAACAATTCAGTCTCAACTACAGACCAAGGGTGGGATTTCAGACCTTTCCTGGGAACTCTGATGGTCAAACACCACATGTGGAAAGGTTGGCTTCAGCACGTCCACAATTTCACTCCCAAACTTCCCATTACAAACACTGCTCCAAACCACATGCTAAAGGGAGAGGATTGTAAGCCCATGTAGCCTCTCAGATCACCTATCTGAAGATGATTCGAAACATAAATCAACGCTGTCAAAACTAGAAGTAGGGGAAAAGCCTTGGGAAAGATATGAGCAAATTAGCCATTTCACACATTTCCATCAAGCTAAGCTCCCTCCACCAGCTGGGCTCCAAATCACTAATAGTCAGTGGGCCAGAGAAGTGGGGGCAGGGGGTGTCTGAATTAAGCAGAAAGTTCCCTGTTTGCCTCTAAACTCCCCTCCAGACAGTGGGTCCCTTAAATCAGGTCTCTAATTCATTGTTCTGTCCTCCACCATGCTTAGTGATGGTGTCAACAAAGTTTGATTGAATAAATTAAGTGTAGCTATCTAAACAATATTTAATGGACTCTTCTATCACTCCTTTGAACACCCCTTCTATCTTTTAATTCACTTACGCTTCCAAAATTTTACTGTAGAAAAATTATCAACACCATCTCTCCAGTGTACTCACCATTAAGCAGTATTTGGTAAAAATAAATCAAATCTGTATCTTAAACAATTTGCCTGCTCACTATCATTAATCATTTCAAGTGGGCTGATGAATGGTCATTTGCAAATGGGCGTAAATACAGGGAAGGCAGACCACAAATTCCGTTAAGCTTGCCTTTCGAAGATAATAACTGAAAATGTTTATCAACCCAAAGATAATGCATCTAAAAATATCCAGCCATGTCTCCATTAGGGAGTAAGGGAAAATGGTAGCTTATTATATTCTTCCTTTTTAGGCTTTCCAATGAACTTTCCCAACCAAAACACAATGGTCTACACTTAAGCATGTAAAACCAGTACTGAGTTCAAATTGTTTTTAGAGAATTGCTTATAAAATCTCTGCAAGCAACCAGAGTTGGCATGAAAGAAATGACACTCTCCCTTTCAGCTTTCTTGGTGGAACCTCCTGTGATTTTTTTCCATTGGTCAAAAATTGGAATGAGTTAGTTTGGCCACCATGTCTTCTTTGAATGGTGTGTACTGCATAACTTCTGTATGTTTAAGAGAACCCAGTTACATACCACTTCTGTTATTCGAGTGGGAAAACCAAAACAGGTGGGCTATTACATAATATGCCAACAAGCTGGATGTAGAATTTAAGTTCAGCATCTCCTGCCTATGGCCTAACCCTTTGAGCAGTATCATATCCCAACAGCTCTTCCTTCCTCGTGGTCTCATAGGACTGTGGGGACCCTGGAAGATGAGGCAGTTCTGGGGCTTTTCAAGAAATGCTCAGCAGCCAGTGCTTTGCACCTACTAAAATCTTCTGTAAAAATACAATGTGTTTTTGCATAATGATATTGATACTGATGCAACATAGTGGGAGCGCCCTGTTTATTCAATCCTAAAAGAACTCAAAATCCTGAGAATTCCTCAACATCTGTGAGATGGTTTTTTCCTCAGTGCCCAGAAAAGAGACATGACTTTCCCACGGTATCTTAGCTAATGAGAAAACCAAGCCTAGACCCCAGATGTCCTCTGTGTGTCTACTGAGTGCTTCACATTTTCGTTCTGTTGAAATCCACCAGCAAGGAAGATTCATTTTCTAAGTCAGCAATCTAATTGCTACTCTAGCCTAATTGTCATAGTCAAAAACAAAATGTTAATGCACAAAAAGGAGAATCTTCTTATATCAAGATAAAATCAGAAATAGGATGTAGTATAATACCTTTGGTCAAGAATTGGCAAGCTCTTTACACAAATGGCCAGACAGCCATACACTCTCTATCACCACTGTTCAACTCTCATTGTAGCCATCAAGAATATATAAAAGAATGAATGTGACTGTGTTCCAATAAAACTTTATTCATGGACTCTGAAATGTGGATTTTGTCTAATTTTCACATGCCACAAAAGATAATTCTTTTTATTTTTCCCTAGGGACTAAAGTTGTCAACCCCTTTGCTCCACAAAACTTGAGCAGGATTCAATAGAATGTGCAGGTCCTTTGAGAAACCCTTAACACACAGTTCTTTCAAAAGCTCAGACAAGATAGTTACTCTCTGAGCATTAGCATCTGGGTTGCCTTTTTTTCAAGTCCTGGAGTCCTAGCAAAACCCCACTGTGGGAGGAAGCTGTCTCCTTGCTTTTGAATGAGAACATGTAGGATTAGTGACCTGTTTAGGGAACCCAAATAAAGATCAGTGGCTGAACAGGAGGACAGATGAGGACCTGGGATGGGCATTTGGCGCTGTGGTTAAGATGCTTCAGTCTTGCTACAAAGTTAAGATTTCTACCCTTTACCTCTGTCCCAAACTAGGAACTAAAAAGTCTAAGCCTAGGAAATGAAATGAAGGCAAATTATTTCCTTTTTGATAGTCTAGTACTTTAGTTCCTCCCTCAGCCTGCTAAAAGTGCTTCCTTTGCTCTCTTACTTGTAGCCCTGGAACAAGTAAAGGAAATAGGGCAGGTATATTCTTTCTTGACTGATATTATTTTGAGACTCCTGCACTGTCAGTCTCTAGACATGGCAAATATCTACAGAAGAATCTCTCACGGATGCTTCTGTGGGTTCCTTAGAAATGCTAAGTAACTATGGGTCTGCCACCTGCAGAATGTGTCTTTATTACAGGTTGTGACTTGTAAGTGGTCACACTCTATCACCCACCATCAATAACCTGTGATTTAAGAATTATAATCATTGTGCCAGATTCTACAGACAAGGGGGTATCATATCCATAAAGGAAAAACACAAAAGACAAACAGAATGTTTCTATATTCAGTTAGTACATGGAAAGTGGGCAGATTATTCCATCTCCAAATTATTTCCATCACATACCTGTTATTTCTCTAATGAAAACAATGAAAAATCTAGAGTTGTGAACCAAGACAGAACTAGTTTTCAATTCCAAGTCTATTGTAAGCAGCTACAAGACTGAGGTAAGTCATTTCACCTCTCCTCACCTCAGTTTTTTCATATATAAGATGGATATAACAACACCTGCCCTGCAATGTTATAGAAAGGATTATGTACAGTATATGCAAAGCTTCTATCAAAGTGTCTAGCACACAGCTCCCTTTCAGTAAACAGTCACCATAGTAGTATCAGTGGTACTGGGAGAGAGCTGGTCTCAAAAAGGTGGGGTGGTTGGAACGTTGCGGCTCACAGCTCAAGGACAAAAACTCCACCGTGTATAATGATAATCTGTGCATATAATGGATGGTTGTTGGTAAAATTAGAACTTGGAAGACTGCATTTAACAAACAGAATGTGTATGCAGACCCATGCGCACACTAGCTGGCGGGTCAGGGATGATCTATCTGCCACTCATCAATGTCTGCTGGGAAATAGGAATCACTGTAAACATCCCTGTGTGAGAACTTGGAAATGAGTTCTTCTCAAGGCAGGTTGCAACTGCACAGTATCAAGCTGACATTTTATTTCGCCTAAAAGAAATGATTATGTTTAATAAGGTAGTTATCACTAAAGAATCGGGATCTGGAAATAAAACTCCTATCATCTGATGCATGACAATTTTAAGAAAGATCTCTTTGGGGTTGAAGAAGTCATAGAGAGCTCAGAAAAGTCTTCTTTATAACGTATCTTAATCCCAACAATGGAATTTAGGTGCTGATATCTGAAGTCCTATTGAAGTTGGATACCAGGTTTGTTCTTCCAGTAGGTATGAATATTCATTACTGTTGTTTGCCTCTACTTTTATGGGTTATCATTCATGGTTTTTTGGTGTTTTGTGTGTGTGTGTGTGTGTGTGTGTGTTTTGTTTTGTTTTTGTTACACAGATCATAGGAGAAAAGCTCTGATTAGCTTTAACCTCTCTGGGAGTAACTGGACAGGCTATTCCGGTCTAATAGAGTTGATTCATGACCAAAACATTTAATCTGCTTTATATGATCATCTAGCCATGTACAAAGAAGCAAATGAGTCTGATGAAAACTCAGTTACCACTTACTTAACACTGGCTCAGGCTGCTGCCAAGCAATCTTGATAGATGTACGTCTCCCCCACCAGAAGACTAAAGAGCAATTCTAATTTTGTAAGCAAATATAGATACACAATTGCACAAAGGACCCAAAGCCCACCAACATTTCCCAATCTCAAGCAATAGAAATAAGTCAAAATTTCACAGTTATCATCAAGACTGATGTATATAGCTAAGGAGGTGATGGAGCAGAAGACACTTTAAATATGTACTGCCATTATTCCTAAGCCTTTTAATTGGACTTAATTATATTTAAGATAGAGAAAGATATGACTCTACCCCTATCTTCTATGTCTTTGTTCATGTCAAGTGGGCTTGTGTAATCAAAGCAGGTTTAATAGTAATTTGAGAAGTATTTTTGTCAAAGCTCCTGTTGGGTATCAAGGAGGCCAAAAAAGTCAATCCCTTGGTTAAATTAAACTTGTTTGGGATTTGTTGTTGTTGTTGTTGTTGTTTTATAGAATTCAAGTGCTCTGTACTGTGAATGCTGCAAGTTGCTTGGCATGCCATTAACAATGTAATGTGAGTGAGAAATGACTTACATAGCAATACCACAATAACAGACACAAGGAAGGGACTACTGCACACACTGGATGGTATTCGAAGGCCCTGGAGTCAATGCCCAGCTGGGCTATTATACAATCCATATGAAATATAGTCCCATTATAATTAAAATTATTATAAACAGTTATCATCTCCCTAATTACACAAATATCACTGTAAAACAATGAAATTCATTTAAAATTTATATTACATTGATAAGTATTTGAAAATTCAATTTTTAAACAAATTTAGTTATGCTATTTTTACTTCCACTTATATCTCAGTTGCTTCTAAATTTACCTGGAAAACTCTAATAAGTAACAGTATCTCTCTCCCTCTCTCAATTTGAGAAGCAAAGAGAGACAGAGAGAGAAAGAGCTCTAATCTTGTAGTTCAATCCCCTAAATGCCCACAACAGTCATGGCTGGGACAGAGCCCAAGACAGGAGCACAGGAACACAATCCAGGTCTCCCACATGGGGAGCAGGAGTCCAGTGGCTGGACCCATCACCACTGTCTGTTTTCAGGAAGCTAGAGTCAGGAACCAGAGCTTGGAATCGCAACCAAGTACTCCAGTGTGAGACAAGGGCATCTTAAATATTAGGCACAACACTCACTTCTAGTAACAACACCCTTATATTCAATTATGGCTTATTCAGATTCTGTCATGTAGGACTCATGAAAAACTTTTCAGAAAGCTTCTGCATATAATAAGACATGCATGTTAAAACCATCCCATTTGTGGACCCACGCATTACTCTCTGAATAAAGTGACAAATCCTGCCTGAATGCAAAGGCACGCCCTAGTCATTAACTTTATGTAGGATCTTCATTTGTGAATGACAATAATAATTACATGGCTCAGATTACAAATGTGAGTTCTAAAAATCATTGCTGGAATTTGAACCACTTCTTTTTCTTTCAAACACATCTAATGGAGCTCAGAAACTTGAAATAGTTCATGGCTTTTTTTCTTCTAATAAGGTTCCTGTTGCAAGTTGATTTCCCAAGAAAACGTCCTTAGATAAGCATGGAGTTGATTAGGAAGTGCTCTAAAGATCAGCAACTGAGGAAGGGCAACAGAAACAGGAGTGTGAATGGGGAGGAAATTGAGCTGATAGAGTTTCAATAGCTGTCAAACCCATAGGCACCTCTGAATCTGGAGTGGCCACTTCAGAATTGTCCCAAGTTGGGGTAATATAGCTGGAGGAATAAAGCCTTCAATCACAAAGAGAGGTCGAGGTGGCTCGTCACAGTATCTACTACAGATCCTAATAGAATCAGTCTTATGCATGCTAACACACCAGTTGACTTGTTATTACATACCATGTACAGTACATACCATGTTCCAAGTACCATAGGAGCTATCAAATTCTGTGCATTACCATAAATCCTTGCTATCAGGAAATTTAGAATTTAATTGAACAGAATAGATTAAAATGCATTGTTTTTCTTTTTTAACAATTTATTTATTTATTTGAAAGTCAGAGTTACACAGAGAGAGGAGAGGCAGAGAGAGAGAGAGAGACAGACAGACAGAGGTGGGGGGGGGTCTTCCATCCGATGGTACGCTCCCCAATTGGCTGCAACGGCTGGAGCTCTGCTGATCCAAAGCCAGGAGCCAGGAGCTTCCTCCAGGTTTCCCATGTGGTTGCAGAGGCCCAAGGACTTGGGCCATCTTCCACTGCTTTCCCAGGCCATAGCAGAAAGCTGGATCGGAAGTGGAGCAGCCGAGTCTCAAACCGGTTCCCACACGGGATGCCAGCCCTTCAGGCCAGGGCATTAACCCACTGCAGCAGCACAGCACTGGCCCCTAAAATGAAATTGTTTTTCAAAAGAGGAAATTCAAATAGCCAACAAACACATGAAAAAAATGCTTAGGATCACTAGCCATTAGAGAAATGCAAATCAAAAACATAATGAGATTTCACTTTACTCCAGGTAGAATGTCTCTCATACAGAAATCAACAAACAACAAACAACAAATGCTAGTGAGGATATAGGGAAAAAGATACCCTAATCCACTGTTGGTGGGAATGTAAACTGGTGCAGCCACTGTGGAAGACAGTGTGGAGATACCTTAGAAACCTGAATATAGACCTACTGAATGATCTAGCCATTCCACTGCCGGGAATTTACCCAAACATAAAGAAGTCAGCATATGAAAGGGTGATCTGTATACCCATGTTTATTGCAGCTCAATTCACAATAGCTAAGATATGAAATGAATCCAGATGTGCATCAACTGATGACTGGATAAAGAAATGATTGTATATATACACTATGGAATATTACACAGTGGTAAAAAAATACATGAAATCCTATCATTTGCAACAAAATAGATGTAACTGGAAACCATTATACTTATTGAAATAAGCCAATCCCCAAAACACAAATACCACATTTTCCCTGATCTGTGATAACTAATAGAGTACTTAAAAGGTAATCTATAGGAGTGAAATTGACACTTTTGAGGGGCAATGATTTTGAATAGCTCTTGTCTTGACTGTTGAGGAACAATTTTTTTTTCATACTATTTGTTGAACTCTTTACTTGGTGTAGGGTTAATCTTATGAGTATATAATCTTATGAGTATATATATGAAAATATATCTTTGTGAAATAAGAATGAGAATAGGAAAGGGAGGAAGAAGTAGGGTAGGAGTGAGGGTGGGAAGGAGAGTAGGGTGGGAAGAATCACTGTGTTCCTAAATTTGTATTTATGAAATGCCTGAAGCTTGTGTACCTTAAATACAATTTTTTAAAAAAAATCATGCAATAAAAACTTAAGATAACAAAGATATTACCAGAAGAAGTTAAGGTAATTAGAAATTATTTTAAAATCTCAACTTAGAGAGATGATTTAATTCTATGGAGCTTGGAACAGGAAAACTTGAGTCGTGTCTTTAGGGTTCCTAAGATATAAACAGTGGAGAGAAAGAAGGAAGTCATTCTGAGTAGCAAAGCATCAACAAAAGAACAGAAGGCAGAACGCAAGGCCTCTGGAATCCATATTTATAGAAATGGCCGTAGACCTTTTGGAGTACATCAGGACGGGGAGCCAGAGAAGGAAGGGAAGGAGGAGTGGAGGCCACCCCAGTCAGTCCAGATTTTCTGGCAGGCACAAAGGTGAAGGCAACAGCAAGGGTGGCTTTTAAGTTATCAATTTCTGATCAGAGCAGAGGCAACCCAGCCTGGGATCCACGGTGGCAGCAATGTCTACAGCAGCCTAGTTCTGCAGAGTTATTTTTGGAAGTCCAGCCTATGGCTATTGCTTCTGCATTCCCAGTGATTCTGTGAGCTTGAATCCCTTAATAGATACCTGCCTGCTTAAATTAGCTAAAACAAATTCTGTTGCCTACAACTAAGAACTCAAACAGTTGCACAGTTTCTGATTGAAAACACATCACAATTGCATAAGAAGGCATGACTAGTCTCACAGGTAAGAAAACCAACTGCGAAATTATTTCATTTGTTGAAGATTTTTCAGAACAAACGTAGCAGAGCACAGATTTGAAGCTAGGACTATCTCAGTCCAAGATCTGTGCCATGTGTGCATGATAACAATTTCCCAAAGGCAGAGATACGGATGACCCTCACTAATTCTCATCTAAGCACGTGTATCTTCAAATGTAATGGTTTCCACAGTGGGTCATAAACCGCTGCACTCAAACTCTGAACCAGAGTATGTAATAGTAGATGAGAATCATCCCAATGGAAGAGCAACACCAAAAAGTTGAAAGTTGCCTGAAATTCACATTAAAGACCAAAAAAAGGATGAGTCCCTGGAGGCAGTAGGCCAACCCAGTGTATAACCCCACTTTCTATGATTTTTACAAATTTAACAATCAACCTCAAAATAATCTCCATGGCCTCATAAATAAATTCAAGGTCACCATAGAAAGCAAGTTCCGCATTGCTCAAGCCATGCTGTTTCGTATATCAAATTTCAGCATCCTTTGAAGGTAAAGTTTTTCTCCACTAATAATGGAGGCAATTTAACCACCTGCCTCAGTGCTTTCAATTTTACTAGGTGGATTAATTAGGCAGTAGTCAAGATGATGTATTCTCAGGACCACCTGTCCATGCTTAATGTAGCATCTATGATAAGCTTAGAAAATAAATGATGCAATAAGACCACTATCCTCTCTTAAGCATAAGAAAACGTGAGCACTGCTGGTCTCTGGCTTAGAATTGTTCTCAACACAGTGCCCCCAGAACATCTCTGTCAACTGATGGAGTTGGTGACTTGAGTTAAAACCAGCTTGAAACCTTGATCGATAGGTAGGGTACCAAGAGGACTCATAGTCAATGAGTCTCAGTGCAGCCATTTTATGCCAATCTCAACTGAAAGTCTGCCAAGGAATGACTTACGTTCCAGGGGAAAGAGAACTTATCCTCTAACCTCACACTTGAAACCTGACTTCACACCTGTTTAAAACACTTCATGGCTTCTCTCCATTTGTAGAATGTTCATCTTGATTTTCCTTTGCATTCTCAATTCCATCTTTAAAAAAGCTGACGAATGCTGCATGGGCTCCCAGTTGTCTCCCAAGAGGAGCCTCATGCTTTTTAAACAGCTTTGCTTTGTGACCAGACCTACAGGCAGACTGCATACTTCAGTGCACTGACAGCTAAGTCATGTCTTTTGTCCCAGGCACACAGATATAGCAGGGTAGGAAAAGTTCACACTGAATGCTCACATTTCAAAATGTAAATAAATGGCTCATACCAGAGGCCCAGCGCACTTAAGTTGGGAAGATAAAACTTCCCAAAGAAAGGAGTGACCGACCCAAAGAGGACTTTTCAGGGATCGCTGCAAGACTGTTGCTATGATGGCTGCACCTGGTGGGCTGAGGGAGGCAGATCTACTACCGGCAGGAGACCAGATATCCTGCCCGAGTAGGACTTGTCAACATTCTCACTCTCTGCTCCTTCCTAAAATACATTACATATAAATACATATATCCATTTCTTTTCCCTACTGAGCCCTATGTCTACCTTGCTTTTTCTTTCTTTCATCCTTTTCTCTTTTCCTTATTTTTCTTCCTGCTTCTTACTCCTCCTGCTTTTTATCACAGTTCTGAGCTCTGTGACTTTTAGATTTTTTTTTCTACTTTGAACCTTTTTTATTTTCTTCCAGTTGTCCAAAGAACTTTCGCAGCTGGTCCCATCTGTCTCTGCTAAATGACCTTCTAACTCCTTAACTATATTCATTTCCTCTCTGATCCTACCTGCCTTTAATAGGCTGGGTCCTACAATCTCCATGTCCTAAATGCCACCAACAAATCAGAGTTTTGGAAGAGGGGAAACCAGGAGTTCTGTATCCTATCACCCACTTGCCACAGATAAATGATTCACTCATGAGTTACTGCCACCTACCCTTTTCCCACAGTTACCTGATTTTTTAAATTTTACCTGCTGAAACTTACTTAACTCATTGCAAAATTCTCATAATTTTACAACCCAAGTGTGTTCACTATAGAAAAATTAGTAACAACAGGTAGTAGAAAGACTAAGATTGTAAATCATCTACAATTCCACTCTTCAGAGGATAATCCTGTTTCATGGTTGATTCGCTCAACATCATTTTTAAGATTCAAAGATGAATGATAAAGACAT
This sequence comes from Oryctolagus cuniculus, assembly GCF_051225735.1. NCBI lineage: Eukaryota > Metazoa > Chordata > Mammalia > Lagomorpha > Leporidae > Oryctolagus > Oryctolagus cuniculus. The sequence continues at coordinate 63,498,798 of NC_142880.1, read as the reverse complement.
TGTCCCTGCTCTTCCAGAGTTTACATCCAATGTAAAAGAAAATTAAATAAGCAAATAAAATATAGCATATTAAGAAAGACAGACAAGAATCAATAGAAGAGAGGGGAAATGATTTCAGGAAATCCTCATGGAGAAAATATCATCCTGAATAGTAAGAACTGGCCAGGCACAAAACAGGAAAAGGGAACAGCTCATGGTAAGTCCTTAAAGCGAGAGAGAACCTGGCACATTCAAAGAACTAAAGAGTTCAATATGGCTTGGACAATGGTGTTCAAAAGCAAGAGACAATGGCAATCAACAGGCTAGGAGGGCTGAGCACATAAGGCCATAAAAGGCACATGAAGAAATTTCCAAAAAGGCAAGAGGAGAATTGGAGGATGTTAAGGAAGGAGTATGTTAAGCCAGTATGATCAGATTTTCCCTTTTAATAGAAGTACAGGCCTAACAGACAGAACCACAGTATGCCGTAAGCACCACATATATAATTAGGACTTAAACCCAAAAAGAAAGGAAAGAAGGAAGAGAGGGAGATGGAGGGGAGATGAATGAGGGAGAGAGACAGGAAGAGAAGAAAAATGTAGATGCAAACAGGAGAGCCAGGATAGAATCTTAGGCAGTATAGTCCTAGAAGTGTTAGCCAGGACCATCAGGCAAAAAAAAAAAAAAAAAAAAAAAAAGAAAAAAGAAAAAAGAAATTAAAGGGATACAAATGGGAAAGGAGGAAGTTAAACTATCCTTATTTGCAGATGACATGATACTATATATAGGTGACCCAATAAATTTCTATAAGAGACTATTGGAACTCATAGAAGAGTTTGGTAAAGTAGCAGGATACAAAGTCAATGCTCAGAAATCAACAGCCTCTGTATACACAGATAATGCCATGGCCGAGGAAGAACTTCTAAGATCAATCCCATTCACAATAGCCACAAAAATAATAAAGTACCTTGGAATAAATTTAACCAAGCATGTCAAAGACCTCTATGATGAAAATTACAAAACACTAAAGAAAGAAATAGAAGACACAAAAAAATGGAAAAACCTGCCATGCTCATGGATTGGAAGATTCAATATCATCAAAATGTGCATTCTCCCAAAAGCAATTTACAAGTTTAATGCAATACCAATCAAAATACCAAAGTCATTCTTCAAAGACCTAGAAAAAACGATGCTGAAATTCATATGGAGAAACAGGAGACCGAGAATAGCTAAAGCAATCCTTTATAATAAAAACAAAGCTGGAGGCATCACAATTCCAGACTTCAAGACATACTACAGGGCAGTTATAATCAAAACAGCCTGGTACTGGTACAAAAACAGATGGATAGACCAATGGAACAGAATAGAAACATTGGAGATCAATCCAAACATCTATAACCAACTCATATTCGACAAAGGACCTAAAACCAACCCCTGGAACAAGGACAGCCTCTTCAACAAATGGTGCTGGGAAAACTGGATGTCCACATGTTGAAGTATGAAGCAAGACCCCTACCTTACACCTTATACAAAAATCCACTCAACATGGATCAAAGAACTAGAGATGTGCCACGACACCATGAAACTAATTGAGAGCATAGGGGAAACCCTCCAAGATATTGGAACAGGCGAAGAATTCCTGGAGAAGACCCCAGAGGCAGGGGTAATCAAAGATAAAATAAATGGGATTACCTCAAATTGAAAAGTTTCTTTACAGCAAAGGAAAGAGTCAGGAAAGTGAACAGGCAACCAACAGAATGGGAGATGTTATTTGAAAACTACACAACAGATAAAGTATTAACAACTAGAATCTATAAAATGATCAAGAAACACCACAGAATCAAAACAAACAACCCAATAAAAAGATGGGCCAAGGACCTTAACAGACATTTTTCGAAAGAGGAAATCCAAATGGCCAAAAAACACATGAAAAAATGCTCAGGATCCCTAGCCATCAGGGAAATGCAGATCAAAAACACAATGAGGTTTCACCTCACTCCGGTTAGACTGGCTTACATACAGAAATCAACCAACAACAGATGCTGGCGAGGATGTGGGGAAAAAGGGACACTAATCCACTGTTGGTGGGAATGCAAACTGGTAAAGCCACTATGGAAGACAGTTTGGAGAGTTCTCAGAAACCTGAATGTAGCACTACCACAGGACCCAGCCATCCCACTCCTTGGAATTTACCCAAATGGAATTAAAGCGGAGAAAAAAAGAGCCATTTGCACTTCAATATTTGTTGCAGCTCAATTCACGATAGCTAAGACATGGAAGCAACCTAAATGTCCATCAACGGATGACTGGATAAAGAAATTATGGGACATGTACTCTAGAGAATAGTATACAGCAGTAAAAAAAAACAATGAAATCCAGGCATTTACAACAAAACAGAGGAAGCTAGAAAATATCATGCTGAGTGAAATAAGCCAGTCCAAAAGGGACAAATATCATATGTTCTCCCTGATCAATGACAACTAAACAAGCATCTAAAATGATACCCATTGAAGTGAAATGGACACTGTGAGAGACAATGACATGATCAGCCCTTGTCTAGACTGTTGAGGAACAACTTACTATTTTATTCCTTTTAGTATTTTTTGTTGTTGTTGTTGCTCAGTTTGTTCTACTTAATACCACTGGTTGAACTCTGTAATCAATACACAATCATTCTTAGGCGTTTAAAAATTAACAGAAAAGTGATCTCTGTTAAACATAGGAGTGGGAATAAGAGAGGGAGGAGATATATAACTTGGCACAGGCTCACTCAGACTTACCTCCAGTGGTGGAACTAGAAATGTGCCAGGGGATTTCAACTCAATCTTATCAAGGAGACATGTACCAATGCCAGCACACTTGGTAAAGTGATAAGTATAAGTACACAACCGATCAAAAAAGATAGGGTAAGTGTAGAAAAGATTTTACAAACAAGACCAGTGTAAGCAAATAATGAAGGATAGAATTAAAAGGGAGAGAATGATCCTGCGGGGGAAGCAGGACACACAGCAGACTCATAGAATGGCAAATGCCCAAAACAGCACTCTGGCCTCAGAATCATCCCTTGGGGCATTCAGATCTGGCTAAAAGGCCCATGAGAGTCTCACAGGCATGGAAAGCCATGACATGGTAGCAAAAACAATCTAAATGAAAGATCCTGGTGAACAAGACCCCAGCAGAAGGAACAGGCCATCAAGGAGGGAGGCACCTTTCTCTGAAGGGAGGAAGGAACCTCCACTGTGATATGGCCTTGACTAAACAAGTTCAGAGTTGGTGAACTCAAGGGACTTCCATAGCCTAGACAGCTCATGGCAAGAGCCTTGGGTGATTGCTGACGCCATAAGTAAGAGTGCCAATTGTTAAATCTACAACAGGAGTCACTGGGTACAGGCTCCCCACGTAGGATCTCTGTCCTTTATGCATTTTACTATGAAACTTAAAAACAACACTACTAGTCGAACAATACCCTATACCTTGTGCAGTTGTGTGCGGGCAGCCTGTTGAAATCCTTGCTTAGTGTATACTAAGTTGATCATCTGTATATGAAGGTAATTGAAAATGAAATTCGATGAAGGACGGGATGGGAGAGGGTGTGGGAGAGGGGAGGGCCGCGGGACGGAGGGAGCCACAACAATACAAAAGTTTCACTTTGTAAATTCACATTTATTGAATAATAAAAAGAAAAAAAAGAATCTTAGGCAGTCAACTGCACTTTGTTCTCTCTTAGGACATCTGTTACAATCTTTATTGAGTCCTAACCATTCTGGATGCTCCATCAGAAAATGCAGGCAAACATCTTCTGCACAGGAACTCTCCGTTTTCCTTGCTGTGATGGAATTAGCCCTTAGCCCGGGACTTGGAGAACGACTGGGAACAAGGTAAGCTGGAACTGCAGTGAGTGTGGAAAAGCTCGCTAGCAGGACCTCCACAAGCATTCTGAACACCCAGGACCAGAAATGGCGATGTGACATTACCCAGGGTCCTGTTCAGACTATCTCCAAATCTCAGATGATTACTCAACCTTATGCTTTCATTTGTCTCCACAGCCCTTATCACAGTGTGCTTTCAAATATTATTGTTGTTGCAAGTTGGTCCAGATCCTCAATGACTTTATGATTTCCCCTCTCCAGATTCTATCTTTTCTGTCATTCACTGACACCAGGACAACTTGCTCATTAAAGCAAAGCAATCGGTTTAATTGTCTGGACTTGAGCCTAGAGATTAGCCAACTATTTCTTAAACTTTTTTTTAATAGTAACAGTAAAACGAGTATACTTCATGCTGATATCTAGAATAAACATAAATGTCTATATAATTGAAACAAATGTTTGAACAATAGTTGCACACTCACACACATTGCACAGCTTGTGACACTGACTTCCATTTATTTTCAATCCTGTTCTATTCTATTTATTATACTATATTCGACTTTGAATTGATAGAACCACTCTAGCAAACTCTTTGGCAGGATTTTCTAAAGGTGAACATAGCATATAATTTGACCCAGCAATTTCACTCTTTGGCTTATACTCAAGATAAATGAGTGCACGTGTCTATCACTGAACTTGTGAAAGAATGCTTTATAGAAGCAATATGAACAGAAGCAATGTTCAAAGACCAAGTGTTAGAAACCACCCAAAGGCTCATCAACAGCAGAGTGGATAAAAGTTGGTATATTCCCATGATGGAGTACTAGAATTAGCTGCAATAATATGGATGAATCCTACATATCATGTTAGACACTAAAGAGTTAATATTAGGGGCACAGCACTCTGGCATAGCAAGTTAAGCCACTGCCTGTGGTGCTGGCATCCCATGTGGGCTCCTGTTTAAGTCCCAGCTGCTCCACTTCTGATCCAGCTCCCTGTTAATGCTTCAGGACAAACAGCAGAGGATGGCCCAAGTGCTTGGGCCCCTGGACCCACACAGGAAACCTGAAATAAATTCCTGGTTCCTGGCTTCAGCCTGGCCCACCCCAGCCATTGTAGCCATTTGGGGAGTGAACCAGCAGACAGAAGATCTCTCGCTAACTCACCCTTTATCTCTCTCTCTCTCATTCTCATTCTCACTCTCTGTAACTCTGCCTTTCAAATAAATAAAAATAAATATTTTTAAAAAGAGTTTATATTATGAGTCTATGTATATAATATGCAAAAGCATCCAAAACTATTACATCCAGCTACAAGTCAGACCAGTGAGTGGCTTACCTTTGTTACCTTTGGAGTAGTGATTTGAAAGAGTCAAGAGGAGAGTACCTGTGGCGCAGTGAGCGAGGCTGATGCTCACAATACCAGCATCCCATTAACAGCACCAGTTACACTCCTGGCTGCTCTGCTTCCAATCCAGATCCCTGCTAATGTACCTGGGAAAGCAGCAGAAGATGGTCCAGGTACTTGGGCCCCTGCACCCATGTGGGAAACACAGATGGAGCTCCAGACTCCTCCATCTGGGGAGTGGACCAGCAGATGGGAAGATCGATCTCTCCCTCTTTCTCCCTCCCTCCCTCCCTCTTTTTCTCCCTCCCTCAATCACTCTGCATTTCAAATAAATAAAAATCTTTTCCAAAGAGCCACCAGAAGGATTTCCAAGAAACTGGTGCCTCTTGAGCTGAGTTCTGGTTGTCTGAATGTGTTCAATTTGTGCAAACCCATCAAGCACAATGCACAGTTTTCCGTAGCTGCATTATCCAGTCACATACCAAACAACGATGTTTCAGTCAACAGCAGACCTCATATATCGATGATGGTCTCATCAGATTATATTATCTAGCAAAGTCATATTAGTCTGTCAATTCCATCTTAGTCTGTGTACCTACTCTCTAATAGTTGCATAATGACAAAATTGCCTACTGGTGCATTTCTCAGAATATATCCCCACAGTTAAGTGATGCATCACTGTACTTCAATAAAACATTAAGAAAAAAATACTGGTCATGGGCCACTAAGTTAGATTCTCCTACTTTTTAATTACTAGTAACCTAAAACTTAAAATATGCTACATTAATTACTAAAAATGCCAAGGAAGGAAATGCTATGACCTATGACATACCAAATATTTAAAATTTACAACAAAGAAATAGAAAACTCAAAAAAGTTTTACTTATGAGCCATTAGGCAATCAAAATAAAGAGAATCCAGAAAAAAAAAAGGGGAACTAACACAAGAATATTCCATCCCTTCATATTTGATTTTAATAACTTTACAGCTGCTTTCAATTCAAATTTTATGGAATTTTTCATATTAATCTATACTTGCTGCCAATCACTGTGTTAAGAAACATACAGTTTTGAATATGCTTACCCGGCTTTTTCCATAGTGTCTAAATCACCAATCTCTTCTTATTGAAGTAGCTAGGAGCAGTTCACTGGTAAGGAAAATATCCGCAAAGCTTTGTTTTATGGCTGTGTGTTTTCAACAGGTCCTTCCCGTTGGAATCAGTTTTGCCCCTGTGGTGTTCTACCTATCACAAGTTCCTGAAAATCTCCAAATTGCTTCAGTGCATCCTGGAGGTAAGAGGAGATGCCACTGAGTCACGGCTGATCGCAATCAACATTTACACATTCAGAAATGAGCACAGTGCCTGGTATTTTAAAGAGACCCAGATGTATTTCTATTCATAACCATTATCTTTCCCCAGCAATGTATAGTTCACAAGCTACACTGCATATTATTTTTGTTTTTCAAACAGCAGATTGTCATACACATATAGAAGGCAGATGTCTTCCAGGATATTTCTTGGCTAACATCTTTATTCCATGATTCCATGAGAGTTTTCTTCAAATTGCACTAAGGGGTAAGATCTCCAAATGAAGGCAGTCCAGCTATCTTGGGAAACTGCTTTCCACTTGAGCTGACCATGTCCATTCATCAGGGCCCACAGAGGCTGTTGCTTGACCACTGTCCCCTCCGTGCAGCACTGTGGAACCTAGAAAGGTCGTTGGGGGCCTTATATCCTCTTCTGAAACCTAGATTGCATCAGTTTCCAAGAATGTCTGATTTTGTCAGACTGTCCAAAACGTCTGCCCAAGTCTCCCTTCTTCTTCACATCTGTCTAAACACAAGGGCAAGAGATATGTTGAGCAAGATGGGAAGCCAAGAGTTGGTGCTGGGTTCTGAGTGCACCTCCAGAGTTAATAGTGAGAAAGACATGAAACAAACTCAACCTGCTTTCTAACTAAGAAGAATTTAAATTTTCTGTCCACTAAAGGTACATTTGAAAAATGAAATCTTTCCATATGGCTCTATTTTCCTCCATACAAAAGGGTTAGCCTGATTTTACTTTAAAAAAAAATAGAGCTCTATGTACATACTGCTGACATATACACGAAAGTCATCTGGAAAAAATACAAGCTACTATAACAAATGGCAAAGGCAGCCAGTCTCATTCTACCGGAACAAATAGAATGAAGGGGAGGTGTGCTTAGTTGACAGAGTGAATGAAGAAAATTGATCTCTTATTGCCCAATCTACCATACTTGAAGGTTAGGAAGTCCTGAATGTTGCATTTTTCACAAAGAGCAAACTTGAAATCTTCAGATGAACTTCTAACAGCCACGGGTGGAACTATTCACACCAGACTGAGTGTTTACATTAGCTATTCCTCCTTAGTTCTTGAGAGAAAGAAAATCCATCCTTCAGTGGAAAGGCACACTTTTAGACAATTTTGGATCTCAAACGGAGAGAATGAACATATTCCATAAAAAGAACACTTAGCTCCTAATGTTCAAGAGATCCTGCTGGACCCTCCCTTTTGTGAGTGTATGGTCATATCACAGTCCAGACGTTTAAGATTATAACAAACTTGTAATAGGACCATAACTCCATTTGGCATATAATAGAGCTGCAAACAAAAAAGTCCCATTTCCTCCAGTGATTTGCCACAGGACTGTATCTTCCCCCTATAATAAAGTCTAGTGGAATCTAGACACCATCTGAAAAGGGGGCAGGTAGGGACAAAAATGAGGGTTATCAAACCCTCTCTTTCATTTGCCATAGAATCAATCCCAAAAGAAAAAAAAAAAAAAACAAGAAGCATTTAGAAGACTGAAGATCATATTTTCAAACATATAGGTTTCTTTTCCAATGTGTCTTTTTTTTTTCATTTTTGGCTAAGAATCAGAACCTTATTTTGGCTGTAATACAGGAAGCTTTTCACAGAGGACCTGGCTTGTACATGGTTTTTAAACAGACTTCAGGGGCTCATGTGCACAATCCCCAGCCTTGGCTCTTAATATCAGACTAATTCCATTTCCTTCCATTCACCACCAAATTCTGCCTCTCTCCATTGCCACCATTTCTTCTACTTTGTTGTGTCTTTTACTTCAGTAAACTCGACACTCTAGTAACTCAATCTCCTGTTCAGTGTCATGGTTGAATCAAATCACTGTCACTCAAAATATAACCCGAGGCTGGAACCACGGTATGGTTGAGTGATCAGGGCAAATATCCCCAAATCTGGAATTTCTGGATTTTCAGTCATTGAGCTATTAAGTGGCTTTAGACAATATCTTTCCTCTGCCTCAAGAGAACAGGTCAAATCCTGTTTGTGCTGACTGGGACCCCAGAGGGTCAGATACCACAGGCCAGGGGAATGCCACGTGCACCTGGGCCTCTCTGTGGGTTGGTATGGGAATTGTTTGTAATGGGATTTAAAAAGCAAATTGGTGACAACAGCACTGACCTCACAAAATGGAGGTGGAAATTTGCAAATACTGGGTGAGCTTAACAAATGTCACTTTCACACCAGGGTAGAAATTGAAAAAGACCAAAATGGAACCATGTTTAAAGATGTTTTACTCACGCAGTAAAAATAATCAGGTTTCCCAAAGAAAATCATTTCCATTCCCACCACTAGCTTGACTTAAACAAGTCTGAAGGCCAATAAAATCACAGAGCTGGTTTACAAGGGTTAGGAGAAATGAAGATTCGAATCCTCCTTAGGTTCAGAAGTTTAAAGGGAAAATCCCAAGAACAGGAAATGACAAATTGCAACGATCCTGACTGTGTGCATGTAGACACACACACACATATATATATGTTAATTCAAGACAAGAACCAGGACTAAGCACATTAGACAAATATTATTAGACAAATAGTAGAAACCTTTCTAAGGATGATGACAGGGAGACACCTGGAGAAGCAGGACTTGTTCATGAATCAGAAGTTACAGATACATGAACATACAACTGGTTGCAGCCAGCTAGCCTGCTGGACATTTGTTGTGCACAGTGAGAGCAGTGTTGAAAGGAACCCAGAGGAGTTGAAACTGGTGTTAGAAAACCATCTGACAAGATCCAGAGCTAAGGCGCCCTGCTCAGAGCTCAGAGCCCTTTGCCTAGCAAATTCCTTCCAAAGGAGAAAGAGGGCAAGCAGATGGCTCTCGGCGCAGTCCTATCACAGAGGAGAACTATCACTCCATACATCTTTGTGGAATTGCATTGTTGAAATAAGCCATACTCCGATGGAAAAGCTGGGAGTTTTCAAATTAGAAGAGCTGCAGAGCTGCCTTGATGAGTCGCACTGCTCGAGCGGAGAGTGGTCCGGGAAGGAAGAGACTCCAGGAGTAAAGTAAAAAGTCTCCCTTGCAACCGATAGTAAAATGAGAGGGAAAGCAGAGAGCAAGAGAGCAATCAAAAGCAAATGGATGTGGACCATTTAAGTAATTGGGTCAAGGGAGAGTAAATGCAGTTCAATTTAGGATGATGTTCAATAAATTGCTTTAAGAAATAACCTAGGGAATACAGGTTAAATGGAACAACCATGTAGGAGATTGATCTGCAGGTCGTAATAAAGAAAATCATTGAAACTACCCGCCCGGGCATTACCAACATTAGTAAAATGGCCATGGCTATCCAAACAGCAGAAATGCAAATAGACCCGCTCAGACCATGAACAGCTGTCCTCACTTATGTGCTGTTCTCTCCTCTTCCTGCGCTAGTGGAAAGTTAGCCATTTTCTAAGCAGCTTTCCAAACCAAATGCTTCAAAATTATTAGAGGCTTCCTCTAATTTCGCTCCAAATTTCCTTTTTCACTTGGAAAAGTCAGCAGTTAAATTCACAGATAAAATGGACAGGTTACAAATGTTGCTTCCCACTTGTTAAATTCTTCAGTGGACCACCAGGGATTGTCCCCAGCCTCGACAAATCCGTGTGTCACAGCTCTCCTCTAAAGAAGATGGGCTAAGGCTCCAAGACAATGCCAGCACTACAGGTAAAACTGATAGGAAATGAAGCTTTGGCCCCCGGAACAGAGGGAGCTGGAAATGACTTGACATTTGTCTGAACTGAAACTTGATTGCTTAAGTTACAGACAAGAAACATTTGGATACCAGCTCATTTCAGTGGGCATTTGCTGAGCCCTGTGTCAGACCCGGTGCAGGGTGCTGGGATTCCACAATGAACAAGCTAAGCTGTCCCCCCTACCCTGCAGTCAATAAAGATGCTTACAGCAGAGCCAACAGGGCGAGAGCAACTTCTGCTGCACACAAGGTGATCACACATGTTCTCTGCACACCTGGTCCAGACACAAATTTGGAACAAGTTTTCAAAACCCAGATATTTAACAAATAAGGAAATGTTTTATTAGTGTCTTTAAGGCCCAACTGAAGGAAAGAGAGGGTGATGAACTCCAATCATTTGGCTAAACAAAAATGGTCTATTCTTGCCAGTAAGACAGCGGCTTGAGCAATAATATTCCAGCCAACTTCCTTTCTCAGCTGGGTCTCACTTTGCCACAGGCCCGGAGGCGTTTACTCTCGCAGACAGCTGGGATCCACCTGAACTCCTGAAAGGACTGGGGTTAACCCAATCAGACTAATTAGCTGTCTGGATTTCACTAGTTGAAGGAAAAACATTTTAAGGGGAGGGAGTATGGACACTGGAGTCTGAGACAAGCCGGTTTGGATTAGTTGTTATTTAGATTTCCTGACCTTCAATCTCCTCATCTATATAATGGGAATAATAGTATTTGGCTGCTGGGTTGTTCCTTAAATGAGGTACTATATATAACACAATGTTTAGCATATCGTAACTCTCACTCTATGTTAAGACCCACACTATACAACCACTCCTGTCCAATGCTGGGATAAATCATCCTCCTACATTCCACTCTATTTAGCATGTCTCTGATGAGAACGTCCTCAGCTTGACACTGGAGTCCACAAGATAGCTGAGTTGGTATCTTCTGCAAAAAATTGCTGGGTCTACGATGGAGAAAGCGTCCCTCTTTCCAGAAAATACTTTCAACGTCACATTTCTCAAAACAGCCTTGGAGAGGAATCTCTTAGAATTCTCTACACTTGGCTTTCGTCAACCAGGAATCATATCCTAGCTATAATGAAAGAACTGGACCACAGAGTGGACATGAAAAGGAAAATGGGGAAAGGATAAATATAAATATATAAATGGTTACTCACATTATAATGAGAAATTCTATAGGAGAGAGGTTGACTGACTAGTCAAAGACACACAGGATTTCAAAAGCAAAACTGAAGTGCAGTGTTGCTCAGTTCCCAGCACTGTGCTCTTCTCTGGAATGAACTGCATTTGTCGTTTTCATCGTCAGAGCTTAACACCTAGAAATACCTCGAGCCTGCAACTCTTGGCAATACCTAGCAACACTCAGTCGCAGTGGGCTTGCAATAATGCTTTTATTGAAATAATCTTAAGAAAGAGCAAATTAAAACCATGGAGCAGTTCAGAACCTGTCCTTAAACCAAACATACATGCCAAAAAGAAGATATCCTGTTCCAAAGTAGGGGGGAAAAGGAGCTATTTTGTTCCAAATGAGCTAAAATATTCAAGTGAGCTCTTCCACTCCTACCCAATCATTATCTTCCAATATTTCTTAAGAACAATTTGCTATCCATTCTCAAAAGCAATTCTCCAAATAAAAGAGATTTCATCATGATTCAAACTTACAACATTTTTTAGTAAAGAAACACCAGATAAACACTAGGAGAGCTAATACCTCAGTGCCAGACAACCAAACAGATGTGATTCCTACCACTTCCTACCTTTCCAAAAGACGTGATTAATGGAGAATTATAGGAATATTCTAATTCTTGTTGAAAAGCTTGATCGATTTATAGGTGCTAGCAGCCAAGCAATAACCAGGTCCATGTTTCAAATCACAGCAGATGACCCAGAATCTGGGTCTCATCAAGATTCTATACTTTGCTACAAGACTGATGCCAAGAAAATTCCCTTCCAGCTCAGTAATCCTTCTTCCTTTCTGGATAAATTCTACATAGCTTTCCTTTTGCTCCTGCCTTGGGTTAAGCTTTCGTGCAGCAGCCTTGTAAATGATTTCTGACTTCAGAAGATTCCTTAAAGTTACACCATGTCTCTGCTCCCACCCTTGGAACCATTTCCACTTTCCACCCAAACAAGACTTCCAGAGAAGTCTCAGCCTGGCATCCATCCCCCCAGAAAGCTGTCTCTGATCTGATCCCTATGTCCCTAGCCTAGGTTAGGTTCTCCTGCCCTGTGTTCTCACAGTACTCCATGTCTCCCCATACCTCATCTTCACACTTTGTTATCAATTTCTATTTAATTACCTGTCTTTCCAACCAAACTGTAAGACTATGATAAAAACATCATTCCCTTGGTACCTAGTAGTTGTAAAGTAAATGAAAGCCTACCAAAGCTTTACCAGCCCTCAAAGTTCAAAATTACATTCAATCTAATGAAGGAAACCACAATACTTTTACTTGAGTAAATTTGTTCTATATTTTAGCCTTCAGTAATTGGACCCTAAGAGAGCATGGCAAAATGTTGGAGATGCTGCCAGCTAGGCCCTGGCCAACTGGATGTGAGTTGAAGACACAGGTGCAGCTTCCAGTTCATGTCATTAAAATGGAAGCTTCTCTACACACTCTTTCTGCCTCCCTAAAGCCTAAAAACCTGGGGACTCAGTTTCCACCTTAAAAAAAAAAAAACTCATTCCTGAGTGCCCTTAGGGAATAAAACCACATGTCTACCCTTGTGGGGAGCAATTGGGACTAGACTGTTACTGGAATTAAGACTTATTCTGTGCATCTGCTCTCCCACAATATGGCGCTGGGAGAGGAGGAAACAGCTTCTACACAGCTGCCTCCAGTTCAAACAATAAGCAGCAGGACCTGCTCCTGATTGGAGGAGAGCAGCGTACTCGGCATGTGGGTAGCAGAGTTGAGATTGGTGGAAGAGGACTATAAAGGAGGAGAGAGACAACATGCACCAGGAACATCTAAGGGGAACATCTATCTGAAGGAACACCTGTGCAGCCCCCGAGAGCGCCAGCCGGCGGTGTGCCGCTCCCCAGCGGAAGTGGGGAATGTGGCAGGGGGAACCGCCCATCCACGGAGGTGGAAGGGACGGTAGCCAACCCGGGAAGAACCAGCAGCAAACCTGGGAAGGGGCGAGCAGACAAAAGAACAGCGCAGGGTCCTGTGTCGTTCCTCCACGAAGACGGGGAGCGACATAATGGTGCCGTGACTCGGATAGGAAGCCTAGGCAGGGTTTAGTGTCGTTCCTCCATGAAGAGGGGGAGCGACATACCCTGACAACTCATTTGTCTCTAGACTAGAAGAAACAAACTAGTCCCTTGTCTATGCCTCTAACTGTAGCTTGCTCTCTCTCTCCCTGCCTCCCCACCCCCTTTCCTCCCTCCCTTCCTCATTCCTTCCATCCCTCTCTTCTTTCCTTTTATTATTTACTATTTAACATACACCTTAATAATTCAAATCAGTATCAAATCCTCATTTTTATAGTTATCTATTTGTTTGAAAGGCAGAAGTACAGAGGGAGAGGATAGAGATCTTTCATCCACTGGTTCACTCCCCCAAATGGCCACAACGGCGGGGGCTGGACCAGGACGAAGCCAGGACAAAGCTTCTTCCAGGTCTCCCATGTGTGGGGGGGGGGAGGGTAGACAAACACTTGCACTATCCTCCGCTGCTTTCCCAGGCACATTAGTTGGGAGCTATATCAGAAGTGGAGCAGCCAGGACTCGAACAGGTGCCCATATGGGATGCTGACACTGCAGACAGAGGTCTAACCTTCTATGCCACAGCATCAGCCCCAAATTCCTGTAGCTTAATTGTTAGAGAAAACATTTTCGAAAATTCGTATTCAAGTATCCAAGCATTTATCATCATTTCTACCATGCATATCAGAAACTCAAAGTTCATTATTTACATAGCTATTATTCGGCATCATTAAACAATTTGTTAGAGTATAACTGTATTTCCCATCTGCACTACAGTGAATGCTTTGTTCACGTAATGGATGGCTGTTCTCTTAATCTGGAGTTGTAGATCAATTTTGGACTAAGTGGTACAAATTGCCTTTCTCAACATCACTTTGGATCCTATGGAGTCCTGAGTACAAGTAGTACATTCAGCCAGGCCTAACGTGCTACACAATTATTGTTAGTCTGCATCCATGACGTTGGAGGCTGCAAGTAGAAGAAATACAACTTATTTTCACAGGGGACTTACAGAATCAGTCTTGAGCCTTCAAGTCACACCTTGCATATTTGAGCTTTCAGAAAGTCAATATTTCACTGTTAAAAATAATAAAACCCCAGGGATCATTACAATGAATCTGGTCCTTCTTGTTCTTTTTCATAATACTGAAGTCCTGAAGTCAGAATACTTCTATTGGCTGGCAAGGATTTTCTCAGCTTTTAAAGCTGTTAATGACACATTCAGCCTGTCATGGGCTGTGAGTTAGACTCCACCTTTGCCATGACTGATTTCCTGCAAGCAGATCCAATGGTTTGTTGAGATCTCCAGGTGTCCCAAATGGGCCAGGTGGAAATAAACCAAATTCCCTTCAAAACACAAACACTGTTACCTATAATCTGCTGGAAGAGATAGACAATATCTCTTCCATGGATAAGCCTTTCTTGTTTATAACCCATTTATGCTCTGGTTAGACCAGAATGGATACCAAATTTCCATAAAGACTTGCCTTCGTTGACAACTGAATCACTTCCTTGGGTGCTTTAACACATGTCATCTTCCCAGCGAGACAGATTTTGTTCACTTGCCTGTCCTTGCAATACTATCTAACATAGTCTACACATTTTACTGATTTATTTATTATAGTCACCCCTATTGGAATATAAGCTCTGAGTACACCTTTTTTTGTGTAGGGCTATACTCCCAAGACCTAAAATAGAATTTGCCATGTGGGAGAGGAGAGAATTGTAGGAAATAATCAATGAACACAGGAGGTCTCTGTCTTGAACATTTGTATTAAGCAACCCAGCCATGCATACTCTGACCCTAGTGCTTGCTCACACATCCTGATGACAACAGCCATGAAAGTTACTAACTAGCTTTTTTATTGTTTTTGCTTTGTCTCATCCATAACCACAGATCAAGGAATTGGCACATAAGATGTCATTATAAGCAACAGCAAGTCTCAACCTAAATGCCTTTGAATTTTTAAAAAAATGTTTTCCTTTCATAATTGAATAGTGTTGGCCTCTGTTATGGGTTGAATTTTGTCTCCCCAAAATGCACTGAAGTCCTACCCTCCAGTACCACAGAATGTGACCTTACTTGGAGGTGGAGTCTTTACAGAGGTGATCAAGTGGACATGCGGTCACCAGAATAGACTCTCTAATCTGTCTGATGGCCTTATAGAAAGAGGAAACATAGACACTGAGACAGACACATGCACAGAGGGAGGTGATGTGAAGACACACAGAAGACAGCCATGTGATGGGAACGATGCATCTATAAGTTAAAGAATGACAAAGACTGCCAGCAAGACCAGAAGCTGGAAGGAGCCAGGATCCATGCTCCCGAGCACCAGCAGAGAGACCTGGGCCCCACCAAACATCCTGCCTCCATAACTGTGAGAAGACAGGTTTCTTTTATTTTCAGACACATAGTGTTTGGTACTGTGTTACAGCAGCCCTGAGAATCTAACACAGTTTCTATTTGCTTTAGTTCATGCCTCAGAGTCTATGATTGGGAACTGTCTTCTAGCTCCCATCTTGGCTGCCCATCAGCAAGCTCCAGTGGTTCTCAGGTATTCCCAAACTGGCCATGAGCAATTTGCGGGGCTTCATGCTTCTTCATACAAAGTGGGGAAGAGTAGCTTTCACAACAGCCAACTGAAGTCCAGGGCTTGAGTCTCATTCCTAACAGAGTCTGATTTGAGTCACATGCTGAAATAGCAAATCAGTGACAGCACCCAAGGAGAAGGAGTGCTGATGGCTTTGCAACAATCAAGCCCTGCTCCTTGAGATGGTAGGGGGGCAAGTACTACCAGTGACCAGCGGAGCCACCCACAGTCCCTCGGCACTCCATCTACTCACTCAAGGCTGCCTACTGTAAACACCTGCTACTCCAGTAGAGGGCTTGTTCTTTTCTTCTGCCCCCAGAATATGTTTGGCCCGTGCATGGAGCAAACTGAAAGTTCCAGAGTCAATGCTTGGAGAAACAACATTCAAGGAATGCTTAGCATGGAACTGGAAGGTAAATATCTCAGCCTGCTCTCTCTTCCCTTCAGACAGCTCTGAGTGATGTCCTACAGGAGCATCCTAGAGTTTCCAGGGGCTTTGAGCTCCAATTACTCATAGTGGTTGGTTAACGTGCTGCCACACAATATCATCGACTGAGTGGTTTATAAACCGTAGAAATGTTTTTCTCACTGTCCAGAGCTCTCAAGGTCAGGGCATCAGCAGACTCAGTGGATGATAAGGGCATAGACAGCCATCTTCTCGCTATGTCCCACATGGAGGGAGAGGACTAGGGAGCTCTCTGGGGCTTCTTCTTTCTTTCTTATTTATTTATTTATTTATTTATTTTTTATTTATTTATTTTGACAGGCAGAGTGGACAGTGAGAGAGAGAGACAGAAAGGTCTTCCTTTTCCATTGGTTCACCCCCCCAATGGCTGCTGCAGCCAGCGTACTGCGGCTGGCGCACCACGCTGATCCAAAGCCAGGAGCCAGGTGCTTCTTCCTGGTCTCCCATGCAGGTGCAATGCCCAAGCACTTGGGCCATCCTCCACTGCACTCCCGGGCCATAGCAGAGAGCTGGCCTGGAAGAGGAGCAACCGGGACAGAATCCGGCGCCCCAACTGGGACCAGAACCCGGTATGCCGGCACTGCAGGCGGAGGATTAGCCTATTGAGCCACGGCGCTGGCCATGGGGCTTCTTTTATAAGGGCACTAACCTCGTGGAAGGCTGCACCTAATCACTTCCCCAAAGCCTCATCTTCTAATGCCAACAGCTGGGGATTAGTGTCTCAACACGAGGTTTGCATATTCAGATTATAGGACATAAGCTTTAACTACATTTCCTCCTCCCCACCTCACTTCCCCACCCCCTACCAGTATTTCTCCCAAATAAATGGCTACTTTTAATTTTTTGTGTGGGATTGGGTTCCAGAAGCATCTAAACCAGGACAACACTAAGTTGTAAACGGGAGGAAATTCAGAGTTCTGTTAGGAAAAAGAAAGGGTAAGCCTAAAAAGTGTCGCAAAGTCGACCAATGAGTTTCCACCATGCTTATGGTTTCTTCTAATTAATTAAGAAGCCAATTATGTGCTTCCCCGCCCCCCCTCCCACACAGGCTTGTTAAACAGATAAGAGCCCATAACTGCCTAGCAGACCAGATGCACACACTGTCTTTTTTTTTTTCCCGGATTCCTTCTCTTACCTGCTATGTTTCTATTTGCAAGTTATTTCTCTTCATCACATCTCTCAAGTTCCCGCTTAATGAAGACTGAATGAAGTCTTTTTTCCTAGAGAGTAAGACCCCAGGAAAGCAGATCATGGTTTGTGGTAAATCCATCTTAAACCTCTTTGCAAGTCTACTGGTAAAAGTTACCAGATGCTCCCGTTCAACACTATTCCCCATCTCTTGATTCTAGAAGACAGCACTAGAGAGGACGATTCCCTCTGGAGTCCTCTCTGCTATCCAGGAATCAGCTCTTTTCATTTTCATCAACTTTATTTTTTTTTTTAATATTTTTTAAATATTTTATTTATTTATTTTTTTGAAGGGTAGAGTTACAGACAGTGAGAGGGAGAGACAAAGAGAAAGGTCTTTCTTCCATTGATTCACTCCCCAGATGACAGCCACGGCCAGAGCTGCGCCGATCTGAAGCCAGGAGCCAGGGGCTTCCTCCTGGTTTCCTATATAGGTGCAGGGACCCAGGCACTGGGGCCATCCTCCATTGCCTATCCAGGCCACAGCAGAGAGCTGGACTGGAAGAGGGGCAGCTGGGACTAGAACCAGCGCCCATATGGGATGCCGGCACCGCAGGCGGAAGCTTAACCTTCTGCGCCATGGCACCGGCCCCCGTCAACTAACTTTAAATATACAATCTTTTTTTTTTCTGGAGGAGCTCACAAATGGTTCCCTCCATGAGGTCAATGTTGCTGAGCCCCCAGTTTGAGCAGCCCAACCTCTCCAGACTATGCCATCATCCCCAGATGGCAGAGAAAGAATCCACAGGAAAGCGCACCGTGTCTGCAGCAAGCAACGGTGGTACTTCACAAGCGCTGCAGGTTGCATCCTTGCACTTCTCCTTTATTCTCTGAATATAAGCAGATGTTAGCCATTCTTCTCATTATCTCAGGATACTGTATAATACTATTATGGTGTCAGGCTATTAGGGGCAGCAAACACTGTACAACAACAGCCGTAATTGAGGCTTAGAGCTGAACTGTAAGTACGAAACCTAACTTCAGGGTGTTTGCAAATGCTTTCTGGAAACAGTTAAAAAAGATGTTTTCAATTGTTCAAACAATGGCTTACCCTGCCAAGATCAAGCAAAAGCTTCTTAAGATATAGGCACAATAAACATATTTCTTAAGATTTTGATTTTTTTCAGCCAGAAGCACAGCAAATCTGTGAGCCAGAAAACCTCATATATGCCACTTCCTGGACTATTCCAGGGAAAACTAATGAAATGCTGCAAAAGTTGTACTAAGCTCTACCGTGATCTCACAGCCACAGAATTCCACTCTTTCTTTTGAAGTTATTTTACTATGATAATAATTATCTGTCCATGAGTCTGGACTTGGCACCCATATATCCCTAGGAATGGGGATCTGGGGTATACAGCAACGGATTCTCTGCAAGAAGTGCCAACATGGAAGGCTGTCCCTTAGTCTTAGCTGAGGCTTTGGTCATCATACACGTGAAGTTATTGGACCTGTCCTCCCACGGTGAATTATAGCCTCAAACATTTGGTGGAGGCACAGTATGATTCTGATGTGCCTGACAAAAAGCAGGAAACCCCAGGTCACTCAATATTGGTTCCAGGCATAAACTGTTAAATGGCAGTTTGAGTCTCCTTTACTGGATAGAATAAAAGAAAACAGAAACTGAACACTTTGAAAAGCACATTCTGAACAGAATCCAGAGGACACAGCATATTCTCCAGACTGTGGGTTATCCAAGTCACTGTTTCCAGTCTGCTCCCAAGGTACTGACTCCAGTGGGGCTTTGGGGTCCTTTGCAATGACTGGAAAGGGACAAGCCTAGCATGTTCATTTGGTTGCTAGCTAGTGACACTGATCAAAAGTTCGATGGGGAAATCCAGAAGAATGGAAGAATTGTAAAATCTCAGTAATACAGATCCTGGAATTCAGAATTTAGAATTGTACTAGCATTATTGTCTTTTGAATGAAATTTATAATGAAACAAAACTGGAAGGCTCCATTGAGGCAGTTTATTCCAGTCTAATTCCATGTGCTTTAGCAGGAAATGGGGAACAGGTAAAGACTAAATATAAATTACTATCATGTATTTGCTCAGAAGGATCCAAAAATAATAATTTTGCCATGGAAACATTATTTATCTAAAAAAACTGCATTTCTTTGAAACTAAATCTATAGCTTAAACATTACATGACCAATTAGGAATAAGGATAAAGTTGGGGAATAAACAATCATTCTGATTTAGTGATGTATGGGCTGTATTAAATGAAATTTAGCCATCAGTATTTTCATTTCTCACAACCAGAACTTATGAATACAAACAGTATTTTAATATTAAAGCAACCCTGCTATGGCCTGGAAAAGCAGTGGAGGATGGCCCAAGTGTTTGGGCAATTGATCTATCACACAAATACTCAGAATGATTATATGAGTGGTATAATTAAACCTGGAAACTGAATTCTTTCAACAAATATGTCTCAAAAACACAAGAGAAACTTGAAGGACTAATATGCCTTAAATTGTTTTATGAATGCCTAATATAGCATAAATGTAAATTAATATTTCATTACAGCACTAGCATTTCTAAGTGATACCACATATAGTTTTTGTTTTTAACTCTCACAACACTGAGTGGAGAAGATAGGGCAACAAGAATTTCAGGAACCAACTTCCCTATAGTCTGGTTATCTCTAATATCATCCATTTGATATGCTCAATGAGTGAGTTATGCTAGTGTAAACTGGCAAATTTGGTAATATTGCATCTTTTAAGTGAGAGCCAACTGGTTATAATGAGAATCAGTCCTGCTGACTGTCATGATGGTGATGGATTCAAATTAATTTTGTAAAATATTCCATTAAATTAAGTATTTAGACCCGGTATTTCTGATTAACAACCAAAATAGTATTTTAGTATATTAGGTAAAATGTTTTTGCTTTGCTGCTAACATAAATATAGCTATAAAGCATAGGGTAGAACAATGTTATACAGATGCCATTTGGCAACAAGAACTACCTTAACGGTATACCGCTACTCCAGCAATATATATATGTATATGTATATACATATATATATAAGCAATATTATATATACATATATATAAGCAATATTATATATACATATATATATACAATATACATTACCGTGAATAAGAATATGCTTCAGTGAGAAATGTTTGACTATAGTATATGCGCTGCTTACAGCCTGTGTAATGTTAAATTATTTACCATCTTTGTGCTTTAGTTTCCTTATATGTGAAATGGGCATATTAACAGCACTTATTTCATGGGAGTAATTATGAGAACCCAATCATAGTAAGAACTCAATAATAGCTGCTTTGATCATCATCATCATTAAAGCAAGACAGTTGATGCCAGGGTCTGCTCCCTGCACATTCCCTCTGATTAGGTAAATTCTATATGGGATTTATTTATTTTTGAAAACTGTAACTGACATATAAAAACTGCTCATATTTATGGGGTACCACGTGTTGTTTTGTTGCATGCATACATCGTATAATATCCAATCAGGATATACTTATCCTTTCAAGCATTTAACATTTAAATGCAGAATTCAAGCAAACCGAACAGCATTTTCATTTTATGAAAACTAAACCTTCCAATTTCACAAATGTCCACATGGTAGTCTTACATTTATCAGCGACATCTTCTGCTGAGGCACAGTATCACACACAGCTTTATAGGGCCTACACTAGCAAAACTCAAGGAAAAGCGAAGCCGAGTTTCAGAGATGAGTGTGAATCCAGGGAGCTCTAGATGCTGCATAAATGCCTAGGGTTACGATGGGGTAGAAAAGGCTGTGGGCTGGACGGTAACAGGAGGATTGAAAAAGATGATGTAACAGGCACAGGTATAGTTTAGGGGTTCCCACCTTTTTTCTGCCTAGGGCCATTTGGATATTTATACTATCATTTATGGACCATACAAAATTATCAGTTTAGGAGCCAGTGTTGTGGCATAGTAGGTAAAGTTGCCATCTGTGATATCAGCATCCCATGGGCATTGGTTCAAGTCTCAGATGCTCCACTTCTGATCATGCTCCCTGCTAATGGCCTGGGAAAAGCCAAGCAAGGTGGACCAAGTGTTTGGATCCCTGCCACCTATGTGGGAGACCCAGAGGCTTCTCCTTATTCCTGGCTTCGGTCTCACCCAGACCCAGCCATTGTGGCCATTTGGGGAGTGAACCAGCAGACAGAAGATATCTCCCTCTCTCTCTCTCTCTCTCTCTCTGTAACTCTAACTTTGAATAATCTTTTTAAAAAATTATCAATTTAAAAATTAGCCTGCTATAGATTTATTGGACTTCAAATCCTGCCTGCAGTTGCAGGGCCAGAACAAATGATTCCATGAGACTTACATGGCCAACAGGCAGGACATACCCCAGCCCTGGAAGATTGTAAAATCCAGAAAACACACAATCCCTACAATACCACCACACCCTTCAGTTTACACCCTTTCAGCACACATCTGCCCAACTGTTTCAACTCAATCCATTGGAGATTTTCTCCAGATGAATAAATCTCCAGATACGAATGGATAATGTTTATTTTATAATAAGCTTTGTAGGATGTATTTGTAGAGGGTATTGAAAGAGGCTTACATACTTTGCAAAACATGTATGTGAAGCATGAAGAAGAGTACTATAGAAACTCTTTAGCACAGATCAGGCAAAACAAATAATAAAATTAGTCTGAGAGTCAGTATAGTACCTATTTGCTTTGAACAGAGTGGTAAACTTGTCAGCAAGTCATTAGGAAAAAAGCACTACTGAAATGAAACTATAGCTCAAAGCATTTGTTATTATTTGAGAAATACTTGAAAGGCTGCCTAGAACTCAGCAAATTGTCAGTGTTGGAATTTTTCCATTACCATCTATAAGAGACTGCAAGACAATCTGCAAGAGGCAACCAGCCTTCAGCTAACAGGACTTTGCACAGCAAGCCCGTAACTAATGTTGCCTTGTTGTTTCAGAGAACCAGCCCAATTAGTGAAAGTGTGAATTAGACAACATTTTTGTGGAATTATAGGAAGATTTGCTAAAAAGTAGTAAAAAATGGACCTGCTGCCTATTTTAATTAAATACACTTTGTAATTAATCTGTTGTTGCTAAACAAAGCGATTGAACAGATGGCATCAGAAGAATCCTTTAAAAGTTATCCTTGGGGCAGGTGTTTGGCACGATGGTTAAGATGCTGCTGGGGAGAGTGCCTGGGTTTGAGTTCTGGTTCCACCTCCAATTCCACCTTCCTGCTAATGTGCACCCTGGGAGGTGTAGGTGACGGCTCAAGTACTTGGACTCCTGCCTCTCAAGTGGGAAACCCAAAATGAGTTCCAGGCTCTTGGCTTCAGCCTGACCCAGCACAGATATTGTGGGCATTTGAAGAAAAAACCAGTAGGTAGAAAACAAAGATAGATTGATAGATGATAGATTGATAGATAGATAGATAGATAGATAGATAGATATAGATAATAAATAGATAGATAAAATCTCCCTCCTCTTTCTTACAAAATAAATATTTATTTAAACATTATTTAAACAAATAAATGAAAGTTTATTCTTTCAATAATCTCAATATTCCTCCCTGGGATCCACTTTTATATATTCATTCACATAGAGTTCTGAGTATTGCTACTGTGGTTGGTTGGCTGATTTTTGTTTGTATGTTTTGATAAGAAAGCAAAAGTCAGGGGCCAGCGCCGTGGCTCACTAGGCTAATCCTCCGCCTAGCGGCGCCGGCACACCGGGTTCTAGTCCCGGTTGGGGCGCCGGATTCTCTCCCGGTTGCCCCTCTTCCAGGCCAGCTCTCTACTGTGGCCCGGGAGTGCAGTGGAGAATGGCCCAAGTGCTTAGGCCCTGCACCCCATGGGAGACCAGGAGAAGCACCTGGCTCCTGCCTTCGGATCAGTGAGATGCGCCGGCCGCGGCGGCCATTGGAGGGTGAACTAACGGCAAAGGAAGACCTTTCTCTCTGTCTCTCTCTCTCTCACTGTCCACTCTGCCTGTGAAAGAAAGGAAGAAAGGAAGAAAGGAAGAAAGGAAGAAAGGAAGAAAGAAAGAAAGAGTCAGGCTCAGTCCAACTTATGCCTTTACCTTCCAATGACACCTGAATTGAAGAGATTTTTAGCTTAGGAAAAGTCTCTTACAGTAATCCACAGGAATGTTTCTGAATAGAGGCAGAACAAAGTTGGAAAGGAAAAAAGGAGACGAGGAGGAAAAAATTGAGGGGGGGAGGGGAGGGGAGGAGAGGGGAGGGGAGGGGAGGGAAGAGCTACAGCAATTCAAGACAGTACTTAAAGAGTGTTCTTGGGAGCTCATGGTTGGAGCTGAGTCACCTAGTTAGAATTGAGTCATCCATCCCAGGTAAAGAAAACCGTGAGGCTTCAAACACACCATTTATATTCAAGAAACTTTACTGAGAAGCTAATATTCACCAAGTATTATGCTAGTATTTTGGTATATGGAACAAATACCAAAAGTAGTATCCTCATGGCTTCTGTCTCCCTGAGAGCCCACAAAATAGTGGGGAATATAAACATAGAAATAAAGGATGAGAGTCTAAGGTAACACCAGTTACTGTCATAGACCAAAATGCTCCAAATTTTGGTGGAGTAACTTAACAGGTATTTACATATTGAGTGTGTAACAATAGGATGCAGCTATTTCTGATCAGTGTACTGGTCTCTGCCAAGAGATGTCCATTCTATCTTGTGAATTCAACGTCTTCAACTTTAGGTTTACAAAGTTATACTAAGAATGCAAACAACCGGCTGGCGCCACAGCTCACTAGGCTAATCCTCCACCTTGCGGCGCCAGCACTCCGGGTTCTAGTCCCGGTCGGGGCGCCAGATTCTGTCCCGGTTGCTCCTCTTCCAGGCCAGCTCTCTGCTATGGCCAGGGAGTGCAGTGGAGGATGGCCCAAGTCCTTGGGCCCTGCACCCCATGGGAGACCAGGAGAAGTACCTGGCTCCTGCCATCGGATCAGCACCATGCGCCAGCGCAGCGCGCCAGCCGTGGCGGCCATTGGAGGGTGAACCAACGGCAAAGGAAAACCTTTCTCTCTGTCTCTCTCACTGTCCACTCTGCCTGTCAAAAAAATTTTTTTTAAATAAAAAAAAAGAATGCAAACAACCAATGTAGGGAATGAAATAAGTCTTATTACCACAGATTCTACAGATACCAAAAAGTAATATATGAACATAACAAACAACTTCATGTCCAAATTATACAACTAAGATGAAAAAAAATTCTTAAAAATATGTTCACCAATACTGACACAAAAGGAAGTAAAAATTTTGAATAGCCCTATGGCTATTAAGTAATTTGAATTTATTCCTTAAAACCTCCATACAGGGACCAGATATGTGGCATAACAGGTTAACCAACCACGTGCAATAACCACATCCATATCAGAGTGCTGATTTCAGTTTTGGCTGCTCTATTTCCAATACAGCTCTTTGCTAATGCACCTGGGAAGGCAGCAGAAGATGGCCCAAGTACTTGGGTCCCTGTCACCCATGTGGGACATGATGTTGGAGTTTCTGGCTTCTGCCTTCGGTCTAGTCCAGCTTCAGCTGTTGCAGCCACTTGGGGAGTAAACCAATGGATGGAAGGTCTCTCTTTCTTTCTCTCCTTCTTTATCATTCTTTCAAATAAATAATAAATAAATCTTTTTAAAAATAAAAGTTTCCCCACAAAAACTTCATAACCATCTGGTTTCATTGGTGAATTCCATCCAATACTTATGGAAGAAAAAATTCCAGTCCAGCACAAAATATTAGAAAATAGAGGAGGAGGGAACGCATCCTAATGCATTTTATGAGGCCAGCATAACCCTAATAGCAAAATTAAATAAAGACATTATTAAAAAGAAAATTACAAAATTTCACTGGGCATTATTCCCATTCCAGCTAGCTGGAAAGGGAACAGAACAATTTTATGTGAGAGGGTTTCCACAGGCCAGTAGGTGGGATCCGCCACATCCATTCACCTTCCTTTAGTCAGAACTCAGTAAATGGCTACACCTAGGAGCAGAAGAGATGGGGAAAGACAATCTCATTATGTGGCCTGCAGAAGAAAACAAAGCAGACTTAATGATGCAAACAACATAATATGATGCATCTATAATAAACGATGTATACATCTTTCACAAAGGAAAGACTGTGACTGGAGAAATGAAAGAATGAATGAACAAACAAATGAATGATTAGGTACCAAAATAAATCAGGGCTCTTACAATTGTCTCTACCTAGCTGCAGAGGCAGTAGAAAGCATGCCAGGAGGAGGACTGGTCTACACATCACTCGTGGGCTCTGCTCAGCGTTAACTTGTGGCTGAAAGGTTGGGTGTGCATTTGCTTTCTGTGGGACTTGGCAGCTCGCCTGGCCTGGAGTTAAATGTCGCGGTCCCAGTTCTACATTAACTTGGTGGTATTCTACTGAACTCAATTAGCCCACCACCGCCCCCTAAATGTGCCTTCCCTTTTGTTTCTTTGAAAGGGTGGGAACAGGAAGGAGTGGGGAACTCCAGAAATATATCCTAGTTGAATTTTATGACAAACACTGTGTGGTCTCCTTGTATACATGAAAAGTTGGTAGAATTTGTTTTAAAAGATAGGAAACTTGTCCCATTTAAATGTAAGCCACATGCCTCCCCTCCACACACTTATTAACTCTCTTCCATTTTCTGTACTGTTTTCCCTTATTTCCATTCCCCATGCTACTATTTTGTTTTCCCCATTTCCTGTCTTGCCCACAAGTCATGTACCATGTTTCCCTCTAAAGAGCCAAAGGGAAGCTGTGCCTTTGAGTAGCTTCTGTGATCCGCCCATATCATCATTGTCTGAAATTACATGTCTCTTTCCTCCAAACACCAGCAGCACCCCTTGAAGAGGAGGTGTATCACCATGGCAAAGAAACCATAGGAAACTGGCTATTTAATGAATATGAGGGCAGAAGAATATCTCCACATCTTTACATCTCTTTTATAATTTCCTCGTGCACCTGACTGCACCTTCATGCATAATGAGCTAGAATTTCCAGCCTCCCCCACCACCTCCAGTGCCATCTCCACCCTAAACATCTCAAAGCTTCCCTGAGACCTTGTGACTACTCCCACCATATGAGAATAACCTTCCAGCTTCCCTGTGCATTTACTTTTTGCTCGTGATGAGTCTACCTGCATAGCAATTTAACCCTTTAGCCATGAACTTGTATTTTATTGCTCCTGATATATATTAGGTCACTCTCTCCATCTAAATTTTTAAGTTCCTGGAGAGAAAGTCATGTGTAATGTTGCTTTGATGCTTCTACAGCTTCAACCACTGCCTTGCACAGGTGTTCCATAAATATATTGAGGGGCCGACGCCGTGGCTCACTTGGCTGATCCTCCGCCTGTGGAGCCAGAATCCCATGTGGGCGCTGGGTTCTAGTCCTGGTTGCTCCTCTTCCAGTCCAGCTCTCTACCGTGGCCCGGGAGGGCAGTGCAGGATGGCCCAAGTGCTTGGGCGCCTGCACCCACGTGGGAGACCAGGAAGAAGCACCTGGCTCCTGGCTTCGAATCAGCGTAGCTCCAGCCATAGCGGCCATTGGTGGGGTGAACCAATGGAAGGAAGACCTTTCTCTCTCTCTTCCTCTCACTGTCTGTGACTCTACCTGTCAAATAAATAAATAAATAAATCCTAAAAAATAAATATATATTGATTTTTTATTTAGGTCAGATACAAGCACAATTGTTAGGGAAAGGCAAACATCTCTGAAAAATCAATACTACCAGCCTTTCATGTCACAAAACACCTGCACTTGAACGGTGTTTCTTGGTACAGTATTTGGATTTCACTAATGGTGAGATGAAGAGGGAACTCATTCCTGAGAAGGGAGGAGGAATGAGGATTCTAACCATAGGTGGAGGAAGTGGAAGTTGGGGAGTTTGGGATTATTCTTTGCA
Source organism: Oryctolagus cuniculus (assembly GCF_051225735.1). Classification (NCBI taxonomy): domain Eukaryota; kingdom Metazoa; phylum Chordata; class Mammalia; order Lagomorpha; family Leporidae; genus Oryctolagus; species Oryctolagus cuniculus. Next base: position 63,471,183 of record NC_142880.1, on the reverse strand, counting down.
CTGATTGTAGGACTATCAGAATTCAGGGAACAAACTGCCTTGCAGTGACTAGAATAGCCAAAAAGGCTTTGTAGAAGGAGAAACACTGAAGATAAATCTAGAAGGAATATAATCTGACTGGGTGGAAAAGTTAGAAAGTGCTTTTCTGTCTGAGGAAAAAGATAATAAAAATAAGGAGGTATGGTGGGGTTTGGTGAGCCAAGGTCTTGAAGAGGATGATGTTGGCTTAGGCCAAGAATTGTTGAGAAAGATGGTGGGGCAGTTATTATGAGGTCCACTTATGGCGAACTTCGAACACCAGGTCTGAGCCTAGGAAGCCATTACAGATTCTCACGATGGGAAAAGTGTCATTTGGGAAAATAAATCCACCCTGGGGAACTGCCACTTATTCTCTAACACTGCTCACCGTTTCCATATACAGTCATCTCAAAAGGACAAGTGTAGTTTGACCAGAGTCCTATTCTTTGTTAGGTCAACCTGAGCCAAAGACCACCTCGATCTGTCCCCTCCGACCTCAGACTAACCTCTTCCTCATAATCCAGTCCTATTGTTATGTGCCTCTATAGCCTATTCATTCATTATTTGTACAATCTCTCCCCTCCTCTCATTTTACAGTACCTGGGCAAGTTAGTGAAGCCCAGGTTAAAACTAGTCATAATAGCATCAGTGTTGAAGATTCTTTAGCTGCTACCACACTCTCTCACTCACTCACTCACTCACTCTGTCTGTCTATGTATAAGCATACACACATGCCAGCCCTTGGAACATGCATATAAAAGGACAGCCACACACACAAAAAAAGCCATCACAAATGGAAAGTGACACCTGGAACTTGAGAAGCCAGATCACAGCAAGCTTTACAACTTCGGCCCGGGGCTCTTGGAGCATTGCTCTAAGAACCCAACTGCCATGCTGTGAGGAAGCCCAAGCACAGGGTCCTTATGGAGAGGAATCACAGGCTTGGTTGATGGCCCCAGCTGAGCATGACCCTGCCAGTCATGTGAGTTAGCTACCTTTGAGGTTCAGTCTGGCAACCTCACTGACGCCTAGAGGAGCAGAGACAAACTGTCCTCACAAAGCTCATCTCACACAATTGCTGTTTTTTTAAAATTTTTATTTAGTTATTTAAGAGACAACCCCTGTACAGTAGTTGATCCCCCTCATATGCCTGCAACAGCTGAAGCCAGGAGCTGGAAACTAAATCTGGGTCTCCCATGTGAATGGCAGGAACCTAGCTCCTTGAGCCATCACCATTGCCTCCCAGGGTCTGCATTAACAGGAAGCTGAAGTCAGGATCCAGACTGGGGTATTGAACTCAGCACTCTGATGGAGGACACAGGTATCTTAACTGGCATCTTAAACACAAGCCTAAATACCTGCCCCACTGCTTATTTAAGTCACTAGGTATTGGCGTACCTTGTTATATAGTAATGCACAATCATAATACATGTGAAGAAACCACTCTTTTCTCCCCTTACACAACTTACACATACATGACTACCTAACAGTTTCTGCTAGTGTGATTATCCCATGTATGTGGGGGGAGGGAGAGGGGGAGAGGCGGAGGGGGGAGGGAGAGAGAGAGAGAGACAGAGAGAGAGAGACAGATTGAGAATGAGAATCATGGGGCCTGCTCTGTGGCATAGCAGGTAAAGTCACCGCCTGCAGTGTGGCATCCCATATGGGCACTGGTTCAAGTCCCAGCTGCTCCACTTCCAATCCAGCTCTCTGCTATGGCCTGGGAAAGCAGTAGAAGATGGCCCTTGGGCCCCTGCACCCACGTGGGAGACCTGGAGGAAGCTCCTGGCTCCTGGCTTTGGATCGGCACAGCTCCGGCTGTTGTGACCAATTGGGGAGTGAACCAGCAGATGAAAAATCTCTTTCTCTCTGCATCTCCTTCTCTCTGTGTGTAACTCTTTCAAATAAATAAAATAAATCTTTTAAAAAAGGAGAGAGAATGAGAATCATGCCTTGGGTTGCCACTAGATCCATTAAGATAAACAAGCCCTTTGAAGGCAAGGAGACTGTATAGAATGCATCTCATCCCCAAGATTTTCTGTACACTGATTTATTAGTCAGATTACATTACCAGTTCCCCAACAAGATTTAAATGTCTTGTTTTGGTTAAAAGAGTAGGCTTCTTTGAAATGTGAAGCTAATGAGAACTTCAGGCACTACAACAGTCTTTTCAGAGGATGTATTTAGTTGGGGAATCTCAAATCATAGGGCAAAAGCAGTTTTCTTTTGGGTTCTTACTTAAACCTGACTCCAGACCCCAGAGTAAAGGCCAAATAAGCATCTACTGATCAGCTAAATATTCCTTATCTTCCATACACATAAGTGCTGAGACTCCCTCGGGGGAGGAGACATGGCAGGAATACGGATCCTCAAAAGTTCCAGGTGTGTGCAGGTTTTTCTTAGTAGAGCAGAGCTTCTAGAGCTTTTAGAGGCATACAAACCACCCGGGAATATTGTTAAACCCTAAGTACATTTTCTGATTCAGATGGTCTGATATGGAACTTTTTTCTCCTAAAAAAAAAAAATCTCAGATGGTTGTCAATGCCACTAATCTATGGACCCCACTTTAGGTAATAGTAGGTTTGCAGTGCCTGGCAATACCCCCCTCCAAATACTAAGCCCAGCATCACCACCCCCTTACCACTTTCTCCATCACCAGCATCGGTGCCTCTTCCACTCTGACTAGCAACGCCGTTTCCACCAGCCTCATCACCACCTCTGTTATCCCCTTCCTCACCATGATCACACCATCTCTCACACCGCCTTCATCTCTACCACCTCCATGTCACTCATTACAGACCACTGGAAACAACAGATCATTTCTGTCTCCAGATAGACTCTCCCTTGGCATCCAAGAGATGGTTGACCCAATGGATAAGGGCATTGAAATCAAACACTATGATCTTCTACAACACATTAATCAAAGGTTGATAGCTCATCAACCCCAGTCACAACAGGGGGAACCCCAGCTCCTCGTAAAATATGGAGACCCATTGGATCGAACAACTGAAGCACAGAATGAGACACAAAAGCAACTCAAATCCTTACTTGATCGTCAAGAACCATTTGCCAACATAGTCACCTTCATACAAGCACATCTGGGGCTATGGAAGGGTTTGTTCAAAAAAAAAAAAAGTAATTACATGGGCTTAGCCTACAACTGAAACAGGTAAACTCCTCTATTACATAAAATGAAAAACAGAAAACTGGGATTTCTTTCCTAATCATTCATTTTCGTCTAAACGGATCTCTGGGATAAGCTGCCAAACACGCTTAACGTCTGCGTGCACTAAACTCTAATCCCCAGTGAATATAATTTTCGTTCTAGAAAGAAGAAATCTGCCCAAGCAGTAGCAGCATGAAGTTCAAAAACATCTGCACTACTAGGTAAAGATGATCTGTATACATGATGTGGGCAGTGGTGATTTCCTATGCTCAGCTTCTGAAATGAGAGAGGCTGGGAAGGCAGCTACTCCGCGCCGTCGATGTGAACCTTCTGGGTTTTCAGAAGTGATTGCAACCGGGTTCTCTAATTGCTTGTGTGTTTTATTAAGTAGATCTCATTGGAGTCTAAAATCACATGCAATGTTTAAATGTTATTTCTGTAAACTATACAAAACTATAATTTTCCAGTAAAGAAAGAGAAAGGATGCTGTCAAATAAGAAGAGATATGAAATGAGATCGTTCCCCTTCTTTGTGAGACAGATGTTATTTTTGGCTGTTCTCTATAATGCATTCCATATTATACTCTCTTTTTAACCAAGGACTGGGAATAGCACATGCTTGCATATAGTACACTAAAACCATTATCGGAAAAGCATCTCTTTATTAACACTGACAACTTTTCAGTTCCCCAATGCAAAAAAAAAAACTGAAGCCATCAGCTGTAAACAGGGCCCATTATGCTGAGGTAGAATTTTTTTTCATTCATCTAACATATTCCTTCCATAGAAATAAAATCATCTATTTCCTCAGAACCTGTCCTTGAGGTTGGCAAATGCTTTTTATTCTCTATCTTTCCTGTGAAGTGCTTGTCCTTTTATGTTGACAGATTTTAGAAGATTTGGATTTTTTTTTTGTCATCTTTCTTTAGAAAACCATGGAAAAAGAGCAAAGATGGTACAAACTTACACAGAGGAGAAAAAAAAAAGCTTCCTTCGAACCAATTGGCTATTCTACTTGTATTTATCTTCAAAAAATTTGATGTTGAATAAATATCAACTGAAACTGATTAGTTCTAGGACCTCAAGCTCCATATTGAAGTAGGATGACAAGAATGTAACCAGAAATGAATAAAATGTACTGGTTGGAGTCAGACAGCAGTTTTGCCAACCAGTAAGTATTTGCAGAGGGAGAAGCAAATGCTTATTATTAGGCTGATTCAATGTTCAGTTCTTCATGATGGAGAAATTGATGTTCATTTAAATAATTTGACCTCTGCCAACTGCTAAATCTTTCTGTGTCTTTCAAGGTATTTCTCTTTTTTGCAGTTTTTAAAGATGTTGTCTTGCCCTCTTTAAAAACTGGGGCCTCCACCAACTACCATTAAGAAGGAACAAATGTTACTTGGAAAGGCAAAAGCCTGGATACAGGGACAACGTGTTACTCTCCTTAAATTCTGATGTTCTTCACTGTGGCTGGCCTAGGTGTAAGGAAGGAGCTGCCATAGCAGCACCTAGGGCTTAGTGGGGCCATGTGCTCCCCTATGTCAAAGAAGAAATTGTGAGAGTATAGAGGGACTTCTGGCATCCCAGCTGGATCACTCTTACCCATAGAATGAAACTGGGAGGTGGTGAGGACCCAAAAGGCAGACTATTCTCCCAAATCCTTTGGGGTCTTAAGAAAGAAAAGGGAGCTAATAGCTAAGAGGTCCATGGCTATTTCCTTTCCATCACCCTACATCTTAGGATCCAGCACCTACCCTCTCCCAGCTCAGTGCTGGTCACCACGGAGCAGGGGAAGTGGGCTGTGACCTCCTGTCCATTCTGTCCCAGGCAGCCCTGGCAAGAGTACAACCCTTGCGCTCTGCATGATGCAGCAAGCACGCGGTCTTTCCCAGCCATAGGTCAGACTCCAGCCCACTTGGAGGTCATTTGCAGCTTCACTGGACAGCTCCACACCAAAGCTTCCTCCTCCAAGCACCTCCATTGGCCTGAGGCTTCCTCTGGACTAAGGAGCATGCCTGGCCCTCAGAACCAGGCAGGCACAGAAGTAGGGGCCCTCAGCCTTCTAGTCCCTCTGTGGAGCAGAGCTGAGTGCTTCCCCTGGGGTCTGCGACAGGCCTCACTGTCCACTGTGGTGATGCACAAGTCAGTGCTCCTTTCTACTTGCTTTTCTCCACTCTGTCTGCTCTCACGTCCTATCCTCTTGAGATCACCTCTCAAACAGTCTACAAACACCCAGATCCTTGTTTACTAAGTGTAAACAAGCACTTATCAAGGTCTTCTAAATTAGCCTAAACCATTTTGCATGCACAACTAAGAGGTTCGTTTTGGTAGACCTCAGTTTCAAACCACAGTCAGGAAAATGGGAAGTTGAGGTGCTCCCCCAACTTCTCTAACAGGTTTTGTTGAACTCAAATCTCAAACCAAACCAATCCACACATGTAGACACTGGTTAGCATTCAGACAGAAAACAGTCAAACCATTCTGTGAGCTTGAGCACGGGCCTGTTTTCTGTGCTTTTAGAGCACTGCATTTAACCGGCAAGGAACACTTACCTGAGACAAGCCGGAAACTGGAAAACACTGCAGATTCTCCAGAGAGCCTATTGTTACGCATTTATCAACATACCAATGACATGGTCACTGAGAACTTACTAGTTTCTCATATTTCAGTCACACAAGAGTGGAAATATCTCAAAATATATTTAAGCCACTCCTATTAAATACCACCATTACATTCTAACATAACATTCACATAACACCGTGTGAGTTTCTAGAACTTCTAAAACTGAAAGGAAATGGCTTACAGAAGATGGCTTTCAAGTGTGACTTCTGACTAAAGGCAAGCTGACCACTCCTAATACTTCCTTAATTAAAGCAACCGATCATCTGTAGATTATAGCTTAAATCAACACTTGAACCCTATTACACAGCCAATGATGAAAGTTGCAAATTTCACACCAAGAGGCTTACTGGCTATGAGGCACAACCTCCAGATATCACATCTAGAAGTTTACTGAAGAGTCCTTCATCCAACGAATATTTACTGTGGAATTACCGTACATGAGTACCCGTGTGAAGTACTGTGGGAAACCCAAAGATGAGAAAGCAAGGGCCTGTGTCCTGGTGATATGTACATCCCACAAAGGACTTGTCTCACATGAATAATGACCTCCATATCTCCTCTAGTTCACCTGCTGGAAGCTGAAGTATAAAAACAGGGAGTGCAGTGACAGCTGGACCCCACAGGCAGCTCCATCTCAGAGTCTGGAAAGCAAAGCATATCTAGAGCAGATGACAGGAAACAGCGGATGGAGAGGAAAAGAAAGTGAGAGCGTGAGGAGAAAATAATAATAGTTAGTACAGATCATGAAGCAGCTTAATTATGTGATATGAAGACTCAACTCTCAGGCCAAACACAATTCCTGACACTACTGTTCCCATGTTTTTGAAATTGCTCCACTCAAGCGAGTTCAAGGAATATTAGCTGTTGTCTTATGTAATAAAATGCTTAGCATTGGGAAGAGGGCTCACAAGCCAGCTCTGATGGATTTCCTCAATGTATACTATATAACCAGAAGATACTAAGTTAAGGGTATATGGGTAGAATGGGGAGGTTTATCTGGAAATGCAAGCAATAGGGTGTCTATTTTTTATTACCATAGCAATTCTAGAAAATATTTTTAAGAGAGAGAGAGAGATAAAAAGGCAGACAAGAGATATCTCATCCAGTGGTTCACTCCTCCAGATGACCAGGGTTGGATCAGGCTGAAGCTGGGAGCCAGGAGTCAACCCTGATCTTCCATGTAGGTGTCAGGGACCCAACTACTTGAGCCATCACCACTGCTTCCCAGGGTCTGCATTAGCAGGAAGCTGAAATCAAGAGCAGAGTCATGACTGGGACCCAGGTCGTCCAATATGGGATGTGGCTATCTTACCAGTGTCTTAACAGCTAAGACATATACTGGCCTTTCCAACAAATATCAAAGATTCCATCCTGTCCTGGTAAAATCATTCCACCTCTATACAGCTAGGACTTGAAGACATACAAGACAAATAACACTCAGGCTTGGCCTTCAAGGAGAGCACCATATAATATATAAATAATATGTAAACATGTAATACAAAAACATAGAATGTAATAACAAATCTGTGACCAACTACTGCCATTTAGCACAAGTCTGACCAAGTTCCCTACATGCTTTACATATACAGTCTCATGTAATCTGGTTGGGAAGATACACTAGAAATGCATTCTAGAAGTACAAACACCACAATAACAGGTGTGTTCCAGACACAGGAAGTAACCCAAATAGGCAGTGATCACCTACACCACAGCCTGGGAAGAGGTCAAGGAAAGTTTCAGATAGGATGAGTAGTGTTAAGGGTGGAGGTGTAGGGAAAGCAGGGTGGGGAGGGAGTGAAGAGCTTCCAATGATCAAGGTTAGCTGATGCATTGGCCTGTGGTTTCAAGCGAAGGGAAGAGCAGGTGCAAAACGGAAAAGAATGTGCCAGCATGTCACATTTAGGAGACTACAATAACACCAGGTAAATGGTCTTGAGTTCCAATCTTGGCATTGTCACTGAACAGCTTCCTGAACCTGGGCAAGTCAATGAAATTGTATAGATCTGTCTCTTTGTGTACGAAATGGGCAATTTGGACTTTGCTCATTTCTCCCCAGGTTCCTCTCACCTTCCACATTAGCATAACTTCTGGTGTAGGGAGTCAATGTTCTCCCTGGTCACTCCTTTGAGCATCTGCCCCAGTCTGACTCTCGATCTCTGGACTTCTTATGACCTTCCTATTAGTGAAGCCTTACTTGACTTAAATCATTGCATCTATACCACCCAAAACTCTGTTTCCATCACAAACACTACAAAAAGTGAAATGAACAAAAGTCACTCAACTGGTAGGAATATTCAAAAGATGACAATGAGAAATCCCTCTGTTGAAAGGTATCAAGTTGTTGGGGACTGTCAATTTCATAATTTCTCAGATTCCTTTTAAATCCCAAGATTCTAAATTCAAGTTATTTGAGCTAATTAGTTATCAGCACCTTGGATATAGGAGGGAAATAAGGGCATCCAATTCTTTTTTTTTTTTTTTTTTGACAGGCAGAGTTAGAGTGAGAGAGAGAGACAGAGACAGAGACAGAGAGAAAGGTCTTCCTTCCATTGGTTCACCCCCTAAATGGCCGCTATGGCCAGCGCTGCGCTGATCCGAAGCCAGGAGCCAGGTACTTCTTCCTGGTCTCCCGAGGGTGCAGGGCCCAAGCACTTGGGTCATCCTCCACTGCCTTCCCGAGCCACAGCCGAGAGCTGGACTGGAAGAGGAGCAACTGGGACTAGAACCCGGTGTGCCGGTGCCACAGGCGGAGGATTAGCCTAGTGAGCCATGGCGCCGGCCCAGGACATCCAATTCTAACAAACTGAATGGAGGAAGAAAAGATTAGAGTGTAGGGTCCCACCCTGTTTCAGTTGAACAAGTAAACGCACACTCCCTCCCTCAGTCCTTGCTCACAAAAGAAAGATTTCTTCCTCCCAAAGAAAGCCATGGGTTTTTAAGTACCAGATTTTTGACAATGTATTCAGAAAGGTTCCAGATTGCTGGAGTTTGTACACAGTCCCTAATATGTACAATTCTACAGGCTGCAAATTTTCTAATGTGTGTAGGCTTCGATAAAATAAACTGATGAGTACCACCTGCCACAAGTCTCTTAAACGGTATGTTCAGGAGTCAGAGCCTCTGAGAAGAGGTGCAGGAGAACATCCATTGGGTACACCTGGCAGCGCCCGACATTGGTGCTGGGTGGGATGAGGAAGGATGGGACACAGAGAAGACTCTGTGAATGTGAACCCGCAACCCACAGGTCTTTGCAAAGAACCAGCTTTGGATTTTGCTGAGAAATTCCACTGTTTGTTTACTCACTTGTTAATTTCTGTGTAATTATTTTCTACTTTTATCTTTATTAGGCTTGTCATGCTGTGTTTTTTAGCTTATTTTTCTCAGATGTATCCAGTGTCTTGGTTTCAAAGATTAGTTCATTAATTTTCTATCTCCCTTATTTTTCCTAAATAAGTACAGTTATGATCAAAATATTTTCCCAAGTACTGTCTTGACCATATCACAGGTTTTAACATGTTGTACTTTCTAAATCACTTTTTTATTTCCTCTTTAACCAAGTATTACAGAGAAGTGGAACTTTTTTTTCTGATTTCAAGGAGTATATTGGTTTTGAGGTTTTGTTGGTTTTTTTCTTCCCAATCATTTTAACACTTAGTGGTTAGTATATTATTTTCTTTTTTAAAAGATGGGTAAAAGGGGCCAGCGTTGTGGCAAAACAGGTTAAGTCACTGCCTGAAATGCCAGCACCACAAATGAGCGCCAGTTGGAGCCTTGCTTGATCCACTTCCAATCCAGCTCCCTGCCAGTGTGCCTAGGAAAACAGCTCAAGATGGCCTGAGTACCTGGGCCAGATGGGGTTTCAGGCTCCTGATTTCAGTCCAGCCTGGCCCACGTCTTTGCAGCCATTTGGGGAGTGAAACAGGAGATGAGAAGATTGCGCTCTGTCTCTTCCCCCTCACCTCTCTAACTCTTTCAAATAATTTCTTTAAAAAAAAAGTATTAACATTTTCTAATACAGGATCCATGTTTTTCTGAAAGCTTAATGTGCTTTTGAAAAAAAAGCATACTGGCTTTTTTGTCAGATACACACGTCAGATTTTTCTACTGAGTTATGGAAGGGGTGAGGAAGTTTGATTCTGCCAAGGGCCATTTGAATATTTACAACATCATCTGCAGGCTATACACAATTAACAACCTAAAAATTAGCCTGCTATAGATTTATTGAATTTTGAGTCTCACTTGTACCTACCTTGGCAGGGCCACACCAAATGATTCCAGGGGTCTTATATGGCCCATAGGCCAGATGTTCTCCATCCCTGCTTTATATGATTACTTATTTTTAGTGTTATTTATTGGTTTCCCAAATATATATGTTAAAGTTCACTGTAATTACTGAGCTACCCATTTGTCCTCGTTTATCTTTATATTTTCTATTTGCTTTTGCTTTATATATCTAGAAGCAATGTTGTCAGGGTCGTAAAAATTTGAGTGATATATACTTCTATCATTCTGAGACATTAGTCTTTTTCCTTTTAATAATATTTTCCTTGAGTTCTGTTTTGTTTGGTATTAGTATTGCCAAATTTGTTCTATTTTGGTTAGCATTTTCCTTTTATAATTTTTTCCCATTCCTTTCATTTCAATCTTCGTGTGGCTCCGCCTGCTTGTTGGAGAGAGCAGGATATGTTGTTCTGGGCAGTGTGACCTCTTGCCTGACTCCTATCATTTAGGTGAGGAACAGAATGTGCTATACCTCAGGCCAGGCCCTAGGTCTCCTAACGGGGACCCAGTTGGGTCACTTGGGTATTGTGGCCACCAGAGGCCCACCTATCCTCTCCTTGCTGACTGTTCCTACCTAGAGACAGATACACTGGCTGCTCACTGTCTGGGCATGGAAGAAACAAAGGAGAAAAAACGGTGAGCAAGCAGAGGCAGTCGGCAGAACTGGATGCTTCCGTGAGGAACTCCAACTCATTACCCTCTAATATCTGCCCCAAGGGGCTTCTTATCAAATTTCTGGAAGCCACCACACTTTGGGCTAGAAGTATCTTTGGAGCCATGCCCACATTTGCAGAAGTTCCCTTCTGCATGAGTTTGGGGTTGTGAGTTCCTTCCTTGATCTTATCCAAACCATCTTTCCTTTTTCTGAAATCCATAACTTATTTTTGGCTAATCAAAGACTCCTTTGTTGCTTTCTAGCATGATTTTAAGGACAATATTTTTGTAATCTCTACAGATTTTGTGTGAGAACAAGTTGTAAGAATTTTCTCATTTGTTCTGTCTTCAGTTGTTTCTTTAGACCGGATTATCACAAATGGGATTCTGGGGTAAAACAAATGAACATTTTTAGGGACCTTGATATCTATTGCCAAATCACTTTCTATATGGATTATAATCATGCATATCAGCAATTTCTTCATTGGAAATTTTGCTCATTAGAGTGGAAAGAGAAGATAGGTATTAAGTGGTCTGACAGTTAAAGTCTTTTTGAAAAGTTTTATAAAGAACAATTGACAAAATAAACTGTACACATTTAAAGCCCAAAATTTACTAGTTTTGCCATATGTATATACTTATAAAACCATTACTACCTTCAAGAGAGCAAATATGTCCAAAACTCATAAAAGTTTCCTTATATCCTTTTGCAATTCCTCTCTCCCACTTCCTGCCTCACTCTCTCATCTCCAAGTAACAATGGGTGTGATTTCTGTCACAGTTAATTTGCACATACCAGAATTTTCTATAAATGGAATCACATAGTATGCATATCTTTTCCTCTGGCCTTTCATTCACTATAATTATTTTGATATTTAACCATGTTTTTGCATGTGTCAAATCATTTACTCCTGTCCACTGCTAAATAGTATTCCATGGTAAGGATATTCCACAACTTAATTGTTCATCTTTTTCTGCTTGGATTGACTTTATTTTTTTAAATTACTGTGGTAAAAATACATCATAAAATTTATCGTAATCACTTTTTTAAAAAGACTTATTTTTTTTTAAAGAGAGAGAAATAGAGAATCTTCCATCTATCAGCTTACGCCCCAGATGGCCCAAACAGCCAGATCTGGGCCAGGCTGAAGCTGGAGATGGAGCCTGGAACTCCATCTGCTCTAACACATGGGGAGCAGGGGCCCAAGGACTTGGCCATCTTTTGCTGACTTCTTAGGAACAACAGTAGAAATCCTACCAGAAGCACAGTAGTCAGGACTTAAATCAGCCCTCCAATGTGGGATGGAGTCACATCAGCAGCTTAACCCTCTGTGCCACACCAGCTCAATATTGTTCATTATATATAATAAATACACAGCTATTTATATAGCTCAATATTAATTATACTAATGTTGTTAATTACATTCATACTGCTAAATATGAATATACATTCATATACTTAGTACTGTTAATTACATTCATATTGCTGTGAAATGGAAATGCAGAACAATTTCATCAACAAATTTGAAATTCTGGGGCCAGCGCTGTGGTGCAGTGGGTTAACGCCCTGGCCTGAAAGGCCGGCATCCCATATGGGCACCGGTTCTAGTCCCGGCTGCTCCTCCTCCCTTCCAGCTCTCTGCTATGGCCTGGGATAGCAGTGGAAGATGGCCCAAGTCATTGGGCCCCTGCACCCATGTGGGAGACCTGGAAGAAGCTCCTGGCTTCAGATAGGCGCAGCTCCTGTTGTTGCGGCCATCTGGGGAGTAAACCATCGGATGGAAGACCTCTCTCCATCTCTACCTTTTTCTGTAACTCTTTCAATAAATAAAATAAATCTTTAAAAAAATTTGAAATTCTATATCCATTAAACAATCCATCTTTTGCCTCTATATCCCAGCTCCTTGAAACCACCACTCCACTTCAATTTCTATGAATTTGACCTTTTTATATATTTCATATAAGTGGAATCATACAGTATTCATAATTTTTTGACTGGTTCATTTCATTCAACACAACACCCTCAAGGTTTCTCTTTTATAGCAGGTGACAGGATTCCTTTCCTTTTCAATGCTGAGTGATGTTCTAATATATGCATATGCCGCATTTTGTTTATTCACTCACCTGCCAAAGGACATTCGGATTGCTTTAACACTTGACTATTGTATTTAATGTGCCTATGAACATGGGTATTCAAATAGTCTCTTCAAGACTATGTTGTCAATTCTCTTGAATATATATACAGAAGTGAAATTAATGGATCATAGGCTAGTTCTACTTTTTGACCATGACAAACACCTATACTGTTTTTTATATTTGTACTATTTTACCATCCTATAAACAATGCACAGATGTTCACATTTCTGCACATCCTCAGAAGCACTTGTTATTTTGTTTCTTTACATAAGTCATTCTAGTGAGTGTGAGGTGAGGTGAGACCTCACTGTGGTTTATAATTCTGATTACTAGTGGTGTTGAGCATCTTTTCATATGCTTATTGGCCATTTGGACAACATCTTTGCATAAACATCTATCCAAGTCCCATGCCCAGAATGGGGTAGTTTTTAAATCAAAAAAATAAATGCTTCCAATGTGCAGAAAAGTTGTAGGAATAGACAAAGAACAGGCCTATAGCCTACTCAGGTATACCTACCCTGACTAACCTATTAACAGTATTTCACTAGATTTATGTGCTCACTTTACACATATATTTTAATTAACTATTTCATTATCTTTCATATACCTTTATGTCCCACTCCCAAACACTTCATTGATGTCTTCCAAGAATAAGGTCATTCTCCTATACAACTATTATTTAGCGATCATCTTAGATTATTTTTAATGATTCCATTTTCTCCTTTTTATTGGATTTTTAGCTATCAACCTTTGTTTTCTCACTCTAGTAGCTACTTTGGGTTATAGTATACATCCTTAATTATTCTTATCACAACCATTTCATATATTGTGTAAGAACCTTAATAGTGGTATACTGGCTGGCACTGTGGCTCACTAAGCTAATCATCTGCCTGCAGTGCCAGCACCCCAAGTTCTAGTCCTGGTCGGGACACCGGTTCTGTCTCGGTTGCTCCTCTTCCAGTCCAGCTCTCTGCTGCAGCCCAGGAGTGCAGTGGAGGATGGCCCAAGTGCTTGGGCCCTGCAACCCATGGGAGACCAGGAAGAAGCACCTGACTCCTGGCTTAGGACCGGCACAGTGCGCCAGCCGCAACATGCTGGCTGTAGCGGCCACTTGCGGGGTGAACCAATGGAAAAAGGAAGACCTTTCTTTCTAACTCTGTCAAAAAAAAAATTTTTTTAAATAGTGGTATATTTCCCTTCTGTCCTCCTGGTTTTTGTGTTATTATTGTACTCATTTTATCGTTATGTATTTTACGATGCAGTAACTAAATTATTAACAGTTACCTTTTAAAAAGATGAACAATAAGGGGAAAGTCTTCCATATTTATCCATGTTATTAGCATTTCTGATGCTCTTCAACCACTTGTGTAGGTCCAGTTTACATCTAGTAATAATTTTCTTTCTGCTTGAATGGCTTCCTTATTTTTTGAAAAAATATTCACTTATTTAAATGCATTTAAAGGGAGAGGGTGAGGGAGAGAAAAAAGATGGACCTTCCACCCACTGGTTCACTCCCCAAATGGCTGCCACAGCTGGGACTGGACCAAGCCAGGAACTGCATCCGGGTCTCCCATGTGGGAATCAGGGGTCCAAGAACTCAGGTCATCTCCTGCTGTTATCTCAGATGCATTAGCATGAAGCTGGATCACAGGTAGAGCAGCCAGGACTCAAACCAGAGCTCTGTTGCATCACAATGAAAACTCCAAGAACTTCCTTTAGCATCTTTAGTGAATGTCTGCTTGTCATGAATTCTTAAACTTCAGGATACCTAAAGATGTTCATTTTCATTTTTAAAATATATTTTCACTGAATATAGAATTGTGATTGACAGTTTTTATCTTTCAGTACTTTATGTCATTCTACTGTCTTCTGGGTTACATTGTTTCTGAAAAGAAATCTGCTGTTATCAGTATCTTTGTTCCTGTTTAAAGTGTCTCCTTTCGGGGCCAGCACTGTGGCGCAGTGGGTTAATGCCCACTATGGGCACCAATCCCATATGGGCACCGATTCAAGACCCGTCTGCTCCACTTCCAATCCAGCTCTCTGATGTGGCCTGAAAAAGCAGTAGAAGATGGCCCACATCCTTGGGCCTCTGCACCCGAATGGGAGACCTGGAAGGAGCTCCTGGCTCCTGGCTTCAGATCAGCACAGCTCCAGCAGTTGCAGCCAATTGGGGAGTGAATCACTGGATGGAAGACCTCTCTCTCTCTCTGCCTCTCCTCTAACTCTGACTTTAAAATAAATAAATAAATTTTTAAAAAGTGTCTCTTTTCTCTGACTGCCTTCATACTTTTTCTCTTTATTGGTGACTTTTGATCACTTAATTCTGATGCGTTTTGCTGTAATTATCTTCAAAGTTCTTGGCTTTAATCCACAGTATAAGGTAGGTATAGAAACAGCCCTCTAATATTGTCTATCTTCTAATTCCTAAACTTTTTGTATCAGTTTCCTATAGATGTCATAACAAATCACCACAGAGCTACTAAGGGACTTAAAATAACATAGGTTTATTCTCTCACAGTCCTAAAAGCCACAGATCCAAAATCAAGGTGCTGGTAGGGCTGTGCTCCTTTTGAAACCTCTAGATAGGGATCCTTCCTTACTTCTTAAGGTTTCTGGTGACCCCAAATTTTCCTTGGCTTGTCAGAGCATAACTCCAACCTCTACCTACATCTTCTCATGACCACCTTCCCTATGTGTCCATATTTTCACATAGTGTTTTCTTCCTTCTCTCTCATAAGGACCTGCCTATTCCAGTTTGACTTTATCTTAATTTGCGTGTTAGTTATATATATAAAGATCATATTTCCAAATAAGGTCACATTCACAGTTATTACAGATTAACGCTTCAACATATCTTTTTGTAGACAATTCAACCATAATACCTATGAATGTTACCTCACATTGCAAAAGGAATTTTGTAGATGTGATTAGGCTGATGATCTTGAGATGGGAAGATTATTCTGACATGTAGGCAAGCCCAATGTAATCAAAATAATGGTTATTAGAAAAAGACAGGAGGCCAGAGGAGGAGGAGGACAATGAAAGAAGCACTTAGAATAATGCAGACATAAGCCAATGAATGTATGCAGCCTCTAAAAGTTAGAACAGGTAAGGAATGTATTCTCCAGAGCTTTGAGAAGGAATACAGCTCTAGCAACACCTTGAAACATTTCAGACTCCTGACTTTCAGAAATATGAGAGTAAATTTGCATTGCTTTAAACCAATAAGTTAATAGAAATTTGTTATAGCAACAATAGGAAACTAATATGTGGGTTTATGCTTTCATCAAATATGGGATTTTTTTTTAGCTACTCTTTCTTCAAATATTTTTGTCCTTCCTCTTTGTCTGTAAGGACTCCAATTACACATATATTGGTCCTTTTGAGGTTGCTGCATAGTTTACTGATGCTGTTTATTTTCTTCATTCTTTTTGTTATGCTTCATTTTGATAGCTTCAAATTCATTAATCTTTTCTTTTGAAACATAAGCTGCCATTAATCCCATCTACTATATTTTTCATCTGTAACTTTATAGTTTTCATTTCTGTAATTCAAAAAGTTTATGAAAGCATGTAATTAAAAGATAAGGCTTTTTGGTACAAATTTTGAAATCCATGCATAGTTTCTTCATAATACACATTTCAATGAACTTCTTGAAGTACTCTCATATACACTTGAATGGGGCTTTTTAAAAAGTATTTTTCATGTCTTTTTTTAATGTGGACTACAGTTAAAAATTGCTTTAATGCCCTTGCCTATTAATTCTAACATCTATGTCAATTCTAAATCAATGTTTTTTCTCCTCATTTCAGGTCATATTCTCCTGTTTTTTACATGCTTGGTAATTTTTGAGTTCTAATCATCATAAATTGTAATGGTTTGGTGATGGAGATTTTTGTATTCTTATAAATATTTTTAAGTTTTATTCTTGGGTACAATTAAATTGCAAAGAAATAGACTGGTCCTTTTGTTCTTGCTTTCAAGTCTTGCAAGGCATGTTCAGCACAGTATTTAGCCTTGAGCTAATTATTTCACACTACTGAGACACAACTATTCTAAGTACTCCACCCAGTGCTCCATGAATTGTAAGGTTCTCCAGTCTGACCAGTGGGAGCAGGCACTACTCTTGGCCCTGTGGGAGTGTCAGATGTTATCACTTCTCTTGATGTTTCTTGCCTTGGCTTCATATGCTTGAGTTATTATTGTCTCGTATTTCAAAAACTTATTTCATATATTATTTTTTGTTTATTTCAGTAGAGGGATATATACAGTCTCTTTTACTCCATCTTGACAGAAGTCAAGCAAAACTCTTTTTAGTGTGATAAGCATTTGTGTGTGTGTGTGTGTGTGTGTGTGTGTGTGTATGTTTGTGTATGTGTAAGACTTTTTTTTTAAGTAACTCCACTACTTAACACAGATAAAAGGCAAAGCTCCTATGATTTTTAAAGTGAAGGGGAAAACAAGAAATCTGCTAAAGTAGTTCCTTCTTTGATAATGTCTCCAAGTATTCCTAGATATTTGATGCTCTCTCCCAAGGGTTCTTAGAGATTCAAAGGGCCCCATTTGAAAACCAATATATCTAGTCAAACCCCTCCTGTTTTACAATTAGAGAAACTAAGACCCAGAATGGTTATGTCACTTGCTCAAATCACATGCAGCTAAAACCTAGATCATACAATGAAACATAATCATGACTGCATATAAGTAAAGACCTCAAGAATGGTGGCCCTATTACTGGGCTGTCCTTGTAGCTTTCACTTCCAAAACTCTACAGCAGTGACTGAAAAAAAGGGAAAGACTGAGTTTGCAAAAAGGATCCTTCCACCAAAGGGCTCCAGTTAAGCCTTCCATCATCACTCAAGTTTACTTCCTGAAGTCCCATCTCCTGGGAAAGGTTCTTGTGTCCACAGCTGAGTTCACAGACCTCTGGCAAACACCAAAGTTATATGAAAGCTGAAGAACAGAACCCAGATCTCTGAATTTCAGGCAAGTGTTCTGTCTACTGCATCCTATCACCCCCATCCACCAGGAAAACTGTAAAATCTAGTGAAACATCATTCTTTGGAATCCACAAATATGTAAAAATAGAGTCACCCAGAACAACATGTTTGTGATTGTTGGCAAAATTTCCGGGGAACACAGAAGGAGGTCTCAATTGCTCATTAAAAACAGCACAGATTCCATGTTGCCTTGAACTTCGTGCAGTAACATGTGGTTTGATGGTGTTCAAGAAGCAAGCTAGAGGAAGACAGCAGATTATGAACAAAGCTCTGGGGCCTAACTGAAAACAACATGAAGTACATGGGTGCCAGGAGCATCTATTTGACATACTAGATTTGCCTCTTAATAGATCTCAAACACATTGGTTTACACAGTAGTCATAAAACCTGCCCCTGCTTGCTTTCCAGAGAATCTGGGAGCTATAATCATATTTAGAAACAATCTGTAAATTACTCAGAGCTCCCCAGAAATAGAATGATACATAAATATGTGGTATTACCATTATGTTAACCACACATACATATGATTAGCCATACTTCAGCAGGCTACCATCGTTAAACATTTACATGGGGAGCATTACATGGAAAAGGGTTATCTGCAAAACTCTTAGTGTCTCATCCAATTAATTTTCCAAATGATAGAGGAGAAACTTACTCTGGAGTTTGACTATATTACAATTCACTGCAGCTCAAACTTGGAAAGAATTTGGAACCCACCCTTTCCATACCAGTGAGAACAGAGACAATTTCAACACAACATGATTATTTCCATACCACACTAAAGTACGTCCTCAGAGGCAACATCAATAAGGAGATTTAAACATTTCCCCTGAGGACTCTATATTGTCACTTTGCCCGATTCTAAAGAAAACACTGATATGAGCTTGTTTTTATTTAGTGATAATTTTCTTGAAATAGACTTGCAAGTTCATCACACAAAATATGGTTAAGTTCATCTGAAATAGTGCCTTCAGTTTGGGACTGAAAGATGTCATCAGGTGAGCAGTGAAACTCGTGATTTTGACTGCAAGGCTGCTGCTGCTTATGGCTGTGCAGATATGAATGAGTCCTTACGAATGCACTGTGTGCCGCTTGATCCTTCATATATGGCTGCCTCTAATCTGCTTTATTTTTTATTTTATTTTATTTTTTATTTTTGACAGGCAGAGTAGACAGAGAGAGAGACAGAGAGAAAGGTCTTCCTTTGCCGTTTGTTCACCCTCCAATGGCTGCCACGGCCGGCGCGCTGCGGCCGGCACATCGCGCTGATCTGAAGGCAGGAGCCAGGTGTTTTTCCTGGTCTCCCATGGGGTGCAGGGCCCAAGCACTTGGGCCATCCTCCACTGCACTCCCTGGCCATAGCAGAGAGCTGGCCTGGAAGAGGGGCAACCGGGACAGAATCCGGCACCTCAACCGGGACTAGAACCCAGTGTGCCGGCACCGCAAGGCGGAGGATTAGCCTATTGAGCCACGGCGCCGGCCCTCTAATCTGCTTTAACAGTGCAGAACACAGTGTGTCAGGAAAGAGAATTTGGGAATTGAGGATATGGGGCATGGGGAATGGAGAAGCCAAGCAACAGAGTACTTCCAGGGGGTATTCACACACATGTGCTAGATCTGTGTTACACATTCTATATACTATTTGCTGGTATAAACATACATTTACCTACATTAATAATATATTTAACATGAAACGTGATGAAGGGCAGGATGGGAGAGGGAGTGGGAGAGGGGAGGGCCCCGGGAGGGAGGGAGGTTGGGGGGGGAAGCCACAACAATACAAAAGTTGCATTTTATATTCTACTTAAAACTATTGGTTGAACTCTGTAATTAATACACAATTACTCTTAGGTGTTTAATTAATGCTATAACTAGTACTCAAATAGTATTTTACACTTTGTGTTTCTGTGTGGGAGCAAAATGTGGAAATCTTCACTTAATATATGCTAAATGATCTTCTGTATATAAAGATAATTGAAAATTTTAAAAATATATATTTAACACATATATATTACATGGGTATATTTATTAAATTCCTAGTACTAGACACAAAATAAGCACATTACAAATTCACTCATTTACTTCAACTAGATAAGTGAAAATATGTGTGGGTCCTTCAAAAAGTTCATAGAAAATGAATAGTCTGAAAAATCTATCCATGAAGTTTACAAAATTTATAGTTCCACTTTTCCATGAACTTTTTGAAAGACCTCAGATATTGTCACAGCTTCACACTGTGGCAATGAACCACCACAAATTTTCATTAATATGGAGACAGTTTGCTGTTCATTTTCATCCAGTTCTAAATTCTCACCAGGTTCAGAATACTGCAGAAGAACCCATAACCTAGAGTCACAAATATCACTCTTAGATGTGAACAGAGAGCTTTGTAACCAATACAAAATAACTACATTACCTGTAACATGAATCTTATTATTGAAAGCCTGTCCCTGAAATGCAAAAATACAAGTGCTTCACTTTGCCCCCTCATCACAGGTAAGTCCACTCTGAAAAGAACAGTTTTCATGGGATAGAGGCCCGAGTATTGGTCTAAGAACCAGAAGACATGCTTCTCTGGTCCAGCTCTGACGGCAACAAGCTTAGGATCTTAGGCCCAGTCCCTTCTTTCTCCAGCTTAACTGCTTAATCTGCTAACCACATAATCTATAAAGTGCACAGCTGGATTTAACAATCCATAAATTCCCTCCAAGCTATGCATGGATTTAGTTATTGAATTCATGTATACCCTGTCAGATCAGTAAAGTTAGTAAAACCAAAAATTATGACTAAAAGGTAAAAGGAAAATGAAAATATGGTAACAATAAAGGTTAGCATACTTGTCAATTAAATTTTATATTTGGTTCAGAGCAATCAGAGGAACATGAAAATGCTTCCCAGGTTTATTTTCGGAAAGGAAGAAACTTTGCATTTTTCTTGAAATATAACCTTCTGTAGTTACAATCCCTGCCCTACGGGAGAAGAGGAACTGTGACCCCAGGTGCACAGAACTGTGGTCAGGTAAGAATCCCGTCCTTAAATTCTCCTGGGTAAAGACTAATCATTCAGATGGCACCATTTTTCATAAGTACAGAAATGTCACCATGAGGTCACTGGGTACCACAGAAAGGAAGAAATCAGAACCCAGGGACATTACATAATATTTCAGAGGTCACCCAGTTGGCCATGAACAGCAGAGATTAAGATCAAGAGTTCCCCCACAGCACTGTGGACAGAAAAGCCACAGGCCTGTGACAGCAGGCGCCAATTCCTGTCCTGGCTGTTCCACTTCCCAGCTCCCTGCGAATAGCCTGGGAAAAGCAGCAGAGTATGGTCCAACTACCTGGGTCCCTGCCACCCATGTGGAACACCAGAAGAAATCTCCAGGTTCCTGGCTTTGGCCTGGCCCAGCCCTGGCAGTTGTGGCCATCAGGGGAGTGAACGCATGGATAGAAGAGCTAGCTAGCTTGCGCGTGCTCTTGCTCTCGCTCTCTCTCGCTCTCACTTTCTCGCTCTCTCCCTACCTCTCAAATAAATAAATAAAAGAAAAAAAGCTCAAGGAGTTCCTAACCTATAGGTCAGCAGTGGCTACAGGTTGCCACTTTGGGTGCAGAGGTAGCCCTGAGGCCATGGCTGGGGTTGTGTGTGGGAAATACCAGAGACACTGCAAGGCAGCGAGGCACTGAGCTCTTCTGGCTATTTCTGGGTGTTTGTATTCCCTTCGCTCCGGCCCGGTCCTTTCACGGCAGCACAGTGTCCACCTGATGAAGTAAATAGGAGCCTCACTTCCTCTAATGCACAGAACACTTTACCCCACCAGGCAGCCTTGAGGCAGCGCAAGATGGCGGCGCCGTCTGTGTTTGTAGAGAGCCTGACTGGAGATCCGGCGTTGAGAAACCACAGCCGAGGAGGGGCCGGGGAAACATCTGGCTCCCGTGGAGATATCAGTGCCCGCCCCCAACAAGCCTCAGACACAACCCAGGCCTGTCAACTCCCTGCTGAAGGCATCCTGCCGCCCCTGAGAAGGTGTCTCTGGGGACCGGGGTCAGCCAAACAATGGCCGAGAACACATATTAAGAATAAATTTTGACAGTAATTTGTAGAGAACGTTCTCTCACTTCCTGGTCATGGGAGGGAGTCCCGAGGCTCCTCTCTGCCAGGATAGATATTCACAGGCCTACACCTGACCCTCTGTGGGGGGAAGGGAGTTTGTTTTTGTTGTTGTTGTTTTGTTTTGTTTTGTTTGCCAAGGGCTGTTTGGGCCTTACAAAATTATCATCTTAAAAGTTAGCCTGCTATACATTTATTGAATTTCACATCTGGCTTGTGGCTGGTTGCCTTGGCAGGGCCAGACCAAGTGATTTCACAAGTCTTTTACTGCCCAGGCCAACCATTCCCCACCTCTATCAGGGGAAGGTGGGGGTGAAGTATGAGGTAGATGATAGAGCACAGCTTCCAGAAAAAACTGGGAATAGTGGACCACCCCTAAAGAAAAATATTTGTTTCAAACACTCAATAAAACCCAAGTCTTTTTCCCTACTAGGTAGCAGGAGCAGTACTTCCAATAAGAATTCGGAAAATCATTTTACTTCTATGGTATCTATAGAGGGTGTTAGAAATGAAAGAAATGTGGGACAGGTGCTGTGGCACAGCAAGTTAAGCCGCTGCCTACAGTGCCAGAATCTCACATGGGCACTAGTTTGAGTCCTGGCTGCTCCACTTCTGATTCAGCTCCCTGCTAATGTGCCTGGGAAAGCAGCAGAAGATGGCCCAAATCCCTGGGCCCCTGCCACCCATACGGGAGAACTGGAAGATGCTCTTGGCTCCAGCCAACTGGGGAGTGAACCAATGGATGGAAGATTTCCCTCTCTGTCTCTCCTCTCTAACTCTTTCAAATAAATAAATCATCTTTTTTAAAAATAAAGAAATGAAAGAAATCTTAAGGATCAATTATGATCACTAGCATAGCAAAGTAAGTATGCCACAGCTAGTTAGTGCAAGATCCAGGAATAAGCTGTGGCTATCTTGATGCCTCATCAGGCCTCTTTCATTTTTCTTTTTCAAACATTTATCACACGTCTGCAAAGGCAAAATAAGGCATGGTCAACCATTCCGTGGCTCTGAAAACTTCTGGCTCAAAAGAGACAGGCTTCATTTCTGCCCACATTTCATCAACAACTCCTTGGCCATGACCAATTTCACCAGGGATGGATTACTGTCCCATAGAGAAGACACAAAATATTTGAGGACCATAAGACAGTCCTCCACATGATCCCAGGCAACAAGGCAATACTTGGTTTCAACCAGGTTAGCTAAGGAGTTAGGACCCTAGCAGGCAAATCATCCAATAAGAACAGGTAACTACAATTTGTCATTTCTCAACCAAAACTAGAGACATTCTCAAGACATGGACACTGATGAAGAGCACAAGTCAGAAGAGCTCTTTGAAGGGGAAAAGCACTTTTTCCATTCCTGGGAATTTGAGGACAGACCGACAAGAGTCCTGTTGGACAAATGGCCAAAATATTTCACACACATAAACATTCAACCAGATTAGTCTAAGTTTCTAAGAATGAAAAACATCACCATGATGGCATCCATTCTTGCCCCTCTTCCAGTATTCTACACTCTGGAACCAGAACGATATGTGTGTGTGTGTGTGTGTGTGTGTGTGTGTATAAACCTGGTTATGTCTGTCTACTTTTCTCCCATCTTCCAGTGTACTACTTCCCAGTGCTCAAAATACATCCTTGGCTTTCCAATGATTTTACTCTAAATCCTAAATGTGGTGAAGGACCCGTCTCTGCTTCTGGAAGACGAATTCTCCAGGTAGAGGAAATAACAAGTGCAAATGCCCTGAAGATTGGTGCATGAATTACAGCTATAGTTTCAGAACACCAGTACTTAGCATCCTATCATAGCATCACAACAGTAGGATTAAAAAACATATTCATGCTGTCTGCTCCTCTAGACTGTTACTTCAAAGGTGTAGAAGCAGGAACAGTGCCCAATTTTTGCTCACCATTGAACATTGAGTTCCTTGCATTGTGCCTGGCACCCAGCACACAGTAGGTCCTTGATAAACATTTGTAGAACAAATGAATGAATGATAAGTAGATCCCCAGATGACCACAAATCACAGGTATTGTACATGCCCCACCTATGTACTAAAATTTACCTCTAACTGCAAAGAGCCTGTTCCCTGCAAACCTCTACCTAAGGATTATTTTCTGACCAAGATAGCAGGGCCAATGAGTTCCAAAGAGTCAGTGCTCCAGAAACAGGCCTCTGCCAGTGATGGATAAGGCGCCAGATGAAAAATATACTCTGCTTTGTCAACTGAACAGGATAACTCTAAGGCAGCAGCTTCCCAGTCTCGGGCAAGCGTCCCATCAGGGGACATTTGGCAATGTTTTAAGACTTTTTGAATTGTCATACCATGTAGGGGAAGGGGAAAGAAGTTATACTATCTGGATCCAATCTGTTGCTAGATATCCAGCAACACAGATGAATCCCCTTCAACAGATAATTATCCAAGCTAAAATTTCAGTACCACTGAGGTGCTAAGGAGCACGTTCTACATTGCCTCCCACGATTCCCCAGCAGAACCGAGCTTCTGTTGCCCACAGTGGTAACTGGTTTAATGGTACATCATTGGCTTCCTTCTCTTCTCTGTCTCATGGCACCTCCCCCCAACCGACCTTTCCTGGGATTATCTGCCAAATAAACTACTTGTCCGCAATTTCTCATTTCAGATTCTGTCCCTGGCGAACCCCAAACCACTAACTGAAGGTACACGAACCTTAAGGACCCAGCAACCTGCCTATCCTACTTTTTGGCCATCTACATAACAAGGTCACAGGGGCTGACCTAGGAAACCCTAGCAATGAAGAGTGATGCTGGCATCTGAAGCTGGCAGCAGCTGGGCTGTGGCTCTGCCAGTAAGGCCGGCCCACCTGATAAATTGGTCTGGGGAAAGGAAACGTCTTTCCCACGGCCACCTCTGGAGAGTCACTCAATTTGGAATAGTTACAAATTCAAAACAGTGGAAGAGAGAAAGCCTGCTGGGGCAGGAAATTAGAGACCTGATTCAAATCCTGCTTCTGTTGCTAACTGGATTCCTCCCACGGCCAAGTCCAGAACTTTAGAAAGTTCATGGAACTTCATATTTCTGAAAAAATTGGAGGATTTTATTTTTTACCAAAATTAACTATTTTAATTTCATTTTTCCACAAACTTTTTGACATACCTCTTACTGTACTGTTTCCCCACCTATAGGATGAACTTGTTTGAGTGGCATAGTTGCTGAGAACTCTTCCACTCCTAGCATCCTATGAATCTAAGAAAAACCCAGTCCCCCTTCACATCTCCTCCACTGGGAACCAAGCCTTGCTTTTCTACTCAGAGGCCTCCTGCTGTCCCCCAGAATCTGCCCCACCCAGAATCCTTCCCCCAACACTGTCACCCCCACCGCAGCAGCATCCCTCCTCTGACCTCTCCTCCCCTCCCCTCCCCTCCCCTGCTAACACTTACATGATCTGCACGCTTGCAGCTCAGTCCAGTTCTTACAACTCAGCACGTCTCAGGCTCTCATTTCCTAGAGACAAACCAAGGCACCAAGACGTTTGCTCACTTTCTCAAGGTTGCCGAGTTGCAAAACTCAAGGTTGCAAAGTTGCAAAACTCAAGGTTTGACCAAGCACGCAAATATGCTTCAGCCAGCACTCGTTCTTTGCTGGGGATGAGCTCTCCAATGCAAAGGAAAAACCATTTAACCCTTTCTCCTACTAGCAAAAATAATTTGGGAATAGTGTGTTCCAGCTGAGATTTATCTAGTGTACGTTCTATGGGTGACCACTTTTGGAAGAATTAGAAAATTAGAAAGCAGAACACAAAAGCCTACATCCTTTGCAGCCCATGATCCAGGTAAGTGACTTATTTCTTGGTGGCTCCAAAGGCATTTCAGGGGGGGCAAAAATAACAAGAATGCCTGGCATTGGTTTACTCCCTGTCACTTGCAGTTTCAGTTTTCAGAAGACCTGGGTGTGTAATTTCAGTGAGGCTACAAGCATCAGGTCAAGGCTACACAACTTGGGGAAATAAACTCTGCTTTTCTCAGTGAGAAAATAAGCCTGTTTGTCCAGCTTTTATTTACATTTGACAAAAAATAGTTATTATTATAGAGTTATATAAGTAGACAAACATCAAAGGTAAGAAGGGCTTAATAAAGAAGTTTTAAATATTTTATTGCTGAAATGATATACTCATTTGGAAATTAAGATTATAGGGGCTGGCACTGTGGCGTAACAGGTGCCTCAAGGTGCCAGCTATGAGGACAGCATCCCATAAGGATGCTGGTTCGAGTCCTGGCTGCTCCACTTCTAATCCAGCTCCCTACTAATGGCCTGGGGAAAAGCAGCAAAACATAACAGAAGTGTTTGGGCTGCTGGCACCTATTTGGGAGACCCAGATGAAGCTCCTGGCTTCAGCCTGGCCCAGCACTGGCTGTTGCAGCCATCTGGGGAGTGAACCAACAGATGGAGGATCTTTCTCTCACTATCTGTCCCTCTCTAAATATAACTATGACTTTCAGATAAACAAATAAGTCTTTTTAACATTAAGATTATAAAAAAGTAAATAAGATAAAAAGCATGAAATTTTTTTATTATTTTTTAACTTTTCTTTAGTAAATATAAATTTCCAAAGTACAGTTTATGGATTACAATGGCTTCCCCCCCAAACTTCCCTCCCACTCACACCCCTCCCATCTCCTGCTCCCTCTCCCATTCCATTCACATCAAGACTCATTTTCAATTATCTTTATATACAGAAGATCGATTTAGTATACATTAAGTTAATATTTCATCAGTTTGCACCCACATAGAACGTAAAGTGTAAAATACTGTTTCAGTACTAGTTATAGCATTACTTCACATTGGACAACACAAAGAGTGTCAAATTGTTAAAGCATGAAATTTAAAATAGCCTACAATTCTGTACCTAGAGATCATTATTTAGCTTTCTTTTCCCTAATATTTTCATACTTTAACAAAAATTAAGATATTTCCTAATTTATATATAGAGTTCCTGTGTCTTACCTTTTCTGCTTTCTTTCAGTAGCACCTAAGCAAAGATTCTAACTTTTTAAATACTTTAAATTTCACTTATCTGTGAAAAACTGATTTAACCCAGCCCCTATTACTGAAAGTTCAGGCTGATTCCAATTTTTAATCTTTTACAGAAATCTCTAAATCACTAATAGATTTCAAGAAACAAACTCATTGGTTCCAAGAATAGAGTGTTTTAGGGTTTAGAGAAAGCTTATAAGCAATAAAGGCTGGAAGTATTTAATACTTTCCTCATTCATTCTTACCTAACAGAGATTAACATGACCCCGGTCTACTCCACAGATTTGACTAGAATTCTTGTTCCTCTCATTGAGACTTATTTCTCAGATTGTAACTTTTCTGAGAAGTTTAGCATCAACATTTTTAGCAGAGGAGAATTTCTGGGGTGATGGTAATGTTCTTGACCTGGTTGGGGTTTCATAAGTAAATTCAGTTTATGGAAACTTTTTGAGCTGAATACTTAGTGCTTTGTACACTTTTCTGTATGTTTGCTATACTTCAATAAAAAGTGTGCTTATAAGCAAGTTCTTAATATCTCATGAAGTCATTGAGCATGCATTCCTTCAAGTGGATCTGTGTTGCCTTGAGAATAAAATATAGTGGATATTTGGAAAACATTAGTGATTTCTTAGATGCAAAGAATTATTATCACCTGAATAAAATCATCCATGCCAACATCTGAATGAGATAAGACTCTGAGGGCATTTTACTTTACAATCAAATTCATCCTGAAATCGAT
Source organism: Oryctolagus cuniculus (assembly GCF_051225735.1). Lineage (NCBI taxonomy): Eukaryota > Metazoa > Chordata > Mammalia > Lagomorpha > Leporidae > Oryctolagus > Oryctolagus cuniculus. Next base: position 63,443,438 of record NC_142880.1, on the reverse strand, counting down.
GAGCAGACAGGTTGGGGGAGAGGCTCTTGGAAAGGAGGACTCTTTAAAATCCATACATACTCTGGTTCCCTCCACTCCTAGGAAGTAAGGGTCCATGTAGTCAGGCCTCTCAGACTCTAGGTTTAGAATCTAGAATTCTAAATTCAAGACTAGCCAGGACATACCCTTTAGCAAATGCAATTTCTGGGCTTAGTTTCTCACCTATAAAACCTGGTTTGGTTCTCCCTGAGCAAGGTCAACATCAAACAATTGGAAAGGCTGTTCACTGCACAAGGATACCTGGCTAAGGTATGTAGGATGTGGTAGCATCCAGGACTCACCACATTAGGGATCCTGGCTGGAGGTTATACAACCTTTCAGAGGAAGAAGAGCCTTTTTCTAATTAAGACAAAGATACTAAATGGGCTACCAGAGGCCCTGCCTCTTGGACCCCCACCTCTGACATCCTTGGGATTTAGGTACACGGATCCATGCTGCCGCCTCATGTGCCCTATCCCTACCACTTCTGGTCCAGTCCTCATGGATGGACTAGACTGGTTTTTCTGACAGTGTGTATCATTGAAGCAATAACTCACAATCAGAGTGCTCTGCAACATGGATTTAACTATTTCTAAAACAGGTCCTGTCAGCCCTGTGCTCTGGACATGCATGATGGCTAATATCCTAGGTCAATTTGGGTAGGCTACTGTGCTAAGTAAATTGGTCAAACTCCAGTTTAGATGTTGCTGTGAAGGTGTTTTGTAGATGCGATTAACATTTAGGATCAGGTAGTTTATCTCCCAAAATGTGAGCAAGCCTAATTCAACCTGGTAAGGGTCTTCAGAGCAAACTGAGGTTTCTCTGAGAAGCAATTCTGCCCCCAAGATCGTAACATAGAAACCCTACTGGAGATTTCAGAATTAAGAAAGTAACATTCTCTCTATCTGACCTCCAGTCTACAGGTATGCCCTACAGATCTCAGACTCCCTGACCGATCATTCGCATGAGCTAATTTCTTACTAAATCTCTCCTTCTCTTTCTTACTCTTTCTGTATATATATTTGGAGGAGGGGAGAGAATGATAATGAACTGAATATTTCCCTTTTACGCATATATACACAGATGTCCAGATAGATGGATGCATAGATGATGATAGACATCTGACTGATCCTGTTCTCCTGATTAATATGCTGCATCTGGGAACTGCAACCCCTCTAGTGGGACAAAGCCTGCTGAGAAGGCTCCTCCATGTTTGCATGAGGCATCTCATCAGGACAAACATCCAGGAGCACTGTGATTTGGGCAACCACACAAGCAGAGCCCTCCAAATGCAGAAAATGCACCTAGCCCTCATTTTAGAGGTCTTTGTGAAGCATCTAGTCACCAATACAGGATCACAAGAAGGCATCATGAGAAACTAACCACATAGAATGGATAAGACTCTGGAAGTCAGGATCTTACAGTGTATTCATGACTATTTTTAATCTCTTAGAATGTGCATTTCCATGCATGAGTTCATTTGATCTGGCAGTACCTCTCAGGAATAGTCATAAATTCAATTGTCATAAAATTTTGGTCATTTTAAACAAATGGAATAAAACATGGGGAGAAGCAGGTTGTGTTCTGACACTGGAACCCATATGATTTTAGAAGAGTTTCTCTAGGTCTCTGGGCATCGGGCTTTTTAAATAATCTATGTCACTCAACTGATATTAAAAGCAAAAGTGAACATCTAAAAATAGTTCAAAAGAGAACATCTTCCCTGGATTTTCATGAGCAGGCCCAGAGTTTGAAATGGCATGTAAAGTCTACCCTCCAAAAAAAAATCTATTTTGAAATTGCAATCAATCATTTTCTTCCCTCTCCTCCCTTCCTCTCTTAATCTTTCTGGCAGATTAATCTGAAGAACTCTGCCCAACCACCTCATTTCCTGCGTGCAAACACCCTCTAGATACAAACAGATAACCGTCACCCTGGGAGTGATCATGGACTGTTTGTTATTTTCGCCCTCTCCAGCTCTGTGCTGCTTCTTTTGGAAGACTGGCTGACAAGCTGTACTTCCCTTTCTGTTGGAGTGTTCTGAAACCACTTCCTTCCAGCACTGCCTTTCTCCTGTCAGAAGTCCCCTGACAAGGGCATAGTTGCCTCCTTGCTTTTTGTAGTTTAGGAAATTATTTACTCAGAGGGAAAATTCTTACAGTCTTGATAGATGCTATGGCTTGGACACAGTTTGCACCCTCTGAAATGCATGGTTCCAGTTTAATACCTACTTTGAGATATTAAGCAAGTAGAAACATAACCCAACTATGCTGTTTTGGGGTGGGGACTTTGAGAGGTGATTAGCATTACATAAGGTCACCATGATTGGATTCTGGTAGCTCTTTAAGAGACACAGATCCAAGAGGATACACATGTACACTTCTGTCTCACCATGTCATATCGGGAGGATGTCAGCAAGATGGCTGTCACTGGAGGTGATCCCTGACCTTGACCCTCCAGAACCATGTGCCAAAATAAACCTCTTTTCTTTAAAACTCAACAAGGCTGCACTGTTTTACTATCAGCAACATAAAATGAACAAAGATAATAGAGAAGCCCCAGTCATCCTCTTTGTGTGACAAAGATTATGAAGACGGTAAGAAGAGATGAGGAGGAACAGGAGGAAGATGATGAAAAGAATGTAGAGGAAGAGAAGGGGGCCAGGGGAGAGAAAGTAGAGCTCAAGAAGCAAATAGATCTGCAGGCTTCTGGCAGATAGGACCTGAGTCTTGTTCATCTTTGAATACTTGCCTCTTTTAAAATATCTATTTATTTGAAAGAGAGAGAGATCTCCTCCATCCACTGGCTCACTCTCTAAATGGCTACAACAGCTAGGGCTGGGTCAGGCTGAAGTCAGGAGCCAGAAGCTTCTTTATGTTCTCCCATGTGGATGCAGAGGACCAAACATTTGGGCCATCTTCTGCTGCTTTTCCTAGGCCATTAGCAGGGATCTGGATCAGAAGTGGAGTAGTCAGGACATGAACCGGTGCTGTTATGGGATGCCTGCATTGCAGGCAGTGGCTTTACCTGCTACAGCACAAAGCCAGCCCCAAATCCTTGCCTCTTAGCATCATGCCTAGCACATCGCATGTACTTAATGCATGCAGAACTAAATAATGCAAATAATGAACAGAGAGAGAAAAGAACAAAGTCCATTTAGAGCAAGAAAGAAAGGAAGGAAGGAAAGAAGTTAGGTATGTAGGTAGATAGGTATGTAGGTTGAGTCCTGGCAGTATGTAAATCACAGTTCTTAGAGTCAGGATGATTGGTTTGAATCTCATGTTTGGAACTCACAGAACATTGTGTCATCTTGGGCAAGTTGGTTTGGCTTTCTAAGCTCAGTTTTCTGACTAGTAAATTGAGTATTGTTATAGCCCCTACCTCCCTGGGAGGTCATGAGGATTAAATAGAGTGTTACAC